>NW_026590654.1:393757-413014 GCF_907164565.1 Psammomys obesus | reverse complement strand
GTGTGTGTGTGTGTGTGTGTGTGTGTGTGTGTGTGTGTGTGTGTGTGCGTGTGCGCGCGCGTGCGCGCGCAAGCGCGTTGGTGGGCAGGGCGTAGGCGGGTGTAGATTTTTACATTTATTTGTGGCGTGCTCATGGATGTGTGTGCATACCATGGCAAGCATGTGGAAGTCAGAGAAGCCTCACAGATCTGTGAGGATTGCTTCTCTCTTTCCACCATGCAGATCCAGGTCTGAACTCAGATTGTCGGGTTTAACAGCAAGCGTCGTTACCCACAGAGACATGCCGCCAGCCAGCAAAGGCTTTTTCTAAAAGCACGGATGAAGACATCCCATCTTACCTCCTGCTTGACTGTGATGTTTTAAAACTAAGGTTAAGTGTCCAAACAGCCCAAGTCCACAGCGGGCGCTCCTAGGCCTGTACGTGGTAATAGTTATAGGTGACCAAGCAAAGGAAGCCCAGGGCTGTTGGCCTAGCCGGGATGGCCAGTTCTTGACTTCCCTTCTCCAGGAGCTGTAGCTTCACCCTTTCTGGCTCTCTGGCGGGTGAGCAAGATTAAAAGCACAGAAAGTGCAGTGGCTCGGCCCTCTGCCCTCCCTCTCCGTGCCCTGCCATCGGGTCAGCTTCTGGCTCCCATTTTCCTGAATGTCCTTTCCTGGGCATGGGAAGATGCTCGTGTCCTCAACTCCTGGGCTCTCTAGTGCCCCAAACATGCACTTTTGATCTAGCTGAATCGGACTGTCAGTATCTATCTAGGCTTGTTGATTGTTTCTTCCTCCCCCGTGCATTCTGGGTATCCCAGTGCATTCTGGGTATCTGCTTCTCTACAGCGATTCTTAAGCCTACCAAGCTCCTTACTCATCTTCATCTTGGTCACATGCTCCTCTTACAAGTTTTGAGACTTCCCTTCAGGCAGAAGCTTATCAGAGAGCTGTTTGGGGAAGGAAAGCTTACTCTCAGTCAAACTTGCTGAACTTGGGGAGTCACAGTACAGAGGTCACCAGGCCACAAGGAGGCTTTCTCGTCTCAAATCCTGAGCCCCAAATCCTGTCTGCCTTTTCCTGTATTTTAAGTCAGCATTCCAAGTATTTAGAGTTCATAAAAATCGTGTGAGTTTCCCTCGCCAGCTATCACACACGCTCTCCCAAGGTGCCCATAAGGAGCACTGCGCTCACACAAATTCCTCCTCGCTCATTAAAATTTACAGAAGGTTGCAGTTCCCCTGGTTCCTTCTGTGACCCCTGAGAGACGAGGGCTGTCAGTGAGCTAGGTCAGGAATTTTCTGGAGACCTGCTGTAAAAGATATGAGACATCCTGAGGAGAGCCAGCAGGACCAGCTCCCCGACGCAGCTGGGCTTGAGCTATGCATCTGTGCTGTGATGTGGGGGTCTCCACCATCTCTGTCCTTCTACTATCTTCAGGCATCTGATAACCCCTTTCCACTCTGCCTCGCCCACCCACCTCCACACACAAAGGGGGAAAGTCATTTTAATTGTTTTGTTGTTGTTGTTGTTGTTGTTGTTTTTAAGAATGGGAATACAGGTTTAGTCCCCTCTCTCTGAAATATACACTATAAGCTATTTGTACAGAGAAGAGAGTCACGATTTCTGCTTGGCTGCTTCAGGAAGATGTTGGTGTACAGCTAACATGAGGAGGGTGAAGGGTGAGCTCTCAAGCAAAGGTCAGAAAGGACACTGCAGGCAGAGGTGGCATAGTCAACGCGCAAGGGTGAGACCGCACAGTATGGGAGGCAGGGTAGGGAGGGCCTTTCCTGCGCCCTTCAGATGCAGAAAAAGTAGGGAAAGAGTAGGCCCCTGGGAACACTTATTAGGAATGTTGAGGGAAGATAGGTGGAGCCAGATTCTAAGGAACATTTTGTGGCATTCTGAGAAATCTAAATATTTGTTTGTAGCCAGTGAGAACTTACCAAACTTTCTCAAATCAAGAAAATGGCATAATTACATCTCGCAAAACTGTACAACATAGGTTTCAGGGAGACATTTGTGAAGAAATGGCATATTCCTTCACGTTTCTAATCAGTACAGTGTTTCCAATCAGTTTCAGCTTTTCCCTTCTTTTGCAGTACTTTTGCTCCAGTCTTGATTGTTCCCAGGAAATTATATTCCCCCACTAGTGACAGCTGATCTTCAGTGACTCCTTCGGAGTAGATAGGAGTCACAGCTCTGGGTGTGTCTGTGTGGGTGTTTCCAGAGAGAAGCCACTGAGGAAGGAAAGACCCACTATGCTTCTGAGTGGCATCTTTCTGTGCGTGGGGCATGGATGGAACAAAAGAAGGAAAGAGAAAGCCACATGGATGCCAGCACCCTCTGTGCACTTCTTCCTGGCCTCACGAATCTGCTGCCACAGCCAGGATCCAATCCTGCCCCGAAGCCTTCTTCAGAATGATGGATTAGACCTTCGAACTGCAAGCCAAAGCAAATCCTCCCTTAAACCACTTCTTGTCAAGATTTTGGTCTCAGCAACAAGAAAAGTAGCCAAGGCTCCACACTACACTAAAAAACTCCCTTACCATCAATAATAAGGGTCTGCTACATTGCCACAGAGCTCCTGAGGGTGCAGCTTTTGTTTCTGACTCTCCTGAATAACCTCTTTTGCTCACATAATATCCAATGCCACTTACTCTCCAGTTCCCGGCAGTTTTCTTGACACTCGGATTTCTCCTCCTATTTCCATGCTAATCCCACTGGTTGCAGGTGCCACCGTGAATGGATTTCCTCCTGAGCTGCCTCTTCCTGGTGGCTCTTTTGCTGGTCTTCCTGTCTCTTCCTCAATGCTACATGACTAACAGATCTCTGTGTATTGGTCAGATCTCCCCACACACTACAGGACACAGGTTTCTGCCTGGTTTGCTGCTAGTATGCACCCTATCCCTGTATCCTCCAAGCCCCTTTGTTCAGGGGTTGAGAGATGAGTGTCCAGTGAAGTAGAAGGTAGCTTTCACCCCACATGACTTGGAAGGAGTCGCAGTTGGACAAGTGATTTACGTGATTTACGGCTCTAGCATTTCACGCTCAAGAAAGATTCTCACTTTAAATGAAACAGTGACAGAATTTGGGCTCCAGTGATATTCCACTCTTGCTTTGCTTGAAAATCAACCCAGGTCTAGTTCTGCAGCAGCCATGGATGCAGGGCAGTTCTACACACCAGTCCTGTGAACTTCGAAGTCTTTCTTGCCGCCAACACCCTTAGTCCTGGGATTAGCACATCACTCACCAGATGAGACAAGAGAACGGTCTCCCAACATGAATGCATGCTCTTGAGATCCTAAGCCAATGTCATTTATAAAAAGTTAAGCACCCATGGCATAGTTTGTGGCTGCTCCAAAAAGACTTTCATTCGACTTTGTCAAAACAAGCACTGGATTAACAAATCTAAAAGCATTATGAAACTCAGCCTCGATATTATGAAAACAGTCATACTACTTTATGAATTCCAATTTTCCTGGAAATTGTAGCTGTTCTTCAGCTAACTATTGAATGAAACTCAGTTTTCTTTTCCTGTTTTATTTCTTCTTCTTTTTTTCTGAAAACATCTCAAGGAAGCTTAATTCATGATGGTATTTATTTGAGATTGTTCCTATTAAATTTCATGGAGACTTCCAGGACAACCAGATACTTGAACTACAGATGTAAGAGGACACGAACAGCAAACTCAGAACAAAAATCATCCTCTCTGCTTCTCCTAAGCATGAGTGTGACCATCTTCAGAAGAGGACATGGAGTTGGGCAGCCATAGTGGACTAACTTATTTTGTCTATTAAAAAAAAAATGTTTGTGCTTTGCTCATGATGAAATTTCCTGCATTATTTTTTATCTAGGAGATTCCTTTATGGAATGGAGAGATGGCTCGGCAAGCTGCGCTTTGGCATGCAAGCGAGAGGACTCAAGTTCAAATCCTGAGGAGCTATGTAAATCTGGATGCAGCTGTGACATCTGTAATTCCAGTTCTCCTATTGTGAGAGGGAGGTGGAGATGGAAGACTCGAGAGAGCCAGCTCGGCTTCGGTGTCCACAGACAAAGAGAGACCCTGTCTCTTTCAGAGGACAACTTCTGCTTTCCATCCTCATCTTCAAAAGCATTCAGAGGCATGTGCATGTCCACATTTCCGCATGTACACATATCCTACAATCATGCACACGATGACTTAACTTCTGAACTGTTTCATCAGTGTTCATCTTGCCTGCATATCTGGACATTCCTTGACGTAGACGCTTGTGTTTGCTCCCCTCACTCCTACCTTAGCACTACTGCGTCTCTGCCGTAGTGTCATTTCAGGGTTTCACAGCTACGCAGACCAAATTCCTTTCCCCTCACCTGTACTGTAAAGTTTGCCATGTAGCTTGCCTGGGCCAATAGGATGAGAAAATAGTGCTGTTTCACTCCTAAGATTATCCTTCGGTTGGATTACGCTTTCACTTGCTCCAAGACTGTCACTGTGACCATGAGAAGTGGTCTTTGGTCCCAGGAAGAGAAGCTGTATGAAAAACAGGATAAAAACATGGAACCGAAGTCGTGGTGGCGCACGCCTTTAATCCCAGCAATCAGAGGCAGAGGCAGGTGGAGCTCCGTTACAGAGAAACCCTGTCTAGAAAAAACAAAACAAGAAAAGAACAGACGAATCCCAATGGAGCTTTATCTAGCCAAGGCACAGACAGTGAGCTCAGTCCATGCTGTCGTTAGGATTTTGCGGTTGCTTGGTACTTAGAAATGTATTACACATATCAACAACTGTTTTCTTTTGGCTGGGCTAGTGTGAGTTAAGCGTGGTAATCCCATTCCTGTTCACCCTGTCAGTAGCAGGCTGAGGAACAGGAATGTCTAGTCCCATTGGGAACTTCTAGACAAAAAAAGAGATTTGATGGAGACTTCAAGACGAAGTACTCTTTTATCTTCAGAGCTCTGCCAAATCCTCTCTCATTCCTTCTTGCTTCTTTGTGACCAGGAAAGCACTAAGCTTTGATGATCAATTGCAGCTGCCCAAAGGTCTCCAGGGTGGCTAGCCTGAGAACACAAGCAGTCCGAGGCAGCGTGCAAAGCTGTCACAACCATGAGAAAGTGAGATAGAATTTTCAGTCTGTGACTAGCAGCCTTTACATTTTTTCACTAACACAATTTACTGTGCATCTTGACCAGGCTGAGCTGGTTTCCATTTCTTGTATTCAAAAGCATTCTCAGCAGCTAATCTGGAACATAGGAGCATTTTGAACTCAGGTCAGGACTCTTCATATTCTTTCAGGTACGTGGGTGAGCCTCTCAGTGACATAAAGGTCACAGTCATTACCAAAAGTTCCACAGTGCTTTCTCCTGGCCTCCCCTACACAGGATGGTTTTCTGTATCCTTCAAGACTCATTCTTCCATGGAATGCTCACACTTATATGAGTAACTTCTTTCTCCCCCACCCCTAATTCAGTATGAACAAAAGAAGGAATTATTGTCATCAATTAAAGCATTTTCATACGGTAGAACAATACATATCCAATAAAAGTAACTTATTAATTCAGCAATTACTTATTCTTTAGTCTGGGTCCTTTAGTCTGGGTGCTGCACTGTGGAAGAGCACTTGATGAAAAGACGCCGAGTGTAAACCAGGGAAGAATCAATCCACAGAACACTGTTATGATGTCTGGTTCAGAGCCAGTCCTCAGGAGAACTTTGAACTTTAGATTTTGAAGTGGATACTAGAATGCATAGAGACTTCATATGTGTGTTGGTCCTGTTGATTCAGAAGGCCTTGTGTCCTTGGTGCCCTTGGCCTTCGGGCTCTTACACTCTGTTGAAATAGAACTAATCTATTTTGCATATAAGAACAACATGAAGCTTTTGAGTTTAGGGACAGGCAGTTACGGACTTGCACTGTGCCTCCAGTGTTGAAATCCTAATCCTTAGTCAATCGGTATTTGGAGAAGGGACTTTAGGAGCTGCTGAGGTTAAATGAAGTCATGAGATGAGGCCCATCATGAGATTAGTGCCCTTAGGAGAAGAGAAAGAGACACTAGCACATGCTGTATGGTTCTCAGCAGAAACCAAATTGGCCTCGACCTTGACCTTGGACTTCCCAGCCTCCAAAGGTGTAAGAAATAAATGTTGTGTTTTCTGGTTCTTTTATTTTTTTTTTTTAAGGTGATTGCAGAGTACTCAGATTTGTGAGCATGGTGTACACAGATAGTCATACATCAGAGAAAAGAGGGTGCGGTTTTAGCGGAGGCCGTCTCTGGTGCGAAACGCGCAACTTGGGTCTCTGTGCTTCTCCACATTTATCACATCTCACCATGGCCATCCCTCTGCAAACAAGAAAAATGCATAAGAGGATGCAGATACCTTTAATGAGTCTAATTTATCTTGCAACACTTATATTCTAGATCCACTAGATAATTCGATTTTGCGATGTCTTTCTTCTTTTAGTGGCCCTGGCTTTCGCGTATCTATGCAAAGTTACTGTGTAATGGAGCAAGAAACAAAGAGACAAAGGAAAAGGAAAGCTTTTTTTTGTTGTTTTGTTTTAAGAACCAGAAAACCATCTTTATATTTAGAATCTCTTCTCTTCATGTCAGATTTGAAATTTGGAAAAGGACTCTAAAGACTCTTTCTCTAGACTGTGCTTATTTTTGATCCCTATTTAAAAAAAAAATCTGGGTACACTTCAAAGAAAAGCAAAGGGGAAAAGAAAAGGAGAAAAACGGAATAGCATGAGGCCCTTTGTGTGGCTGTTAAAGAGCCCGTGTGACTAAGGCCCTCTGCCCCAGTGCGCAGGGAGTCCCCAGCTGTTCCCTTAACTCTCTGACCAGCCTCTCTATAAAAACCCACATTGAGCTGCAAGACACCCACAAATGCTGAGGGAAAAAAATGAGCGTTTTAAAAGAAAAGTGAAAGGAAAAGAAACATTGTGACAATATTCAAATAAGGACACTGATTGCTCTCCAAATGGGGTATGGTGCTTTTGCTCAAAGAGCTGGTCCATGATTCCAGCAAGGATGTTTGAAGGGATTCAGAGGAACAAAATTCAATCTGAAACAGACGACTGAAGTATCACCCTTAAATAGGGAAACCAGTCTGTGTATAATTGTTAGCGTAAACTGTATTACTTTAGATCTCACTCTTTCAAACCTAGCATCGTGTCTGGCTCTCATAGAGTACTGAAGATAAATTCTTTTATTCTCTACACACACAAAAAGCAGTGACCCGTGCAGACGGGACTAAACACAAGCTTAACTTCTATATCATTGGGATATTTTCTAATTAAACAAGCTATATTAATTACGTTAATGAGACATAGAAAATACTTCATGTCCCTCATTTTTAATATGTTTATTGAACTAGAAAAAATTTGATTGCACTAGGGAAAAGTTTTACACAGGAAAGACACCCAGTATACTTCCCACAACCCAAAGATATTCCCCCAAACCCGTGGAGAGTCCAAAAATATAACATGATTGACACACACTTGATCTTAATAAGGAACAGACATCTTTAGAAAATTATAGCTTTATATTAAATTTTTCATTACTCTTTCCTTTACTTGAAATTTACCTCCATGTTACTGAAGAATGGTATCCTAGGAAATTTTTTTTTTTTTAAGAATCTCAAATATCAGAGACTTTGAGGTCAAAAACTCTTAAAGGTAGCAATTTTTCTCTCCTTTGAATCAAGTCAGTATAAATTAATTTGGACCATAGTTTTCAAGAAAAGCAATCTGATTCCAAATATTTCGTGTGTAAAATGAAGAAGAAATAGAGTAGAGCTAGAAACCACATGGCCATCTAAAATTTTTCCTGCTAAGAAAATTGCCACAGTCCAAGCGGTTTGCAGCTGAAAAACAAGTTGGGTTGGGCTCATTAAAGACCAGAGCCTCCCCTCAGCAGACATTGTCTGTGACTGTGAGGTTGCCTGCTGGACAACAACCAGGAAGACGGCCATGTTGACTGAAAAGTTCCTCCTGAAGGTTCTGTGCTCAGAGAACCTACTATGAGGACCCACTATTTGTGAATTTTTACATTTCTACCAATAACATTTGCATCAAAATCTACCTCTCCCTAGGTGAGGGTACTCTGCAGTCAGCTGTATACAAACTCATCTTAAACTTTGCCTGCCAAATGAAATTAGCAAAAACCTCTAAAATGGTCTGACCCCTTGGAGATGAATGACCTCTTCATGGGAGTCACCTAAGACCATCAGAAAACACAGATATTTATATTATGGTTCAAAATAGTAGCAAAATTACAGTTATGAGGCAACAACAAAAATATTTTATGGTTGGGGGTCATAGCACAAGGAACTCTATTAAAGGGCCACGGTATTAGGAAGGCTGAGACCCACTGCTCTAGAAACTAGGATCTGTATTTCTTTCATGTGACTCTACTCCTTCCCCACTGAGAATTCACAGCATATGGACGAAAGGCAAGAGATATTTGGCCCACTGGACCTTCAAGAAACTTCCAGGCTGGAAGTTAGTGTGATCCATGAACCTGCAACCTCAGAATTTCATCGATAAGACTGTAATAATGATTTCTGCTGCTGTGAAAACACCTGAAGGAATCAACTTCCAGGGGCAAAAGTTAGGGTTGGCCTTATGGCTTCAGCAGTTCCATTCTGTTGTGTAATAAAATATTAACTAACCAAAACCAACTTAGAGGAGGAATGCATTTATTTCTGCTTACAAGTCACAGTCCACCGGTAAGGGAAGTCAAGGCAGGAGCACAAGCAGGAACTGGAAGCAGAAACCACGGAGGAACAATGCTTCTGGCGTGCTCGCAAACCAGTGCTTCCCTAGCTTTTTCTACAGCTTTTTCTACATCCCATCTCAGGATGGGATGGGCTCTCCCACGTCAATTCAATCAAGTCAGCCCCCCACAGACATGCATGGAGGCCAACCTGATCTTTAATCCCTCAGCTGGGACTCCCCTCTCGGTGACTCCAGCCTGCATCAAGGTTGGCAGTTAAAGAGCTAAGTAGGACAGCAATTATGCTAGTGATGTCAATAGTGTGGTTGTTGATAATACAGACCCAGGCACTCACTCCTTCTCAGTTGGAATTTCTGCATTTTAGCAGCTCTCTGATATTTAGGTAGGAGTGATCCCACAGCTACCAGAGGAACAAGGAACTCCTGGGCAGGGGCAGGGCAAGGTGAGTCTGAGAGAGGGAAAGAGATGCAAACAGATGAATCCATGTCAATAAGTGAGTTCCAAGCACGAGAAACTCTACCAGACAAAGTTCAGACAGTCCATATGAGCACCTCCCCCAGCTCATGCTGCTCTGCTCTGCTCACGAGACCAGTCCGGGCAGCACTGGGCACCGGACAGCCATGTTTGTCATGATGAGCTTGCCCTGCCTAGTCCTGGGGTTGCCCCTCCCCCACTCTAAGTGCAACGGTGCCACACGCTGTATCTGTATACAATGACTGAAAGCAGAGTGTCTGAGCACCAACGGCACGAGGGGCTCCGGGGAAAACACTCCTCCGGCTTATAAAAAGCACTTGCCAATTGCCGAGGTGTAAATTATACCACTGAAATGAGCTCACTAAATATGAATGTACAAAAATATAGGCACACAATAGCTCTCACAGGCTACATACATACATACACACACACACACACACACACACACACACCACACATTTCCCACACAAACACACACAACACCCTTGTACAATTTATCATTCTTACATGCCCACACATAGGAAAAACAAGTGTCCTCCCTGTCTAAAATTGAACATGTAACCGTGCTTCACTAACTATGCGTTAGTTTGGAAGTATGATCCTTTAAATAAAAGGTGCTGTTTTCTCCACAATTAAGTCAAGTTTTGCAACAGAAGATGTTAATCACAGTTAACCTAACTTGTTTTTCATCTGACAAAAATTGCTATGTGCTTATGCATGGAATATGCAGATTAATCACACACACCCAAAAGGTGTTGATGGCCTAATTTTCTGAACATGAATACATCATGTCACATGGTAAAGAGGAATTAAGATCGCGTGTGAAAGCAAGGCCGCTAACATCAGACTCTTAGGGGTTGACTGTGGGTGGGACCACTGTTGTCACAAAAGGTCCTTAGATGCAGAGGGGAAGACAGAAGAGCCGGTAACAAGTGCTGTGACTTACGGGCCATTGCCAATTTTCAAGATGTGGAAAAGGCCCTGGGCAAGTGTAAAGACAGGCAGGAGACACGAGAGAATGGAAAAAAAGACTGTCCCCACAACACCACAAAGAAACACACCACACGGACACACTGGTTTTAGCCGAGTGAGATCTATTTTGGACTCTGACCTCCAGAACTGTAGAATAACAGGCTTGTGAACTTTTACGTCTGCCACCATTTTTTACAGCAGCAATTGGATACAGTTTGTTTTCAGGGAGGTAGCAAAGCAAAACAAGAAGAACATGTATAACCAAAAAGCCATAAACAGCCCTAGAAGTATCAATCCCATTTGCCTACAATGCAGACAGGAAAGCCTATCCATGAGGCTCACCCTACACACACACACACACACACACACACACACACACACACACACTCGAGCGGGAGGTAGATGTGCTAATCCTAAGGAACCATGTCCACCTCCCCAAGGAATCTATTAGACTTTAGGAGACTTAAGCCTGCCATTCTATCTCAAGTTTTGCCGTAACATCTTAGCTCTGCATTACCTCATCTGAATGCTTTAAGACAAGATGCCAGCGAGAAGGTGGCACGGACATCAGTAGCCAGAGGCGGCACTTGGCACGGCCCCACCTAAGAAGAACAGGATATTCAGAAACCTCCAGAATTAGACAGCCTGTCCTACAGGTGCTTACTAATAAAAGGGTGTGGAGGGCCTTGACATATGAAATACATTGTCGGATAACGTCTATCATTTTCTGCCTTTGAAACTTCTCCCCAGTGTGAGGAGACCCATAGTGAAACTTGCGAATTTTACAGAGGAAGAAAGAGGAAGCTGGCAGCCGATGACCCTTTCTGCCCATCATTATCAAAACCAAGCCTTCAGTCTGACTCCTTTTCTCAAGACCTTCTCTTTCCTCCACAGCCCATGACCTAGATTCTGTGAAAGAGGAGACTCAAATCTATATTAAAGAGTCAAAAAAAAAAAAAAAAAAAAACAAAAAAAAACCCAGATCCTGACAGTTTTGAAAAGCCATGAGAATTTTATAGGCTTGTGAAAGATGGGGCAGGACTCCAGTCGCCTTGGCCTCACATCCTATGATGGTTTGAATATGTTCTCTAAAACTTCGTATGTGTGATAGGCACTCGGTTTCCCCTTGCAGTAGCACGGCCACTGGGGGCCCTGGAGGGCCAGTGGAGCAGTCAGTCCGTCAGTGCTTCTGTGGGTCTGTGGGTCCAAGCTGACTAGAGCAGCTTTATTCTCAAAGCGCTCTCTCTCTGGCCAGCTTGCTCCGTCATGTCATGTGACCTCAACCACCCTGCAGAGAGGAGGATCCTGAGTACCCTCAGCCTCCAGCACCATGCACTAAACAAATACATAGTCTTCACAAATTACCCAACAATTTGCTATAGCAACATGAGAACATGCCTACCTCCTTCTCAGCCTTTCCCAAGAAAAAATATGAAGGAGGCTTTCAAGTGAGACCATAGAACCGGCTACATTTGCTCTGATGAGGGAACACTGGGTCATAAAATATCTCACCGGGTTGTTTTCTAACATGCCTCCATTTTCCCATAGAGAGACAGATAACTGATGAAGGACCACTTCTTCAGGACAGGCTCCAGGGTCACCCTGTTTTGCCTGAGTGCACTAGATACAGTATAACTAACTTGTTAGGCAAGCGCTGCCTGAGCCACCTCAGGAACAGCCTCTGTCTTACTGACAGGGACAAGCTCCAGAACCAACTCTGATCCTGTTTCTTCAGATGTTTCATGTTTTTCTGTTAACCAGTGAAGGATGTAAAGGGGAAAGTTGCCATTATCCATTATCTAAACTAAGGCACACGAGTCATAAATGTGCTGACTGTCTTGACTTAAAGCCTGTCCACTCCTTTGTTCCCTTATTATTGTAAATTCCAGGCCAAAGTCCAAGAGAGGACCTGACTGCCAAAAGCTAAAAGCAGAGTCAAGGGTCCTGAAACCAGGTGACCTGGAAAGGCCCAGTCTCCCACGTTTACTTCCTTGCTTAACCCCTTGTGTAAAAATATGATTGGTCAATGCCACAGTCCACCCTACTCCCCCTTGTTTTGTATTCCCACATTGTACCATCTCCCTTCTGGGATGCTGCTCAGATCCTGAACTGGCCACCTCCTTGCACTGGAAGAAAATAAAGCTTGCATTTTAAGCTTCTGTCTCTGAAGTGAGTTTTCTCTGCTTCCATCCTGAATGCAGCAAACTGGAGGTAAAGACTCAAGGTGAGAGTTTGTGATAGACATGAGAGAGCACATGGATTTCTCAGAGGTCTTCCCCGGGATCTGAACGTGGGAACACATCTTAGCTGGCATCTAATCAACTCATAAAAAAATAAAACTGGGGGAAGCTACATCTTCCTCTGCAGATGGTTATCAACTGGAAATAGCTTTGGGTTGGGGACAGGAGCGTGTGTTTACTTCCTCTTTCAGTTCTGGGACTCCATCTGGTGTAGACGCGTGCAGGCCCTGTGCAAGCTGCCTCAGTCCGTGTGAGTTCACATGTGTTGATTGGCCCCTCTTACACTCCTCCTGCACCCTCTTCAGCAGCACTCCCTGAACCTCAGGGGAGGGATTTGATGGAGACATCCCTTTTAGAGCTAAGTGCTCCAAGGTCTCTCATTCTGTGCATAATGGTCCCACTCTGGGTCTCTGTATTTGTTCCCATCTGCTAAAGGAGTAAGTTTCTCTTATGATGGCTGAGCAAGACACTGATTTATGAGTATCGAAGAATATCATTAGACGTCATTTTCTTGCTTTGTGGGGTTTTGTTTGTTGTTTGTTTGTTTGTTTGTTTTTAACTTTAAAACAATAGTATTTGGTTTTACCCTAGATCTCTAGGCTATCTAGTCTCAAGTTCTTGGTCACCCATGCAGGGTCAAAACTGAGATCATATTCTGAGGCCCCAAACCCAACTCCTATCCTTCTTCTTTATTATTTCATGTTTGTCTGTTAACCAGTAAAGGATGTTAAGAGGGAAGTTTCCATTATCCATTATCTAAACTAAGGCACACAAGTTGCAAATGTGCCGCCTGCCTTGACTTAAAGCCTGTCCACTCCTTCATTCCCCTATCACTCTAAATTCCAGGCCGAAGTCCAAGAGAGGCTGTGATTGCAAAAAGCTGGTCCTGAAACCAGGAGAGCTGGAAAAGCCCAGTCATCCCTTGCTTAACCTCTGTGTCAAAATATGATTGGTCAACGCAACAGCCCACCCGCTCCTGTTCCCATCTGTTAAAAATGTTGTACAAGCTCCCTTCGGGAAGTGGATCAGATCCCTAACTGGCTGCCTTCCTATGATCGAAGAAAAGAACACTTGCATTTTAAGCTTCTATTTCTGAAGTGAGTTTTCTCAGCTTCAACCCTGAACCCAACAGATACACACAGAAATAAATTTTTAAAATAAAATTTTAAAACACAAAAGCAAAACAAAACAAAGTGAATGATGCCTGAATTCAACACCCAAGCTTCACACACACACACACACACACACACACACACACACACATACACTCACACATACACATACTCACATGCATACACACACACACCCCCTCACAGAGACATACATACCACTTAGACATTCTCACACACACACTCACATACATATACATATCAAAATTTTTTGCTATTTTCCTTGTGTTTATTTTTTTCCTTACCTCTCAGAAGGAGGTATGTTGTACAACTTCCTCTTTGGAAAACCACAAAAAAAAGAAAAACATGACTTGCGCCTGCACACTCGTGGAGTGATGCTTCGACAAATACTGTGTTGACGGAAAGAGGCCAGGCTCAAAAGAGTGCATATGCAAAAATAAAAATAAAGGGTGCGTATGCTATTTCCATGCAGGTGACAATCAAGAACAAGCAAGAATTATCTATAGTGGCAGATGTCAGAACAATCAGAGCCTGGGAAGTGGGTCAGGAGGTGGAATGATGTTAAATGGGCCGAAAGGAGGCCCAGAGGTCTCTGGGAAACAGAAATGCACTCTCTGGATCTGCAGAGCAGCTGCATGGTTACCGGGCGGAGCGCACACCTTCCCTGTGCCCAAGACTTGTTGGCTACTTCCCTGTGTGTTAGTCCTTGCTTAAAATGTTTCCCAAATGTAAAGCATAATGCCAAAGAGACTTGGAAAGGACGGACGATGCATTCCTATTTGTTGTAATTATGAAACAGGTAAAAAATAGACCTGTAGAGACTGTAATATATTTGCTTTGATAAAGTTGAAAACCTGGCATTTGACTTATCTGTTGGGTTTTATGTTTCTGGTGCTGAGGACCACTCACAGCCTTGGCTGCAGGCAGGAACTATCCCACGCTGCACTCCAAACCTTCATGACTAGGGCTCCAGACTTAGATTCTCCTGCTAATCTAAAAGCTCAATGGCCCTTTCTCATTTACTTTCCCTGAAAGGGAAAGGAAAGGTAAGACTAAGTCTCTTAAAAGACTGACCATATTTTGATCCTCCCACATTTTTATTTACAGAAATTCAAAACCTTACCAGGCATGGAGGCCCAGGCCTTTAATCCCAGCATTCTGGAAGCAGAGGCAGGAGTATCTCTGTGAGTTTAAGGCTAGCCTGGACCACATAGCAAGTTCTAGGCCAGCAAAAGTAAGGAGTGATATGCTGTCTTGATACTAACAAATAGAAATTCAAAATCTGTGAATTTTGAATTTGACATTCGAAATTTTCCAGTGTCCTCTTTGCTGTGTAAATATATTCTACAGCTCTTCCATATAAAGGAGAAGTGAAAAAGCCCACAAAAACACTCTGAGAAATTGATTGTGACATGTGAAACATTTTTTTTATTGTCTTGTTGAAGACTTTAAAAAAGAGGATATAAACTACATCTTTACTGGTACTGGGGCAGATTGAGGCACAATGCTTTCATTTTTAAAGACAAAAGGGCTACTTTTAAAAGCATGTGTTTTTCATAGCATACTTTATACCAACAATTCTAGGGTTTCTATTAAACAGAAAAACAAATTTCAAGTCTGGCAACCACAAAGATGAACAGAAGCAGTTTCCCTGAGCAAAGACAGACTTTCAGCAATGGCACGGTAGTGGAGGAATACCACAGTGTAGCAACAGCATTGTTCAAGCCCTGAGCTGCACTTAATGACAGCTGACGCGTGTCTGGGGATGTCTGACTGTTGATGAAAAAGAGAAAGGAGAGACTGGGTCTCCTCCAGGAACAGCTGAGCTAACCTCACCCAGCGGAGACCCAGTAGTTTCAGCTGTAAGGACTACGTGGGCCAAGCCCAGCCCTCCTTGGGCGCACAATCCCAGCTGTTTTATCTGAGTATAGGAGGAAAATGTCCCCACCCAACAGAAGCTCCAGATCCCAACTGCACAGACCCCAGTTCAAGAGAGGATTCTTGTCTCTAAGCAGCTGGGACGTGGTTTGTCAATGGCCATTAAATGTCATATTGGTTGAACATCAGCAACAGTCTCTATTCCTTGAAAAATGTCCTCTTTGCCAGGCAATTGTGAACTAAAATCACCAAGCCTGGTAGAAGCCTGGAACCTGCATTTTAAGCAGGAAGTTTCATATGCTATAAGCAAAGATTATTATTGGACTTAGGACGATGGCCTCACTCATATGGGAAACATCAAAACCAGCAATGACAAGATCTGAGTTTCTGCATAAAAATACTAGATGCCTGAGTTGTCACCTGGCTAACTAAATTCTGGGCTGATGGACAAGTCCTTGAGAAGACAGTAGCCCTTGGCTGAATAAAACTCTTTGCCATTCAGGAAAACCAGCCAGACACCAAGAAGAAGCAAGTCTAGGGTACAAAGAGATGGCTCAGGGCATAAGAACATGTACTACACAAATGTAAAGACCTAAGTTCAAATCCCTAGCACCCACTAAGAAAAAGCTGGGCACAACATTGTATGCACCTATTACCCAAGTGTGTGCATGCATGTGTGTGTGAGAGAGACTCAGTGAATGAGAGACTCAGAAGCTCCATGGTGAATGGAGACTCAGAATGTCTGTGGCTTGCTGGTTCCCAGTCTAGCTCCAGGTTCACTCACAAACCCCGTCTCCAAAGAACAAGCGGGAACGTGATAGAGTGGGACACCGATATCCTTCTCACCTGGTCTCTGCATGCACACATACACACATACAGATGTACACACATACAGACACACATATACACAGATAATACATACATATACACACATACATACATGTAGCAAATCCAACTTAAATCCAACCCATCACCTTCATCCTCCCACAACCAGCCTGCCCCATAATTAATTACATTTCACACTTAAATGTCTCTCGAGCCATATTTTAAAAATTGAATGTTCTTTTGTGGAAAAGAGCTCAACAGATCACACTTTAATAATGTCTTTCTCTCCTGAACTCAGGCAAAGAAGGAGCGCTAAAGAGGTCTGGTAACAATGCCTCCTTTTCCGAGCTAGTAAAACAGTGCACCTTGTTAGCAACAGTGACTCACTTTATGGTTCCTACACAAAAACAGTTCTCATTAGAGTTGTATCAGTAGTTATCCACACCAAAACAAAAAATGTTCTACCTAAATTTAACAAATTCCCATTACCGTGCAGACACAGAAACCTCAATTTGAGTTGGCAGCCAGCTCTGCACAAAATGTTACGGTAGTATGTGCTGTTTGCATGCCAAGTGCCACCAGCCACCACCCCGAAGGAATTTCCAGAACCGACAATGTGTAGAAGAGGTGAGTTGGGAAAACTGGCAAAGGCTTCAGAGAGGAAGTACCACGTCAGGCAACCAGAAACGGCTGCTTGGTCATCAGGTAGAGATGGACAGAGCACTCCAGATGAAGGGCATGGACACATTTCTCCAGTGGTTACAAAACAGTTTTCCTCCTCTACCCTACAAACACAGAGTAACTTAATAGGGCTCTTAGTTTCTATAACCCAAGAGCTCAATTTCCCTGAAAGAAATTGCTAATAAGTACGATGGGTCAGGCCAGTTGCTGGCACCCAAGAGTCACCCAAGCACTGCAAGGCAGGCATGCCATCCTCCCAGGAGTATCCCTCCTGCAGGCTGTTGGTAGGCAGCCATTCTGGGGCAGCAGATCTCTTCCCCGCTTTGGAAACTGGAGAGTCTGGCAGTGTTGCCCTCTTCTTTCCAGGGCGTCCTCCCAGCCTGCTGCCGCCAGCTTCAACAGAGACTGCGGAGAGTGAGTTCCAGGGTACACTGAAAAGATGCCCGCACGCCAGCTTGCCAGGAGGATCAGAACGCAAAGGCATTCTGGAGGACTCACCAGCCAAAGGATCCTGCAGAATCAAGGTGGAATGGCCAAGGTCACTGACCTCCGTGTCCGGCCTGAAAACCCAGAAACTCCCTGATCTCACAACTAAGGCAGAACTCAAATATGTCCCTGTTTGTTGCTGGGACAGACTCTATCTTAAAGGAGAAATACCTTCTCTTTCCTACTCTCCAAGGTACAAGTATGCAAGAACCTCAACAGAGGTGTTATTTGGAAATCTCCGAAATCAAATTCAGCGAGAGCTTAGACCTTGAATGACTAATAAGTGGCTTAGACCTTGAATGACTAATAATTTGTGCCTCCTATAAGGAGTAAGCCCTTCTCAGAGCCCTTGATAAAGAGCTGTAACCATGTCATGGAGTACTTAACCACACGCCAGTGCTATGCCTGACAAAGACAAGGGAACGAGGGGCACCAAGGCCCCTGCAGGGACCCCAACATGAATAATATTAGCATCAGGGACATTCCCTGACATAACAAGGCAAGGCGGAAAACAGCCGGGGACAGGGGACTGTCAAGTATAAGGGGCCTGACTTCTGAGAAGAACGTTAGTGACTAAGGAGCAAGTGTGGGCCCCAGGAAAGAGATGGGCCAAAGTTGAAGAGTTAGGCAAGCCCACTTTGTTCCTTTAGGTCATTTTTGCTTACACGTTTTTCATTCCTGCTGGCTGGAGTCACTTGGGAATTTAGGACATATTGGTGTTCAGAGTTGTAGCACTTCTAAATCTGATTTAGACAAACACTGAGTTGGGGTTGGGGAGGCAGTTGGGAATAGAGTGTTGACTCATTTGAAATGATGCTGGAAAATGCATTTTAAATGACAAGGGTTCAGAAGCCATTTTTTTTAAGGCACAGCAGTTTCCAAGGTTTACAATTTTGTGGGTCTCTAATGGCGAAGACCCTACAAAGCAAAGCCAGCTTTGCCAGCGCTCTCTTTTACAACGGCTTTGGAATTTGGTTGAGGTTAAAGATATTTCCATAACGTAAGTCTACACCTCAGCTCCCTTCCAACATCTGAGCATCACTGCTAACACGAGGACTGCTTCTCTCTTATTTTGCTGTGGCCTTTCTCAGCTTCCCACAGTTGGGATAGTGTTTCATATCCACAGGAATGGAAATAATAACCAATAGCTCACTTTCCTCTTCTGCGGTTTGTGTTTGTGTTTTTCCTCCTGCTTCTTTAAGCCTTCTCAGCCCCTCTATCTCCCCTCCAACCACTCACCCCTTCAAATGCTGTCCTACCCAGCTTCATTACTGAAAGCAAAGAAAACAGGAATAAAGGGAATATAACAAGGAATGTATTGCAGAGCTCTGAACTTGGACTCACAAGGCTGAGATTCAACGCTCACTCCCCAAGCCACATGCGAAAGCCTACAATAGCTCCCTCATGCCTATATAAGGTAGCCTGGAATCCCAAGTTGTCCACAATCTGAAATTGACCCACACAGTCACCCACAACAGGCCCCACATAAATTCTCTTCTCTGGCCAACTGGGAGGTTGCCTTGAAGCAAGGCATCCTTGCTCCCACTTCCCTGAGAGTCTCGCTTGACTGCAGTGCCGCCCGTGCCTGTCCCTTTGAGGTACTATTGGTCTGAAGCCAGTCTCTGAGTACTGCCATGAGTTACCATCCTAAGTGTCAGAAACAACGTCATGACCCCTTGTTTAAAACATGTTACGTGGTATCTGCTTTCAGATGACGTCGTTTTACAAGTTAAGTTCAGAAATAGATACAGCAATCAGTCTTTGGTGTTCATTAAATATAAAAGAAGGCAATGTAAATATAAAATAAATATAAAAGAAGGATATTTGAGATAGATAGATAGATAGATAGATAGATAGATAGATAGATAGATAGA
>NW_026590654.1:354445-393747 GCF_907164565.1 Psammomys obesus | reverse complement strand
AGATAGATAGATAGATAGATAGATAGATAGATAGATAGATAGATAGATAGACAGACAGACAGACAGACAGACAGATAGACAAACTGGTTTGTATGAAAGCTAGAAAAAGAATTCTCAAGGAACCCATATTGCCTGTATGTCTATTCCACTGTCTGGCTGAGAGGGAATCTAGTCATTCTAATCTAATTTGTAGACTGTTCCCTCGGGGGATATGAACATTGCACTGTCATAGCCCTGTCACCTTGCTGAGAAGACTGTCCACTCTTTCTGTTTTGTGCAAACTGAAGACCCTTTCATCATGACTGCTTTCTTCAGTCAGCTAGACCACAGAGTGAGAGAGGGCACCAGGAGCATGGCTAGCCCATGCCCACATCTTCAGAGTAGAGATGGTCCCAGGATTGCACTTTATACTCCTCTGTAGTGAGCCAGTTTTGCCTGAGCTCCTTGCCGAGAACCTGACCAACCAGGCACACTGGCCAAACTGAGTTTACAAAGCCAATAGAGCTAAAAGTCAAAATACACATGTGATTCTTGTAACTAGTACCCCCAAATAAGCTTCATATGGAAGGCCACCCCACAGCCCTAGGGGTCTCCTCTACCCTCCCCATAACCTTGACTCAAGCTCACCTTCACCAGCAAAGATATGGTTAGGAAAGAGAACCCTCACCAGTTATCTTGACAGAACTGGGAGGCTATTGGGGAAGAACACCAAGACCCTGCCATTCAGCAGGGTCAAAATCATGTCAAAAATCATCCTGCAATGGAAACCAGTGGGTCCTGAGGGGAGAAGAGGGTCAAACTGCCAGGGGTGAAAGATGAAAGAAACCTCAGATGGAGGTGAGCACTTTAGGAAGACAGTTCCTTTAATGGAGAGAAAAATAGCTACTTAAACCTTTGGGAAGATAGGAGATTTGGAGGTGAGTGGACCTCACTGGCCAGCGCCAGGGTGCTTGGGATGCCTCATTTGCAGAAGGAATTCTGAGTGTTGCTGTGAGCAAGGACTGGCAGGCCCTGGGCAGGAGGGCAGTCCTACTTCTACACATCTCTGGCTTGGGATTTCACTCCGGTAGGCTGCCCCTCCACCTTCCCACCCCCTGCCCCTTGCTCCCCTTACTCCACCCCCCCTCCTCCCAGGGCTCTCCAGCCCAACAGGTTCCACGACTGTGACAATGCCAAAAAATATTCCATGCCCACACACACACAGCTCAAGACTGGGAAACAAAGGAAAGGAGTTAGATATTATTAAAATTTAGAAGATTGACAAGAAGAGGATCCCCACAAACCTGGAAATTTGGTCAGCAAAGGAAGCGGAGCTGTAGCTGACGTGGGTATTTCTGAAGGAATTTGATGATGCAGCTCTGTAAGGCATCCAACATAGACCTCACTCGTCCCACCTTCCTTTCCCTGCCGTCCAGGCTCTTTCTGGTGCCCTCTATGGTTTTCTGCGTTCCTACCCGGATGTGATTTGGAGCTGAGATACTAACTGGCGCCATGTTGCAATGTTTAGATGTTTCCTCAGTGTTTTTCTCATCCACTTCTGCACTAACTCTAAGAAGGCAGGGGTTCTGCTTATGTCACTAATCATTAGTTCACCAAGTCCTGACGGTACTCCATGCTTTTATCTTCCTCAAAGGCAGTGCTTTCCATGATGTCTCTGATCCTACTCTTTGCTTCTGCCCTGATTCTCCAAAGCTTGGAGCCTGTAAGACCCCCTGGCTGCTTCTCACTAAGGAGTGCTTCTACAGCTCCTGAGAGCCAGAAGAGAGGCTGTAATATGGCAAGAAGAAGAAAATGTTGAGTGCTTCTCCTCCAAAAAGAATCTCCTGGTGGGAATATAATTGTGGGGAGAGACTCAACCACAATAATTTTTAAGGAAGAAAAGAAGAAAAGGAGGGAAAGAGGGAGGGAAGGAGACAGATCTTCCTTCTGCATTTAAAATAAAATACATTGTACATGCAACTTCTTTTTTTGGTTTTGTTTGCTCCAGACAAGGTTTCTCTGTGTAGTCTTGCCTGTCCTAGAAGTCATGATGCAGACCAGGCTGGCCGCAAACTCAGAGATCCACCTTCCTCTCTGCCTCCCAAGTGCTGGGATTAAAAGCGTGCGTTACCACATGTAACTTCTCACGTCAAGTTATCCATATTTTCTAACTTCTATAGGATGAGTATGTACCAGGCGTATGATAAAACTTTAAAAACACAGTATTAGTGGCTGTTTCCAATTGTTACAATTACAGAATAAGTGAAATTTTTCCATCTAAGCTTCATTTTCAGCGTGAACTCGTAGACGAAGCATGCTTCTAGGAGCTTGCAGCCTCCATGCCCTTATCAAATACTCACTGTTAAAGCCTTGGCGATGCCTTTAACCTCTTCAATTTTAGATTCCCATACAAGAAAAAAAGGATGCTCAGGAATATTCAGTTATGCTGGGTGCTGAATTCAAGGCCAGCCTAGTCTACGTAGTGAGTTGCAGGACAACCAGGGCTACCTAACAGAGATACCCTGTCTCAGAAAACAAGCACACAAAAAAAGGAATATTGCTTGCTAAGTTAGTCAGTATTGACTAGCTATAAAAATACAGCATTTTGTTTAAGATAAACAAATTTGAGGCATAGTATCTTAATATACGCTATTTTCATTAGTCTTTTGCTATGAAAAGAAAATGATTTATTCTTTGTATGTATCAAAAACATCTAAATTTCAATAGTCCTCAGCGCTGAAAGTTAGGCCTTGCTTCAGAGGACACGGAAAAAAAGAAGATATTCTTGGTGTATAATCACAGTGGATAATATGCATATAATATATAACATGTTACATGCCAACTCAAGAGCTTCATTAAACACGTACTCCAGGGAAAGCTAACCAGCAGTTAAGAGCACTGGCTGCTCTTCCAGAGGGCCCAGATTTAACTCCCAGAGCTGACACAGTGACTCACAACCATCTACCACCTCAGTCCCAGGGGACTCAAAGCCTCTGTGGGCACACCATGCACACGTGTGGTGCACAGACCAGCAAAGCGCGTGTGCACATTAAATTCAAGTGGGTCATTCTGTAAAAGCTCGCGGTGTCATTCTGTTTTCCGTTTGACAGTAAGATACCGTTTATGTCACAGATACTAATCTTTCCAGTGTAGAGTTCAAGTTCCGACAGGCGTGGTGTTCTGTAGCCACGACATCACTGGAATAAATAAAATCCAGTCGATACAGCCGCTCCATTCACCCTAATCGAATCCTTTCTGTTCCTTTCCTTTCTCCCCAGTCCCAGCCCCACTGATCAAACGTCATCTCGCCTTTGCAAGATTATCCTGCCATTCATTTCATAAAATAAAATCTTACAGCATGTAGCCCTTGACAGCTTTCACGGAGAATGACATATTGAGGATTTTGTGATGCCGACCCATCTGTCAGTAATCGGTTTCTTTTACTGCTGAGTGTAGGATTACGCTGTGTAAATGTATCACATTTTGTTTATCTATTACCCAGGTGAGAGGCATTTGGTTTGTGTCCAGTTTGAAGTGATTACGAATAAAGCTGCTATCAACATCCACACACAGTATTCTGTATGTACATGGGTGTCCATTTCACAGGAGTAAAACCCAGGAGAGCATTCCTGAGTCACAAGTGTATACACATTTTACTTAAGAAGCTGCTGCAGTGTCTTCTGAAGGGCTGTGCCTTGGCACTCACAGCAGGAGGTGAAAGTCTCAAGAGCACCCTGCCCAGGGCAAGGGTTGTGAAGGCACCCTGTATTCACATGAAAGATTCTATAAGAAGCACTTGATGGTTTTGTGGGTTTGATCTGAAATCCCCAGGTTAGTGATGTTAAACCTCTTTTTCATGGATTTCTCTGCCAACCATATCTCTCTTTAATGAACTGGCAATTTAATAATTTGCTCACTGAGTTTGGGGAGTATTTTATTCTATACACAAATTCTTTGTCTCATATGTGTGTGTGTGTAATATATATACTATGTCCCAGACTATGACTTTTCTCTTCGTTCTCTTAATCAAATTATTCTTTTTCAGTTGAAAAAAAGTGTTGTAGTCATAGTGACTATAGTTAAAGCAATACACTGTATACTTGAAAACTGTTACCAGAAGAGGTTTAGAAGGTTCTTATCACAAACATAACTCATACACAGATAAGGGTGAGAGAAAATATGTTAATTAGGCAGGCTACTATACACACATGCACGAACTCATAAGCTACATTCCATAAAAATGCACTTTACCTACTAACTATATATATTTATCTGAGTAAAAATATTTATTTGAATATGTTTATTCAAACAAATACATATTATATTCAAATATATTATAATAATATATATTACATTCCTATAAATATATGTATTTCAAATACAGCCTGGGATCCAGACTGTAGCAACTGACCGCAGAGCGGTGCCACCGCAGAGCCTAAGAGGACATCTCCAGAGCGCCTGCACGCCATTTCCCAGCAGCGCCTCTCAGGTTCTTTCCCTTCAGGATCTAGAGGAACCTGTGGCACTGAGAGACTGCACGCAGCTTCTGCACGGGAGAGCGCTCCAACGGGTGGGCGCGTGCGAGCAGGGCAGGGGACAATGGGTGGCGTAGTACCGAGCGGAAGGCATTATTAAAAATATCGACATCATCATGGTTTCACAGAACTAGAGTGACGGGCAGGGGCTCTGTTTAAGGGTGTGAAGGCTGTCGTTGGTGTGCCGGCATGGGCACTATTTAGCCTCGCTTAGTCGTGGAGAGCCACCTGTAACCCAGCTCCCCATCATCAGGCCATCCGAGGTTACAGGTTCTTTCTATCCTGCGGCTCTCTCTTCCCCAAGTGCTTGGTAAAGGTCATTCACTGTCACTTTATTTGGATTTCTACCCAAGGGAAAAGAGAAATAAAGCACAAGGCATTTCCTTCCATGGATATGACCTGGAAGTCACTGATGTCCTTTGGGCTAGATCTTAATCACTTATCCACAGCCAAGCCTAGGGAGGTTTTAGCTGGGCAGTTGCATGCTCTGCCTAAGACTATCACTACTTGTAACGCCAGCACTCAGAGAGGCAGAGGGAGGCGGATCTTTGTGAGTTCAAGGCTAGCCTGGTCTACAAAGCGAATCCAGGACAGCCAGGGCTACACAGAGAAACCCTGTTGGGGGACTGGGGGACTAAATCACTGCCAAACAATGGCAATCCATCACGGATGGGAAACAGGAGTTTTTCCAGCTCTTCCAGACATGAGGGCATGCACCTACAATTCCAGCACTCAAAATGTTGAGGCAGGAGGATCTCAAGTTCCAAACCAGATCACCTTGGTTATAACTCACAAAAGACAGAAAAAAATTCCAGTTGTCTCTTGCAAACTACAAAAGGCTTTCCCATGCTTGCTTCTGAGGTTAAAATGAGATTTGCCCTTGCTTAGAAAAGCAAAAACTAAGGAAGACAAAATGCTGCTATTGGCCTGGAATCTGAAGGAGGCTGAGCTTACTTTGTCAGGCACAGCCATAAAACTGATATCATACAAGCTCAATCCCACCCCAAAATCCCCAAAGACTGAGTTAGTAGAGACAGAAGAAAAGGAGGCCACTGAATAACTGCCCTTGTGAGGAACATGATTTTTTTTTTTTTTCAGTAAAAGACAGTCCCTTCCTATCCTAGAAGGGAAAGAGGCAAAGGTCTTCTCACAGCTGAATGAGTAAGGCTCAAGAAAAGCACTCCTAAAACTCAGAATGCTGTTTCTTGCCCAGAACAGCTCACTCCAAGATACCCTGGATAAACAATTCTGGTTTGGGTTGAGAGGAGGAGTTTCCTGAATGCCTCAGTTTCCAATGGCATCCATCAGAAATGAGCACAAACGGTGTGGCTTTCGGCAATGCACACTTTACTGTTACTGTACTGGAGGTCACGAGGCTCATTAAACTAAAACCAAGGTGTTGACAGGATTACGTTCCTTCTGCAGGCTCCAGGGAAGAATCGGTTTCTGGGCTTTTCTGACTTCTAGAGGCTTCCTGCCCTCCTTGGCTCATGGCTCCAGAAACTGCATCCTTCCCACTGCTGCTGTTTCTCCGATTCTGTCCTTCCCACCTCCTGCTTAGGAGGAGCCTTGTGATTAAAACAAGCTCCCTTAAGCTATCCAGGATCATGGTCCCATTGAAATAGTCATCTCCACAAAAAAAAAAAAAAAAAAAAAAAATTTGCCATGTAAGTAGCATGTTCACAGGCTTGTATCGACTAAGGGAAGTATAATTCTACATTCTACATCAGGGCATGGGGCTTCCAGGCCCTCACACCAGAAATTTAGTCACCCTCTTACCAGATCTTGGAAACACGTGAAAATGCCTTGGCCATCATCATTTTCCTCTAGTGGGTAGAGGGCTAAGAACCCTGTAATATATTCCGGACAGCTCCTCATAACAAAGGGGCAAAGCACAAAATGACAAGAGAGCCTCAGTTAGACAGTCAGGGTTACAGGTTACCAAAGGCAGGAAGGACATCAATAGGTGGTGAATGGAGGCTTGCTCTTCACTGCCCTGCACTGCAGAAACAGAAATGGATACATGGGGGTGAGAGACATGAGTTTCTATTCTTGACATGGAAAGACACTTGCATTTCCTGTAAGTTGAGTGGCTCTTGGGGGGAGGGTGCTGAGAGGAAGTAGATTTTTCAGGCATCCCAGTCTAAAGATGTGCCAGGCACGAGATGGCATCAAATAGCGGGGCAGATTTCTGGGTGTGGGAGAAAGGTGCTGAGGAGTCTGGAAGAGGTGGAGCCAATGCCAGACCTTCCAGAAAGGGAAAGTGCAATGTGGAGGCATCATGTGATCTCCTAAGAGCACATGCCCATGTCCACTGGACCATCAGCCTTGAGACACCTGCCACAGAAAGGGCAGCCTCAGGGCAAAGGAAGTGGCGGTGGCATGGATGCAGGATTGGTATTGGGTCCCCTTCCTGGCTCTTTAATTCCTCAACTTTGAACACAGAAAGGGAGCCGAAGGGCAGGACATGTACCATTTGTGCTCAGTATCTGTCAAGCCAGAAAGCCTGCCTGCCGTGGATGGAAAAGAACCTTCAATGTTCTGTGAGATTATGGTTTAAACTGCACTCACTTCAACAAAGTGACTGAAAAGTCAGAGGATTGGCCCAAGATGCCTAAGAATCTGCAGCTAACCTGGCAGAGCTAGAGTGTGCAGAGATTCGTTAAAAACAGCACTTGAAGAAAATACAGTCTTGTTCTCCTACCTCACCAAATTAAGTCTTGAAAAATATAATCATTCCATTGTCTGAAGCCACTGGGAATATACAAAGACCTCAGTGCAAAAAGGGTGGCGGTCTGGCACCTGGGCCCAGACCCAGTGGCTTCCATGGGATGTAATGGTGCGTTAGGATTTCTATGAATAAGTGTCCCTATCTTCAGTCACCTGAGGTAGTTGGGACATCAAGTGACCCAGTTAAAAGACCCCAAATTGTGTCAATGTGACCTGTACAGCTGGCTTTCAGCAGTCTGTTCAGCCTCAAAGTAGGAATGTTTCCTTGTTTTCATAATTCTAACTGAAAGCAGCTGGTTCATGCATTGATGTTAGCTTGACTTTGGCTCCTCATCTGTCTTAGTTGGTTTTCTACTGTTGTGATAAAAACCTGTGACCAAAAGCAAGTGGAGGAAGAATGAGTTTCCTTCAGTTCACAGTTTCAGGTCACTGCCCACCACTGAGGGAAATCTGGGCAGGAACCTGAAGTGAGAGAGCAAAGCAGAAGCCATGAAGGGATACAGCTTGTTCTTCATGCCTAGCTCAACCTGCAACATTTTGTTTTGTTTTTCTTTTTGTTTTTCTCTGTGTAGCCTTGGATTCCTGGACTCACTTTGTAGACCAGGCTGGCCTCGAACTTACAGAGATCCACCTGTTTCTCCTCCCTGAGTGCTGGGATCACAGGCACGAGCCATGGCTTTCAGACTGCAACTCTTTATACAACTTTAGAATGCCAGCGTCCATAGGGGCTTTCCCACGTCACTCAATTGCAAAGCACACGCTACAGTGCTGGCCACAGGCCTGGCAGGGGTTCCCTCAGATCTCAGAGGACACTCGTTTATCTCCCACAGAAACAGACCAAGAATATTTTGAGTCCTAGCTCACAGTCCCTCTGTCTAACCATTATATTTTCTCTCTGTAATATATAAAATCTTTTATACTTCTATACCTGTTATTCTATTTACCATCCCACCCAACACATTTTTGTGACTTTTATAATAAATGTGCCCATTGTGTAAGAGAAAAAAATTAAAATTCTTCATCCATGAGATTTCCCAAATGTTGAAATGCAACAGTTTCCACACTATCGCGACACTGGGATGAAATTTTATATTTAAAATGTAAGAAATTGCATAATCATTATGCTACAAGCTAAAAGTTGTAGAATGGAAAATACATAAATGAATTGTATAGCATACCTGGGTGCAAAAAAAAAAGTGTCCGTGAGGGATGAGGAGTTAGACAGGTCCCCAGTAGGTAGACAGAAAGGGAAAGGGGCCAGGACTGGGCAATAAAGATGGCTGCCTTCTTCCTTACCCTCGAGACCTGAGACAAAAGGCTGGAAGTGTAAATCAAAGGTTTTGTGGGGTTTTCTTTCACCGATGGGCCTCTGCTTATGGACTGGCCCAAGTTCAAGGCCAGAGCCACACATGATTAAACAACAGCTGTGACCAGTCGGCCACCCTGTGTTTCTTCAAACTGACATAGCCTAACTTAGGGAAGGGAGACCCTACAAAGTCTTTGAAACCTCCAGCCCTAAAGGAGGGGCGGGGCATCTTCTTCCCCAGTAGCTCCCACCTCTGCTTAATGGAGGGTCTTTCTCTGTGTGTGTTTGTTCTACCCGTGTGCTCCCCTGCCCCTGATAAAGGCTTTCCTTTACAGGCCGATTCTGCCTGCTGTGTTTGGGATTTCTCCCCACTGCTCCTGAACGCATTCAAGATTTTTCCTGACTTTCAGTTATTTAACTAGCAAAGTATATGAATGTGATCCAGATCCCTGCATAGCAACAACTACACACGTGATGTTTCGTGTGACCTGGCAGTGGGAAAGGGCGGAATTCAGGAGGAACCCTGCCCCTCCCCTCGACAGGAATCAAAGAACGTTCTCAAAAGTGTACGCCATGAGATGGTCCCCTGAAGAACGAATTCTGTTCATCCGGATGGGGGGGTCAAGGTCAAACAAGCCATAAACCAAATGATGGCCCCGTAAGAAGTGGCAACACACTCCCTTCCCTCTTGCTTAAAACTCCTCTATCTTAGCAAAGAGAAGAATAGAGAAAGGAGGTAGAGAGAAAGAAAGGATATAAGAAAAGAAAAAAGATGAATGCCTGATGGAAGAAAAAGGAGAAGAGTAGAAGTGAAGAAGTTATGGCTGCCCTGGAGTCCATCCACATGCTCCACACAGGGAGCCCCGGCCATCCTACTCGAAGCCGAGTTCAAGCAAAGCCTCCTGTTCCCATTTCTCGTTTCTTGTCACACTACCACAGTCTGGCATTGCTCCTATCAAGAGGTTCCGCTTGAACCTCTCCTCATAAGGTCTCCCACAGCCTATTTCCTATTGGCTGCTTTCAGCCTGCCTGGTCTCTCTGGTTGTTCACCATGGGTCCCCTCCCACAGTTGTCAATAGTACCTTTAGCTGGTAGTTTTCCACTGTGTGGGGACAATTTTCTGCTCTCAAGTTCATATATCCTTGTCTGATACAGATTTTGGTTGTGTCGATGGGACTGGAGCAGGTAGGAGTGTCATCTAGTGAGCAGAGATCTGGAGCAACAGAGAGTCCTACCACAGAATCCCACCTCCTACAAAATGTCAGTTGTTTCAAAGCTGTGCATCCCAAAGGTTGCTGTAGAGAAAGCTTGATCCCTCGCGGGGGATTGTTTCGAGGCAGAGTCTGGTGGAAGGTGACTGGGTGAGTGGGAGGGTCGGGGGAAATGCTGCCTGAAATATTAATGTAATTATCTTGAGAGCGGGTTGCTGAAAGCCCATCTCGGACACTTGGCCCTTCTGCGTGCACCTGTTTCTCCTTCCATTCCTTTGCTCAATTATGATGAAGCCTGGAGGCTCGTCCCCAGAGGATGAAGAGATGATACCACCCACCCTCAGATATCCAGTCTCCAAAAGCCGTGTGTTAAACAAACCTCTCTTCTTTATAAAGTATCTATATACTTTGTAAGTATTAGATACTTTAGGTTATAAGTTAGATACGATGCTAAGGTAACATAAAGCAGACTGAACCCTGAAGATTGGAATTGGGAAGTGGGGTTGTTTCTACAACTTTCCCTGAAAATATTGAAGTGGATTTAGAAGTAGGTAAAGGCTGCATGAAAGTAAAAAGCAATTGAGTTTTATTCTTTTTTAAAGATCTGTTTATTTTTATTTTATGTGCATGGTCGTTTTGCCTGTATGTATGTCTATGAAGGTGCCAGATACCCTGGAATTAGAGTTATAAGCAGTTGTGAGCAGTTTTGTGAGAGCTGGGAATTGAACCAGGTCCTCAGGAAGTTCAGTCAGTGCTCTTAACCACTGAGCCCCTCCTCCAGCCCTGCAAAAAAACAATTTAGAAAAAGCCTAGCATGCTGAAAACAAGGCATTAGGGACTGGTCTCAGAATGAAAACCCCCCAGAAGGGATTATCCTGGAACCCTACCTAGGTCTTTAATGTTTTATTACATTTTTTCTCACTCCTGTGTGTACATGCTAGATCACGTGGACTGCAGAGCACAACCTGCAAACATGGGCTCTCTCCTCCACCATGTGGGCACCAGGGATCAAACTCAGGCTGTCAGGCTTAGCAGCAAGCACCACCGAGCCATCTCGCCAGCTCCCTACTCCTTTCTAAAGAGACTGGGTTAATATCAAGTGAAACTATCTCATGTACAGAAAAATGTCCAGTGTTGCATTATGAAAACAAAACCTTGAGACTCGGCTACATAACAGAGGATTAGCTGAATAACCTCTGTCTCACCCGCTGTGTATGGAGCCCTTTTTGTGAGAAAATGCTTAGGAGCCAGGCACGGCACAAGCCTGTAATGCCAGCACTTGGGAGGGAGAGGCGGAGTTTGAAGTGAAACCATTCTTGGTTACAAGCCATAAAGGTCTCAACTACATAAAACTCTGTCAGAAGAAAAGAAAGAAGAAAGTTTAGTTAAAATGAGAATTAAAAACCCAATTAAATGTTTTTACACATTGTTCAACTACGGCTGTGGCTCACAGCCATCTCTCAGTCCAGCCCCAGAAAATCTGATGCCCTCTCTGACCTCCAAGGGCACCAGGCATGCATGCGGTGTGCATTACACATACGTGCAGGCAAGACACTCAGACATATGAAACAGAATGAAGGCATCTAAATGAAAACAAATTTTAAGCACAAGTTTAGAATGAGTGACTGAGGCAATTAAAGTAATTCTAAAGCAGGGGTTGAAGAACAAGGCAAGTTTAAACAATGCCAGAAAGCATTTCTAGAATATTTGCCTGTTTTGAAAAAAAAAAAAAAAAAGTTTAAAGGAAGCTGCATACATTTTTAATAGAGGCAGAATCAATCATTAAGCTAATTTTGAAATTGCACTGAACTGTACTGCCGCTGATGTTCCAATAAGTAAATTAAGAAGCATAAAGGCTATGTATTAAGAAATCCAGCAAATTTTTGATTTGGAAACAAAAACACCTCTAAAGTTTCTGCAAAACAACAATGACCTTATTCAAAAGTCAAGTCTTTTCATACGACCTCTTTCCTTAACATTCTTAATCTTAATTAAATCCCTTGTTTTTCTTTAATTAAAAAACTCACATAACCCAAGCAAATTAAGATGGTTTCATTTTTTTTTCTCAATTTACAAAGCTTGAATTAATTTTTTGATGAAGTGAATAAATTGGTTTTTCCAGGTAGACATGGTGACATTGCCTCTGACTAAAATGTTGACAGGCCGAGGGGGTCCAAGTGAGCTATGCTGCTCTTAAAAATAACAGCATTGATTCCAGGAACTGCCTTCTCAGGCCAGGCATCCTAATGACAGGCCTTTGGCTAGGGGTTCAAATGATGGCAATAATAGACCATTAAAGAATTTCAGATTTCTCTTTTTTAGTTTAGAACTGTTTCATTGAGGAAAGTAATGGAGGATGAGGTGACCTGAATTGTATTCTTCTTTGTGATAGAATATAAACATCTCTATATAAATATACCATCTCATTCAGGATGATTAGCGAGCTGTATCTTTAATTCTAGATAGAGGACTGAAAACAGCAAGTTAGTCTCCTGTGTGTGCACGTGTACACAGTTTCACGTGGAGGCCAGCGGTTAATGTCCAACATCTTCATCTACTTATCTCCACTTTATTTTTGAGGCAAGACCTCTCACTGAACCTGGACTAACTGGCCAACAAACTACACAGCCTCCACCCTGCACATCTCCAATGCTGGGATTCCAGGGGCTCTCCACTATGCCTCCTTTTTCCCGGGTCCAGGGATCCAAACCCAGGTCCTGATGCTGGTGCGGCAAGCACTTCACCGAGTGAGCTGTCTTCCCCAAAGTCCCTTTCTCCACCTTTTCTTCTTGACTTATTTCCAGTGATTTACCATTAATGGACTTCTCCTGTGCATTGCCTGCTACTGTTTGTTTGTTCTGGCTTTCTGGCTTTTAAATAAAAGCGGCCTCAGATGCAGCATCTTTTGGATCTTTGTACATTCCAGTAACACTTTCCACTGGAATGTTGAAATACATGGCTGAAGCTCTGGATGCCCCAGGTAAGCTCAGCCTGGGTAGAGAAGCACACATACATGACTTTCCAAATAATCCTAAATTAGTATTCACGTCAATGCCATAATATCATTGCCTGAATAATAGATTAACATGTAGAGAGAAATTTCTTTCCAAATGTCGTCAGATCATTTACAGAGCACATAGCTTAATATCCCTCATCTTGGACAGTATAGAGCAGCCCAGATGTGCTTATCCCACCAGACCATAATACCCTAAATACTGCACAACCACGGTTAAGCCAATAAAATGGTTTGTTGTTGTTTCAGTGACAGACAGTATCAAACATGAGCTAGCAAAGTTAGTTCCCTTGGGAAAAACTAACAGAAAAAAAAATATGTAGTTGTGCGTGATGAGCTGTAAATCCTGAGCATCTCTATACAAGCCCAGCTTCTGGCTTGAGTCGCCGCCTTTACCCTCTTCAGTCTCCGGGTTCCTGGGGCTGGCTCGGCACCCCCTGGCTGAATCCCAGCCGGCTATCTGCTCAAAGCCCTGGAAATGAGCAGTGCAGTACCCGCTGTCCACCTAGCAGCTCCTTCAGAGGCCTCGGGGGAAGCTCCAGCCTTCTCCTGAGGCGGGCAGGTAGCTGCCTCTCCCTGTCTTTGTGTGATCATACCTCTCTCTGTTTATGGTCAAATTTCCTCATTTTTGAATTTACGATGATTTATCTGGTCGTGCATGCGTACACCATGGCACACGTGTGGAGGTCAGAGGACAGTTTCAAGAGAGAGAGTTCTCTCCTTTCTCCGTAAGGATCCCGGGGACCAAACACAGGTCGTCCCACCTGTGAACAAGCACCCTTCCCGCTGCGGCCTCTTCACAGCCCCCTTTAGCTTACACAGAAAACAGTCATGTCAGATTAGGACTCATCCTCACAACTTAACTCCTTAAAGCGGCTAACTTCCATTTCCTGTTGAGATCTTGAGTCCACTGGGAGATGGGCCTCTGAGAACAGGGAGTGATCTTGATTAGGTTTACTGAGTTTAGGAAGGCGACCCAACATGGGTCCAAGTCAATCCCTGAAGATTGTACATGAAAGGGGAAGTGAACACAAACAGCCACCACTCTGCCTCCTGATTGTACCTACGATGTGGCTATCACGGTCCTGCCTTGTCTTCCCCGCTGTGATGGATTTTTACCCTTGAGCCAAAATAAACCCAGACCAAGGTCATCTGACTGTTAAATAGTTGACAGAGCCCAGAATTACACCCTATTCCTGGCTCAACCAGGACTATAACAAAAAGCTATATTCTTTTTAATGTTTTATTAGTATATGTTAATTATATACAACTATGGATTTCATTATATTTACATATGTATATACTGCATTTTGATTATCTCTTTTCATTTGCAAAATTCCAAACTGTGAGAGAATTTTCAAGAATAGAATGATGAACCTCTAGATCCCACAAGCAGATTTAGAGTTATCCACTCAGTTTTCTTGTTGTTTTCTCTCTGAGTCACTCCCAGCCCTTCTCCCTCTCTCCCCTTCCCCTCTAGCTCTCCAGTCTACTACACCCTAACACTAAAAGCAAGTGAGTTCTCACCTCCACACGGTATCACACCAGTAACTACTGCTAGAACAGCACTAGCAAATCTAGAATCAACTTTAATTCCTCAGTGTCCCATAAAGCCTTTACAGCTATGATCTTACTTCATTTTTACTCAGGAGCCAATCAAGGATTATGTATATTGTTTAGTTTTCATGTCAATGACTTTTTGTTTTTATTTTTATTTATTTTCATTTCATTTTTTTTCTTCCTTCCTTCCTTGCTTGCTTGCCTGTTCTGCTGTGCTAGAGATCAAATCCAGGAACTGATTAGTTAGGCAAGCATTCCACCTAAGCCCGGACCTCTTATTTTTATTTTATTTTACCTTATTTTTATTGTGTGGTGTGTGTGTGTGCGTGTGTGTGTCTGTGTGTGTGTCTGTGTGTCTCTGTGTGTACATACCATTCGGATGTTTTGATTTATATGTGTGTGGTGCGAGTGTTTGGGAGCGTGGGCACGTGCACACACACAGAGGTCAGAGGACAACTTCAGGGCTCAGTCCTTGCTCTCCTCTCTGTTTGAGGCCCCTCGTTTGCTGCTGTGCGACTTTCCAGGAGAACCCTGCAGAAGAGCCGCCATGACAGACAGTACCGTGTCCAGCTTTACACGGGTTCTGCGGCTCCAAACTCACACCTTCCTGTTTGCACGAATGATTAGCCCCATAGCCATGTCCACAGCCATCTCCCCAGCCTCTGACCTTTTTTTAAAAAAGAGATGTTTAAAAAAGATTTGGATAAGATGAATTCAGACAAATAACGATTTGAGCAAACACAGTAACTTTTTAGTTTATACTCTATTGTGCTGTTTGAAAATATTTTTAATGACTATAATATATTGTACACAATTTTTAAGCCAAGAAATATATGAATGAAGGGACATATTTAATAGCATTTATGACATTTATGAAATGTTAATACTTCTGCTCTATATTTTTCTTACTATATTGCATGTTTCCTATTTATTAAATGATTTGACTTGTGTGATAACACGTTGAATTATGAAAATATTAGAAATAATTATTTTATATTTCAGAATGTGATTGTCAATTTATCCTGCTTCGCCCTGAAAAGGCCATCAAATAAATGTATGAAAAAGCCATTGGTAAATGAAAGGGGAAAGTAATCAATCACATTGAGAGGGGGATCCAAGATGGCGGCACCGAGAGGACACTGTGTTGGATGAACAGGGCACTGTGACTGCACAGCGACCAACAGATTGAACTCTGGGCCCTAAAACACCGGCAACTGGGTTTCCCAGTTGTGAGGAAAGCCCACGGTGTGGAATGGAAGCAGTCGATTCCATTCTCAGGTTACACAGCTAAACCCTAGAAGAGTTCTCCCCCAGGCACTCAGTCGTCAGCCCAGAATCACAAGCCTGAGTGCTCTGATCACCATCCCAGACTGAATTGTGGGCCCCAAAGCACCAGAGATTGAGTTTCCCTGTTGGGAGCAAACCCCACGGTGAAGAAAACATCAGTTCCGACCTCAAGGCACCCAAATGATCCCACCACCATCACCACCAACACCACGAAAAGTTCCCGTAAAAATTCCCAGGTTCCTGCAAGCACAGTTGCCAGCGTGGAGCCATTTGCACCTGCTGCTTGCTCTACTCACCATCCCAGACTGAACTGTGGACCCCAAAATAATACAGACTTGGTCTCCCTGTTGGGAGGAAACCCAATGGCGGGGGAAACATCAGGTCTGACCTCAGGACACCCAGCTAATCCCCGAAAAAGTCCCTGGGTTCCTGCAGGCTCCTACCCTCCTGCCGCACACAAGCGCTGGGCTCACCTGCCACTGATTACTGCTTGGGTACTGGGACACAGAGCACCAACCTCAGACTTACAGAAGCCTGGGATCCGTGGGATCGACCCCTGGCCACTGCTCCAGGGTACAACCTGTCTCCCTAGCTAGACTAACCAAACCCTGGTTCTTCAAGAGGGCTGCACCCAGCAAACACAGTGTAAGAGCAGAAGCCGCCACCCACTAAATTCAGAGCAAGAAACCCAGCGGCAGGGCAGCTGTCTCCAGGACTTCTGCTGGTGAGAGGAGATCCCCCACTGACTACCAAGGACCACAGTTACCAAACAGGTCCATACACCTGATGTGAGCTGTGGCAATTCCTGAGAAGCACAGGTCATTCGGTGACCATACCCAAAAAACTGAGGAGGCCTCCTTCAGGAACAACCATCTTCCTGCCAAGGTGATTCTCCCCACCCCAGGATTCTAGCAGGCACCAAAAACTAACAGCCAATACCCAAGACAGCCAGATGGGTTGAGGTCAGCGTAAAAGTACAACAGCAAAAGGCAAAACAATATGGCATCTCCAGATCCCAGTTATCCAGGGACAAGTAGCTCTGGATACCATATCATAAGTGAAATCCAAGAAGATGACCTTACATCTATGCTTATGAAGAGGATAATGGAGGAAACAAGTGAAATGCATAAAGAAATAGAGGAAAATAAAGACAAACAGATTAAGGCCATCCGTAAAGAAATACAGGAAAATGCAGCCAAATAGTTTGTGGACTTCAGAGAGGAAATGATTAAATCACTGAAAGAAATAAAGAAACAGAGGAATGTCCAAACAGGTGAAGGAATTAAAGGAAAAGCAGAAAAATATAGACAGGTGAAGGAAATCAACAAAATGATTCAAGATCTGAAGCTAGAACTGGAAAAATTAAAGAAAACACAAACAGGAAATCATGGAAAGGAAGCACTTAGGGAAGAAAACAGGAACTACAGCGGTAAGCATAACCAACAGACTACAAGAGATGGAAGAGATGGAAGGTGTGAAAGATACAATGGAAGAAATTGATGTATCCATCAAAGAAAATGTTAAATCTAAAAAATTCCTGACACAAATCATCCAAGAAACAACATGAAAAAAAAAAAGACAAAACCTGAGAATAATAGGAATAGAAGAAAAAGAAGATTCCCATCTCCAAGGCCCAGAAAATATTTTTAACAAAATCATAGAAGAAAATTTCCCCAACTTAAAGGAGAGGCCTATAAGCATACAAGAGGCCTACAAAACACCTAATGAATTAGACCAGAAAAGAAAATCCTCCTGCCACATATTAATCAAAACAGTAAGTATACAGAACAAAGAAAAAAATACTAAAAGCTGCAAGGGAAAAAAGCCAACTAACATATAATGGCAAATCCATTAGAATAACACCTGACTTCTCAACAGAGACTATGAAAGCCAAAAGGGCCTGGACAGATTATCATGCAGACCCTAACAGAGCACAGATGTCAGCCCAGGCTACTATACCCTACAAAACTTTCAATCATCATAGATGGAGAAAACAAGATATTCAATGACAAAAACAAAGTTAAACAATACCTACCCACAAATACAGCATTACATAAGATACTAGAAGGAAAAAAATTCTACCAAAAATTCTACCAGGGAACTCCTACAGCTGATAAACACCTTCAGCAAAGTGGCTGGATACAAAATTAACTCAAAAAAATCAGTAGCACTCCTGTATACAAAAGACAAATAGACTGAGAAAGAAATTAGGGAAACAACACCCTTCACTATAGCCCCAAATGACATAAAGTACCTTGATGTAACTCTAACCAAGCAAGTGAAAGACTTGTATGAAAAAAAACAAGTCTCTGAAGAAAGAAATAGAAGATGTTATCAGAAGATGGAAAGATCTCCCATGCTCATGGCTTGGCAGGATTAACATAGTAAAAATGGCCATCTTACCAAAAGCAATCTACAGATTCAACGCAATTCTCATCAAATTACCAACACAATTCTTTACAGACCTTGAAAGAAAAATTCTCAACTTAATATGGAATAACAAGAAACCCAGAATAGCTAAAACAATCTTCTACAATAAAAGATCTTCTGGAGGTGTCTCCATCTCTGATTGCAAACTGTACTGTAGAGCAACAGTAATAAAAACTGCATGGTACTGGCATAGAAACAGAAATGGAATCAAATAGAAGACCCAAAAATAAACCCACACACTTATGGACACCTAAATTTTGACAAAGATGCCAAAACCATACAATGGGGAAAAGATAGCATCTTCAACAAATGGTGCTGGTCTAACTGGGTATCTACATGTGGAAAAGCAAATAGATCCAAAGTTATCATCCTACACAAAACTAAAGTCCAAGTGGATCAAAAACCTCAACATAAAACCAGATACACTAAACCTGTTAGAAGAAAGAGTAGGGAAGAGCCTTTAATTCATTGGCACAGGAGCCAACTTCCTGAACAAAACACCAACAGCACAGGCTCTAAAATCAACAATCAAAAAATGGGACCTCATGAAACTGAAAATCTTCTGTAAAGCAAAGGACACTGTCATCAGAACAAAATGACAGCCTACAGATAGGGAAAGGATCTTCACCAACTTTATATCTGACAGAGGGCTAAAATTCAGAATATATAAAGAACTCAAGTTAAAAAGCAATAAATCAAATAAAAATGGGGTACAGAACTAAACAGAGATAGAGGAATATTGAATGGCAGAGAAACACTTAAAGAAATCTCAACATCCTTAGTCATCAGGGAAATGAAAATAAAAACGACCTTGAGATTTCACCTTATACCTATCAGAATAGTTAAGATCAAAAACTCAAGTGACAACACATGCTGGAGAGGATGTGGAGAAAGGGGAACCCTCCTCCACTGCTGGTGGGAATGTAAACTTGTACAACCACTTTGGAAATCAATCTGGTGCTTTCTCAGAAAATTACGAATAGGGTTACCACAAGGTCCAGTTATACCACTCCTAGGCATATATCCAAAAGATGCTCAAGTATGCAACAAGGACATTTGCTCAACCATGTTTGTAGCAGCTTTATTCATAATAGCCAGAAAATGGAATACTACTCAGCAATTAAAAACAAGGAAATCATGAAATTTGCAGCAAATGGTGGGAACTAGAAAAGATCATCCTGAGTGAGGTATCCCAGAAGCAGAAAGACACACATGGTATATCTACTTACGAGTGGATATTAAACATAAAATATAGGATAAACATACTAAAATCTGTGTACCTAAAGAAGCTAAGCAAGGAGGAGGACCAGGGGTAAGATACCCAATCCTCATTCAGAAAGGCAAGCAGGATGGACATCAGAAGAGGGAGAAAACAGGGAACAGGACAGGAGGCTACCACAGAGGGCCTCTGAAAGGCTCCACCCTGCAGGGTATGAATGCAGAGACAGAATCATAGCCAAACTCTGGGCAGAGCTCAGGGGATCTTATGAAAGAAGGGGGAGAGAGAAAGACCTGGAAGGGACTGAAGCTCCACAAGGAGAGCAACAGAACCAAAAAATATGGGCCCAGGAGTCTTTTCTGAGACTGATACTCCAACCAAGGACCATTCATGGAGATAACCTAGAACCTTGGCACAGATGTAGCTCATGGCAGCGCAGTCCAAGTGAGTTCCCTAGTAATGGGAACAGGGACTGTTTTTGACATGAACTCAGTGGCTGGCTCTTTGATCACCTATGCGTGAGGGGGGAGCAGCTTTACCAGGCCACAGAGGAGGACAATGCAGCCACTCCTGATGAGACCTGATAGAATAGGGTCAGAGGGAAGGGGAGGAAGACCTCCCTATCAATGGACTGGGGAAGGGGCATGGGAGGAGATGAGGGAAGGAGGGCAGGATTGGGAAGGGATGAGAGAGGGGTCTACAGCTGGGATACAAAGTTAATAAACTGTAATAATAAAAAATAAGTTAAAAAAGAATCACATTGAAATCAAATAAATGAACATGTTCTCATACTAAATTGTGAAAAAAAAAAAAAAAACAAAACCTGAAGCCAAAATGAATACATGAAGCGGAAGAGGAAGCAGTAGGAGATAAATCTGATCAAAACACATTGTATAAATGTGTGAAATTCTCAAAAACATATCAAAAACTTCACGATAAAATTGGATATTAATAAACCTCTCAGTAGTAAATAATACAAAAAAAAAGCCCCGAGTCTGGGGACTGAACAATGAAAACAATGTTTATTAACTCATGGGCTTAGGAATGGAAAATCCACGATTGGATGGCTCTATTGCCCAGCCTCCTCTGAGGTCCTCAGGTGGCATTATGGCAGGGGCACATGCAAGATGGACAGTAGAGCAGGGGCGCAAGCTGGAGAACCTGTTACCACAGGCTGCTGTGGTGAGCGCTGACTGGACTCTGTCAAAACTGCATTAACAGCACGGACAGCAGCTGCCACAACCACCTCAGCCCCACCTCCCAAATAGTCCATACCTCAGGACTGCCACACGGAGGGCCAACACCCACCCACGCACATGTGACCACTGAGGGACGAACCGAGCACAAACATACCAAGAATTGTGTTCATAGTTAGTCTGATAGTTTGTAATAAGGTGTGTTGTGTTCTAGGCTTCTCTGAAGATAAATGTGCTGTGCCTTAGTAATACATTTTCTTTAAGGTAAAATGAGCAATTTTAAATCAAGAATGTACTACATACCAGGCATGGTGGCACGGGCCTTTAATCCTAGCATTTGGGAGGCAGAGGCAGGTGGCTTTCTATGAGTTCACACTGGTTTACACATTAAGAGCCTGCCTCAAAGAAAAACAACAAAAAACAGCAATGACAAAGAATCTACTACTAATTACGTGTGAGATCTCAAGTCAGTCACCTATGCTCTTTGATTTACCTGTGACTTAGGGTTGCAAGAGTTCCCTGTTTAAGAAATAGTTAAAAGGCTGAAGATGATTTACAAAGTCTAGGCCAAATAAAAATGTTCAGTTTTCTTTTTTTTTTTTATTACTTATTTTTCATTTTTTATGCTTTGGTGTTTTGCCTGTATGTATGTCTGTGTGATGTCATCCAATACCCCTGGAACTGAAGTTGCAGTTTTGAGCTGCCATGGGGTGCTGGGAATTGAATGTGGGTCCCCTGGAAGAGCAGCCAGTGCCCTGCTGAACCCTCTCTCAGCCCCTCCTCCCCATTTTTCTTACTTTAGCAGGAAATTCCATAAACTGACATTTTCTCCCACCTGATAAAATTTAAGAACTGCTTAGATAATCCCAGCTCGAGGGGTTAATTCCATAGCCGACTCTATTCCTCCCACCTAAGCTGCTTTTGAATTTAAAAAATAGGAGTGGGAGCCCTTTGCTGCATTGCTATCATCATAACTTCCCCAATTAAAACATCTCTCATGCCAAATGGTAGGGTTTATTTTTATTCCTCAACTGTATACTTGTTAATATTTTTATGTGTTTCATATTTAGCAGAAAATGAAAAGCATTGCAGTGGAGAGAAAACTATGTCAAAAATCTGATTTCAGTGGAAACATTTCATCTGAGAGTCTAGCACTGGTTTGAAATATTTGATGTTGGTCGAGAGACTCTATTGGTCAGCTCCAGCTTTCGAATTCACAGCAGAAAGATAGCACACCTAAAATTCAAGATAATTCTGCTGTATCCTGCTCCCAGGTAGCTGTGCTGGATAAAAGCTAAAGCTCTGACTGAACACAGAAGGTTTTTTCTATTTTTGGAGAAGCTTCAAATGTACACATAAATAAATAGAAACCCAGATCTTGTTAAGAGCAGAAACACAGTTAACTGTGGCTAGATTTGCTTCTAGTGGGCCCAGGTAAGAGTCCCTCATGAAATGCCTATCTATTATTAATAGTTAATGCTGCTGGAGTTTAAGCTCAGACAATGGATATCGTGATTCTAGGACTAAAATGTCCTATTTCCCTGGTATAAAAGAAAAAGCAGCCGATCAGACAAGCATGTTCAGTTTGTAGGTCTTGATTTTACACTTGAGTCTACCAATAACCCTGGCCTTAAGCAAAACACTTCAGTCTCTATGAAGAAATAAGGGAAATTTAATAAAAAAGCCCTTAAAATCTCCCCCAGATGTGAAGCCCGATGGTTCTGTGAGTTGATTTGAAATTCAACACAACCCTCTCAGTGGATCATTGGGATCACTCTTTCCCTCAATCTTCTGACCGATGTCAGTCCTTGAGGCTGGCTTAGTTTCACACAACACACACCCATTCCTGGCCTAATTGAAGCTACATCTCTGACAGAGTGGGGGCTCTTGACACCACTGTCAGCAGCCACAAAACTTCACCAGTGGCAAATCTCTGGCACTTTGGACAAATCGCTACAGAAGCTATGGCAAAAAAAAAAAAAAAAAAAATCAGCACTTCTGAATTTTAGCTTCAAAGTATATCTGAGCTCTTTTCCACTGGGAACTAGACAAAGGGAGCTCCAGCAAGGATAGAACAAGATGGGAAGGCCAGATGGATGGATGGATGGATGGATGGATATTCAACTATGAAACTTCCCTAAAGTAGAGGCCAATGGAAAGTTAATATAAGAATGATGGGATAATTTCTGTACTTGACATTATTCTTTCATCAAGAAATAATGGTCACTCTGAAGTATAAGAACCCGACTCTGTCAACTCTAAATCAAGGAACCCTGGTCCACATGTTTTGAGAGTAGATCTCACTGTGCAGTCCTGCCTTGCCTGGAACTCTCAGTGTTGCTGGTCTCAAACTCTCAGAGCTTCTCCTGCTCCCTGAGTGCTGCAGTCCACATTTTAAAGCTCTTTTCACTCATTAGTTTCACCCATATGTATTCGTCAGGTCTCTTTAGAGTAACAGAACTTATAGGATGAATCTCTTCAAATATAGAGAAAGGGGATTAGAATGACTTACAGGCTGCAGTCTATCTAATCCAACAATGGCTGGCTGTGAATGGAAAGTCCAAGAATCCAGTAGTTGCTCAGTACACAAAGCTGGATGTCTCAGCTGGTCTTCAGTCTACCCTGGAATCTTGAAGAATTAGGCTCTAAGGCCAGTGAAGGAATGGACCTGATAGCAAGGAGAGGGCAAGCAGGCACAGCAAAAGCTTTCATCTTCTACGTCCTTTCATCTTCTATACCTTCCAGCAGAAGGTGTGGCCCAAATTGGAGGTGGGTTTTCTCGGCTCAGATTATCTGGATTAATGATGAGCCTTCTTGACTCAAGATCTAGATTTAAGGACTGTCTTTTCCCAGCTCAAAAGGTCTGAGTTAGAGGTATGTCTTCCTACCTCAAAGATCGGGATCCTACCTCTAAGTAGATCCTCCTGCTCCAAACTTAGCAAAAACCCCTGACAGGTGTGCCTCCATTAGCACACCTGTTTTTTTTTACCTAAGTCCAGATGTAGTCGAGTTGACAATCAGAAATAGCCACCACACCATGTGAAAATAATTTGTTATCTAAAGACTAGATCTTCAGTAAAATGTTCCCAATATTTCATCTTTATTCATGAACACGTAGAGAGTACTGTATATCCAAGAATAACAAGGACTATTGACTAAACATGTCGCATGTTTTGAAGTATTTTAACGATTTTGAAATAAGGTACAGATTCAAAGGCACCAGGTAGAGGAAGAGAAGTTATCATTGAGGATTAAGGCAGACTTTCCCACTCTACCCCTTTATTTGCTCATTTAAAACAATATGGCCCATTTGTAAATACTTTTACCTAAAGGGTATAAGATCAAGCTTAATTTTAGAAACAAGAGAAATTATTTTAGAATAAATGAAGTCCTAATACTAGCTCTCGTGTCAGTGAAGGAACCACCAGCAGGAACAGCAACAGAATAGAGAGTGAAAGCCAAGTGAATAAAAGCTAACCCTTTTCCCTTTGTCGTGTCCTTTTATCTAGGGTGCCATCAGAAGGTGCTGCCCTCCTTTAAGATAGGCCTCCCCACATTGACTAAGACCTTCAATGTAATCTTCCAGAAATATGCCCACATGCAAAGCTGGTGTAGTGGTATAGACAGTCTCTCACTGGGGTTCTCTCCCCAGGCAATCCGAGGCTTTTTCAAGTCAACAATTAAAGCTGGCTCTCACAGTACATATTACTATACAGTAAGAACAGCAATGTTTGCATGCTGCAAATTCACTTCAGCCCGTGGTACACTATTTGTACACTATTTTGCTTTTTAGTGAACTATTCTACATAAATGCTTATTCATTTATGCTTATTCACTGAAATATTTGTTGTCTTTATGGACAGGAACTGGTGCCAGGGACTATGGTAGAGGCAAAGGTCAACACGTACCGATGTTGTCAAGGACATGGATCTAAACAGAGACGAGGCACTCCAGTTTAACATTCTGAAAGTCACAAAGCAAGCACTTCAAAAGATGAAAAGAAAGTACTTGAAAGGAGGACTAGGAAAAGCGGTTGTCGGCGTGGCGTTAGTCTGATTCCTGTTGCTGTCATGAAGTACCATGGCCAAAAGCGACTTGGGGGAGGAGAGGGTCTATCTGGCTTACACCATCCCTGAGGGAAGCCAAGGCAGGGGCTAATGAAGAAACGACGGGGAAATGCTGATCAGTGGCTTCCCCCGCCATATTTCTTAACCCAGAAGCAGCTGCCACGCTCACCATCCACAGCAGGCCGGTTGCTCTCATATCAACCATTAATAAGAAAATGCCCTCACAGACGTGCATGCAGGATGGGAGGAAGTCAGCAAGTGAGGTTCCCTCGTCTAGCTAATTCTGGTTTGTGTCAGGCTAACAAAAGACAACCCAGCACATGTCCCATGACAGCCAGACCCGGAAGGAGTCGGGCTTCACTGTTGCCGGTGCTACTGGTCTGGGTTTTGTTGTTCTCCTTTTTGAGCTCAGGATCCAAGTTTGGAAGGGCTTGGGAGTTTGTGCTTCAATGTGTTTGGCTATCATATGTCATGTACTATTATATAGCAAATGTATATCATATGTCAGGATTAGGTAACTCCGTCCAGGGCTCTTTCTGTTACTATTTTTCCATCCACAAACTTTCACCTGATGGTGGTCTTCGATCTACCCAGCTTCTGAATTGAGCTAAGGAAGTGTTATCTAAGGTTTTTAAACTTGTCTTTCTGAGCACCTGATACTATTTCCTGAAAAGAAAGATTTCATTCTCTTTAAGGATGTTTTGGGAGTGATTGTATCTCCCTTTTTACTGATGGGCACAGTAGATTTTTCCAGAGAACCAAATTTCCCACAGGTTTTTCCTGTTCTTCCAGTAACAAGGGCCTTTCCACTCAATTTGAAAGAGTCCGTGTTCACTGGATCAGCTGTTTCTGGAGATTCAGAAGTCGGTTATGCCCAGGCTCACACAAATCATAGAACATGTCACACTCCGAGAGGTAAGAAAAGTAGTGGCAGGAAAAACAAATGGACAGGTCTTGACCCTCTGCCTTCACTGACAAGCTGGTCCACTTTGCAAATGCGTAAGGTACGTGCAATCTGCACAGGTGTACAGCATGACTACCCCGAGATCTCTGTATCTGCCGAAAGGACTAGAGTCTCTTGTTTAACATGCTTTAGCACTGGACTTGGCAAATCTGAAAACATCGCTTGGAAACATGTAAATAATGGTTTCTGGAAGTAGGGTGTCTTGGGCTACTGAGATGGTTCCACAGGCAAGGCCATTTGCATCCATGTCTGACAACGTGAGTTTGATTCCTCGGGCCCACTTGGTAGAAGGAGATGTCTGCAAATTGCATTCTGACCTCTACAGGCACGCTGTGGCATATATGCACACAAAGATAGACAATAGATAGACAGACAGACAGACAGACAGACAGTTAGGATTTCCATTGCTGTGAAGAGACACTATGACCAAGCCAACTCTTACAAAGGACAACACTTAATTGGGGCTGGCTTACAGTTTCAGAAGTTCAGTCCATTATTGTCATGGTGGGAAGCATGGCAGCATCCAGGCAGACATGGTACTGGATGAGCCGAGAGTTCTACATCTTGATCTGAGGACACCCAAGAGGAGACCGGCTGTGGTTCACACCGGCTGTAGCTTGAGCATTTAAGACCTCAAAAAGCCCCACCTCCACAGTGACACACTTCCTCTAACAAGGCCACACCTACTCCAACAAGGCCACACCTCCTAATAGTGCCACTCCCTATGGCCAAGAATTCACACACCTGAATCTATGGGGCGATACCTATTCAAACAACCATAGATAGATAGATAGATAGATAGATAGATAGATAGATAGATAGATAGATAGATAATAAATAGATAGATAGACAGATGATAGATAGAAGATAGATAGATAGACAGACGGATAGGTAATAGATGATAGACAGATGATTGATAGATATTAGATGATAGATAGATAGATAGATAGATAGATAGATAGATAGATAGATAGATAAGCCAGCAGGCAGGCAGACAGACAGATAGATAGAATAAAAATAGGATACCTTCCTGTTCAAATATCTCTCTGAAACGTTGATTTTAAGTGAAACTGACTTGGGTTGAGAGTCTTCACTTACATAACCATCTATGAAAATCTACTACATGAACTCATAATGCAACTTGGCTCATGACAGCCTTAAATTTCAAATATTCCCATAAGTTGTCACCATGAATATGGTCCCTTTTCTGAGGGCCCTATCCAAACTCACAAGGCTGCTGGGATTCAGGAGCCACTAAATGCATAAAATCCCTTCTAATCATTTCCTTATCTCAAACCTCTTGCCTGTTCTTCACTGTTAACAGAGGAAAATGTTAGAAATCAAAACCCCTGAGGTTATCCTGTGGGAAGAAAAGTAGTTCAAAGCAAACACAAAGCCATAGAACATAGAGTCCCTCACTGGTGCTGACTCTGAGTGAAACATAGACAAAACAGTTATTCATAAATCTGAGGTAACATCCTTTTAAACTTTATTTAAAGAAATGCTATAGTAGCTGAAACCGGAGTCTACAAGCATTTGTATAACATGTCATTTTTCCTCAGTTCAGATACATAGACTTATTATTATAAAATTCTTCAGAATTCATAAACTTTTCCATGTTACAATACCAAACATTTCAACATTAAAAAAAAAGAAAAGAAAAGAAGAGATGTTTAGAAAAGTTCGTGAATTTTTTTAGTAAGTAAACCAATAATTAGGTCTAGGCACAGGGAAATTATCTAATGTCTTTCCTTAACCCTACCTCCAAGTACCACAGCAAAGACCGTCCTCATGTTTTTAAATTTACGTTGGAATTTTACTCTAAGAGAAATAAGGAGAAAGAGTGGGGAGTAGAGGTTACTCTACGGCTCTATAAACTTGGAACTAAACAGTCTTATTCAACAGTCACTTCTGGGTTGGGCAGCATAGACAGTGACTGTAGGAGGGACGGAGGAAATGACATTCTGAACACAAAAGCACACAATCCACCCTGCAAAGTTTACTATCTCCATTTTGTTCTTGGTAAATGTTTTTGGGACTAAGAGCTCCTTTTTAATCCAAGTGTTTTAAAATATGGGCCATCACAAACAGCAATTGTACCTTTGTTTAGCTTGGGGTCTATATGAAATGGTAGATTCTTTGCAATAACTCCACAAGCCACCAAAGCCTGCCTCCACTCTGAGCCCCAACATCAGCAGAATAATTGTTAAGCCTCTGTGGGTGGCTAGCATCGTGGACCACAGGATAGCTCTGTCTAAAATATGATAGACATTAATTAGGCCCCTGAATACCACGGGGGTGGGGTGGTGAGTTGGTGGATTTTTCTACCAATAACGGTTGTAGGTCTTTGTTTACAGATAGAACTAGTTCCAACCAAGCAATGGAAGAAAGGGACCCTCTCTGAGATCCTACAGCCTGGTATATATAGAAATGTCTGCTGTCTGGGGACAGCAAATCGGTGGCGATCCCTCAGTTCTCTTCGATTCTCCCACCCAACCCCCTCCTAGGAACAGACTCTGAAGCCAGCACTGCTCAAATTCTTGTCCTCTCTCCTGCTGGGGCTCCTTTCCCTCCGGCTCTTATTTAACCATCTTGGAAATGAGGTTAGTACTCTGTGATTGTCATTTTGTTCCAAATTCTTGGAATATTTTATGATTTCTAAAGGTTTCCCTACTGACATTGACAGGAAAAAATATGAATGTGCAAAACTAAAGAGTCTTTTTTAAAAAATTCAGTATCCCTGTTTTGGTTAAGCAAAGGCAGTAGAGTTGGAGGGGGTGGAATAAGAAAGAACTTGTGGATAGTTTTGTTTTGTTAATTTACCTATATACAATCTTATATACCCCTAAAAATTGAGAAAGAGCCACTAAAAAGGTATAAAAATAAAGATTACTCCCAAAATGGCCATACCAAAAGACAATCTCTTTTATGTTTTAGAATCTGTTTTTAGACTTTTCCATGCATTTTACCTTTCAAATACACAGTCATCTCTTTAAGGTGACCAGAGAATGTCATTTTTTAAAATTGTGAAATCTACCTAATTTCATCACTCATGATAATAGTGTATCATCTTTTCATGCCAATGTGTATAGTTCCTTTTGAAACTACTGCATCATATTTTAGTATGTCAATGGACCTTAACTTAACTCATCACCTAAGACACACAATTTTCTTTCTTAATTTTTAACTATGATAAGAAATATCGAGGGTTATATCTTCAAATACATACCCACTTCTTTTCTTCTTCCTAGAAATAGATTATCTAGGTTAAACTGTTTGCATACTTTAAATTCCAATTCCTGTTGTTAAACTGCCATGCAGAAAGCTGATACCAATCACACTCCCACGGCTAGGACATAAGAGTGCCCATGTCTTCACTATGCCAGCACCAAGATTTGTCTTTACCGTTAATGGGCAAACAAATTTCCTGCGATTTTGTTTCAGCAGAAGTGACCGCTGCAGCTGAACTGGTTTTCTGTGTTTATTAGCCATTAGTAATGTTTTTATTTTTTAATTTTGCTTTGTTTTTAAAGCCCTCCAGCTGCTTAGGTTTTGTTCCAAATCTAAGAGTTGGGGGAGGTGAATATTTTTTTAAATTTTTATTTACTTTTTTATCATGTGTGTGCGTGTGTGTTTGATTGTTTAGATGTGGATGCTGGTGCCCTCAGAGGCCAGAAAAGGGTGCCAGCATCTTGGAGCTGGAGTTCTGTCTGCTTGGTGAGCCACCGGTATGGGTGCCGGGAGCCAAACCCAGATCCTCAGCAAGTACTGTAAGCATTCTTAAACACTGACCCATTTCTCCAGCTCTGTATTCTTTTCTTTCGGTTTCTTGTTACCATGTGAAATTTTTCCTTATGGTTTCAATAACCTTTATGATTTCGGATTTAACTCAGTCTCTATTAAACATGATTTTCACCACAATGGAGGCAGCTTCTGGGATGATGCTGAGCCCAAGGAAGATAGCTGGAATGTGTGTAGAAGACTGACCCTGCCATTGTACATGTTGTATTTCCCCAGTATGGTATGTATCTGCTGAACTTATCTTTTAAAGATTTACTTATGTATTACTTATACATTATTCTGCCTGCATGTGTGCCTGCACCTCAGAAGAGGGCGTGGGATCTCATTATATATGGTTCTGAGCCACCATGTGGTTGCTGGGAATTGAACTCAGGATCTTTGGAAGAACAGCCAGTGCACTTAACCTCTGAGCCATCTCTTCAGCTGAACTTATTTTTAATTTATTATCAATATTATTATTGTGAGTGAGTGTACGCGAGATAGAAAGAGGGTGTATGCAGGAGTCAGAAGACAACTGTTAGAAAATGGTCCTTTCCACCTTTACATGGATCTTGGAGACACCATCTTTACCTGCTGAGCCATCTTGCTGGCTATCACCTTAGTCTTAAAGATACACACACACACACACACACACACACACACACACACACACACACATTCACACATGCAAATGCATAATGACTCATGCTTGTAATCTCAGTACTTGGGAAGCTGAGAAAAGAAAACTGTTGAAACTTTGAGGCCAGCCTGGTCTACATACTGAGCGCTCCAGGTCAGCTTAGTCTTACGGAGTGAGACCCTGTCTCACATACCAAAAGACACTAGCAACAACAAAATCTCCCCTTACAAAAGTTTTTAAATATCACATATTATCAATATAGTCCTTCTTGTAGCTCAGGTCGTACAGTTCCATGTGAAAATTAGGAAGTTGCAGCGATATTCATGGCATTCTTCCCGGGCCCAGAACTGCTGTGACACTTATGCATGTCCATCATTTTGTGCTTCTAACAAAAGTTTTTTCTGATGAAGTTTGTCATTCCAATCCTAACCTAGCTCCAGTCTCAAAGTTATTCTTCCTTTAAAAGCCCTGTTCTCAGTGTAGCTTGGTGGTAGAACGTTTGCCTAATATGAACAAGTCCTTAGGTTCAAATCCCAACACCACCCCAACAACAACACAAATTCAAAATACAGCAATAACCAAACCTGCCCTTTGCTCAGCTTAGTTGACTTTATTCATTTGCACTTATGGTACATTTGTTACCTTTCTACTGCTGTGATAAACCCCATGGCCAAAGCAACTTAGAGGGAGAAGGGTCTCTCTGGGTTACAACGTCTTGGGCTGGGGTGTAGCTCACTGATGGTGTGCTCTTCAGCATCTACTAGATCCTAGATTCTATCCATAGTACCTCACAAGGTTGTTGATGATGGTAGGGTTTTTGTTTGGTTGGTTGGTTGGTTGGCTTGGTTATATAGCCCAGGCTAATCTCAAATTCTCCATTTTCCTGCCTGAGTTTCCCTAGGGCTGGGTTTAATGCACAATCCTGAAAGGAATAGAAAGCATATAATATTCACAAATAACAGAGCAATTGCTACCACTAATGTCAATATTTCAAAGCACTTCTATTTGAAGCTAAAGAATTGAAGTTCAGGAAGTTGTCTTGCCAATTAAATGCAAGCACACACAGTTAACACTTGAGTCCTGCTTACAAATAGGGGACAATTATAACCTGGGATCCATTGTTTATACTGATAGAAACCATCACAAATGAAACCTTTCATGGAAATGGATAAGGCATATGGGGAGGAAAGACCAAGATCAAAAGACGAGTCCTTTTAATCTGTTTTCAAGTCTAGTCCTAGGGCAAAGGGTAGCTGATGAACAACAGGGACTGATTTTTATTCTCTGGGAGAAGTTCTAAAGTCGTCCAGCACAACCTCTGGTACCTCTTTCCAGAGTGACATCACAAAACACAGGCACACTGTGCCCTGGTTGGTTTTGTTTGCTGGTTTGGGTTTTGCTTTGTTTTGGCAACTTGACACAAGCTAGAGTATATGGGGAGATGAAGCTTGAGAAAACGCCTCCATAAGATTGTCCTATACCCAAGTCTGTAGCCCATTTTTTTGACCGAGGATTGATGTTAGAGAGAATGCAGCTCACTGCAGTAGGTGCCACCTCCTGAGCAGGTGGTCCCGAGGCGGACAAGACGGCAACACAGCCAGTAAACTGCGTTCCTCCATGGCCTCTACACAAGTTCGTGCCTCCGGGTGTCTGCCCTGAGTCCCTGGCCTGACTTCCCTGGACAGTGGACTCCAATCTGTCACTTCTGTCACAGTTGCCTTTGGTCACAGCGCTCTATCACAGCAACAGAAATCCTGACCCAGGCAACGTGTACCGGTCTACCCCAGAGAGAGTTACGGCAAAGATGAGGGCTAGCTCTCTGTCTTCACGTCACTTCGTTCTCTATAAATTTCCCATCCCTTTCCCAAGACTGGGGAAAAGATCTTGTTTGCACATATCTGACGAGATGGGGGCCCCAAGATTTTTATCATCCCTCTTCTGCTAAGTTTAATTATCCTGTCACTATTCATACTCCCTCTCACTGAAATACAAAATAAATTAAGTAGATTCTCTAATCACATTTGTCTTTAAGGGTATAACTCAATAAACTTTTCCATACCTATAAACATAGATAGGTGGTCTGATGAAGGGCTAGGGCGTGTCTGTACTCCAGTTGGCTTCTTCTTGACACTCCTTGATCCACACTCCTCACCCTGTTCCCCGTGGAGGTGGCCACTGTGGTTTGAATGAGAAGGGCCCCATAGCCTCATATATTTTCATGCTTAGCCTCTGGTTGATGAACGGTTTAGAAAGGAGTAGGAGGTGTGGCCTTCTGAGGAAATGTGTCACTAGAAGTGAGCTTTGAGGTTTTAAAAGCTCACATTAGGCCTAGTCTCTCTCTCTCTCTCTCTCTCTCTCTCTCTCTCTGCCTGCTGATCAGGAGGTAGCTCTCAGCTGCTTCTCCAGCACCAGGCCTGCCCACAGCCTCCACACTCCCTGTCATGACGCTGATGGACTAGCCCCCTGAAGCTGTAAGCAAACCCCCAATTAAATGATTTTTTTTAAAATAAGAGTTGCCTTGGTCATGGTGTCTCTTCACAACAAAAGAACAGCATTGAGATCATGTTCTCGTTCATGCCTGGCCTGCCCCTCCCCGCAGTCTCACAGTGTCTGAATGCCATTTATTTTGTTGAGTATTTTACTGGTTCACTTTTTTAAAATATGGAACAATTTAAGATATAATTTTTGTAGGATAAAAACCATCTTTTTAGAGTATAAAAATAAAACATAACAAATATTTTAGGACATTTTTATCATCAAAAAAAAAAAAAAAAAAAGAAAGAAAGCAGAAAGCCAGTACTAATGAGCAGCCATATTAGTCATATTAGCTTTTTCTTCTTATCTAGCCCCTGGCCACTGTTAATCCGTGCATGTCCGTGCTTGTGTGCGTGTGTGCGCGTGTTGACCTATTATGGATAATTCATGTAAACAGAGCCATGCAACATGTTTTTAAGATGTAATTTTTATTTGTCATATTTTTCAATATGACTGACTTTTCAGTTAGCCGACTATGTCATTCAAATTAGTTTATGGTGCAATACGGGTTAGTACCTCATTTCTCCTTATTATGAAATAATAGTCTACTGATGAGTGTGCCACATTTTATTATTTATCCATTAGTTGATGAATACTTGAGTTGTCTCTGCTTCTTGTTATTATAAATAAAGATAGCACAAACAATTTTGTTCAAATTTTTATATGGCTGTATGGTATTATTTATCTTGATTATTAAAAGTTTTTAAATTTTTTATAATATTCAGCATATCTGGTTTTCTTTTTAAGTTTGTATTTTTGATACTATAGCTAAGAAACTGTTGATAAGTCCAGGCAAGATTTATTTCTATGTTTTTATTTTTTACATTTTGGTCCATGACCATTTCAAGTTAATTTTTGTATAAGGTAGAGTTTTAGATGCTTTTTTTTTTTTTTTTTTTTTTCATCTGAAAACCCAGTGCTCCCAGTATTATGACTGTTTGGGAAAAAAAATGTTTTCTACTGCTTCCTTGAATTTTCTTGGCAATCTTTTTGAAAGATCAACTAATTATTAATAAAGGAATTAGTCAATTCTGTTTGCTTGCTAAGCAATATTTCATTGTATGGCTATACCACAATTTCATCATTTTTCTCTTAACAAATACTTGTGGCATTATCAATTTAGGGATATGAAAAATAAGGATGCTAGAGGCCAGGCATGGTGGCTACCCCTTAAATCCCAGTATTCAGGAGTCAAAGGCAGGTGGATCTCTGTGAGTTCAAGGCCAGCCTGGTCTACAAAGTGAGTCCAGGACAGCCAGGGCTGTTACACAGAGAAATCCTGTTTTTAAAAACCAAGAATAAGAGATAGATAGATAGATAGATAGATAGATAGATAGATAGATAGATAGAAAGTGCTTTCTGTATAAGTCTACTGATAACCTGAGTTCAATCCCCATGCAAAAGTTAAAGAAATGACTATACAAAGTTATGTTTTGACCATGCATGTGTTGTAGCTTGCATGCACACACACATACATACACACAATTTTTGAAAAAGAATAAAAATATAGCTGGCAAGATGGTACAGCAGGTAAGGATGCTATGAGCCCTTCGGGCCTGCTGACATGAATATATGTGTTATGAATATTCATGCATGTGTTTTTAATAGACATGTGACAACCAGATTTATTAGCGTTTTCTGGGTAAACAAAACCAAAAGGTTGGGCTGTTCTGCATCTTTCATTGCTATTTTCATTTCTCTTGTAAGGAGTTATAGTGAGCTTTTCTCTGGTATTTGTTGGCCATTGAAAAATCACCCCTGTAGAGTGCTTCTTCTGAAGTCTTTCTTAGGCAGCAACAGTGATGCACATCTACAATCCCAGCATGTGAGAGTCACAGGGTCAGGAGTTCAAGGCTGGCCTTGGCTGCATAGCAAAGTCAAGGCCAAACCGAACTACCATAAGATCTTATCTCAGAAAGAAAGAAAGAAAGAAAGAAAGAAAGAAAGAAAGAAAGAAAGAAAGAAAGAAAGAAAGAAAGAAAGAAAGAAAGAAAGAAAGAAAGAAAGAAAGAAAGAAAGAAAGAAAGAAAGGAGAGAGAAAGAGAGAGAGGAAGAAGGAGGAAGAAGAAAAACCTCCAATAACAACAACAGCCTTTCTCATTTTAAAATTTGATATGGTTGATTTTCTTATTGCTTCACAGAATTCTTTTTGCTGACTCTGGATACGAGTCCATTATCCAGATGTGTATATTGAAATATAGTCTCTCTCCCCAACCCACTCTCTTGATCATATCTTTTGATTAGTACAAACTTATTTAAAAACTTTCCCACTTAGGTCTGTGATCATCTTGAACTAATTAGTGTATATGGAGTGAGGTAGGAGTCAAATATCCTTTTTTTCCAGATGGGTAGCCAATTGCTCCAGCACCATTTGTTCAAAATATTATCCTTTCCTCGCTGAACTGTGGCAGGGACTTTGTTGTAAATCAAGCTCCCGAGTTCTATTTCTGGATTCTCTATTATATTCCTTTGGTATATCCATCTAGCCCTCTGCCAATACCACACTGTCTCAATTACTGGGCCTCATAATGAGCTTTGAAATTTTGTAGGGTAAGTCTTCCAGCTTTGTTCTTCAGAATCATCTTGTTATTCTAGGCCTGCACAGATATGCGTATAAATCTTAGCAATAGCTTTGTTTGCACATGCACATACAAACACACACATTTTGCAATTTTCTTCCTTTCTTAGATTTGTCTCCGAAAAAAAAATACTGCTTCTCCTAAAAGTCAACCATTCCTTTTGTGCCTTTGATGTTGTTCTTATATATTTCTCTTGGATGATCAAGACTCATCATTTTATCTCCTTCCTCTCCCACCCCCATCTCCCACTACTCATCTCTGCCATGCCCAAACCAGAACCGTTACAGGAACTACATTTCCTCTATAGCCGCTCTTTTTCTATGTTCCTAACTCATTTGGCCCAAGCCTTCAGGGGTCTCTTTGGATTTTACCTCTCCATCTTTATTCTTCAAAACCTGTTTCATCATGAGAACCAGAGACTACTTTGTAGTTCAGATATGATCCAGGGGAAGGGAAAGGGAAGAAGCTGGGAGAAGGGAGCTATATTAGTTAGTTTTCTTGTTGTCATAACAAAATATTTGACAAAAGCCACTTAAAGAAGGACAGGGTTTTCAGTCCAAGCTTGAGTGTACAATCCATCACCCCAAGGAAGGCGTGACTGGTCATGCTGCATCCAAGCAGGAAGCAGAGGGATGAATGGAGGTGTTCAGCTCACCCTCCCATTTTGATTGTCTGAACCCCTAGCCCAGGAGATTGTGTCACCCACATCAAGGCAAGTCTTTTCTGCTTCAGTTAAACCTCTCTGAAAATCCCATAGAGCTGCCCAGAGGTGTGTCTCATAGTTAAGTCCCATCAAGCTGCCAGTCAAGACTGACTATCACAAAAGGAAAGCCGTTTGAGGAAACATTTCCCTCCTTTTTCCCTTCCCTTTCCCCTTCTTCTTCTCCTTCTCCTTCTCTTCTTCTATTTTCCTTCTCCTCCTCCTTGTACTCCTTTTCTTCTCCTCCTCCTCCTCCTTCTAGAGATTACCATTCCAGGTGCCTGGCACTACAAGGACCATCATCTTATTGCCTGAAAAATGATTTGAAGGCTCAAAACAGCAGAGCAGAAATGGAAAGAACCCAGATGTTGACTGTATTATTGCACTTCAGAGTCTTTCAGACTGATGTCTACTCTGTTTTGAAATCCTATGTCTGTGAGATATGAATTCCTATATTATTTAATAAGATGTTTTAGGTCAGATTGTCCTTTAACTTGGTATGGAACTGAGGATGGCTGTGCACCATTGTGTCTCATTACTTAAGCCATTTTAAAGCAAGATTTGCCAAATGCCATGGAAGACGATCTTAATAATAGACCACAGTATAGCAACTTCTCAGTGTCTCTCATTTGGGCTACTTCAGTGCCATACAATCTGTGGCTTCCTTCCTAATTCAATGTCCTTGTTGGAGGGAGGTCATGTCTTTAGAAGCTTTCCAGCAAACCCCAGGGAGCAGTCTCTCTCTGCCTTTCCAGTGCTGGGAATAGAGAGATACATGCTACATCACCTTGATTTTATTGTGTGGGGTCTGGGGATCAGTCTTCATGTTTGTCCAGCAAGCACTTTACCAAACTGAGGTGTCTTGACAGCCATTAAGAGCATCCTTCTTAAAGAACCATTTATTTAATCATGTCTTTTCTCTTGTCTACATACAGGCCTCTCTCGTTGCCTGAAGAACAGGCTGGGCTCAATATGTGTGCTGTTATGCAGCCCTGCCTTCCTTTACATCTTTTACGGTATAGATACACAGACTTGAGTGTCTCTCGTGCCTCTCCTGCTTTGTTCAAGCTGTCACAGCCTGGGACCCTCTTGCTTCATCTCCGCCTGTCACATACAACCTTCCCCTTAAAACTTGCCCTGCTTCTCCTACTCCCACTCCCTGCAAAGCGATCTCTGCTCCCCTAAGCTTCTATGCTGACTCTCACCGTCCACCTTGCGCAGATACTATGTATACAGTGTAAGCTCTTCCACTACCAGTTCTGTTAAACAGCATTTTCTGTGGAGACTATGAAGATACAACACAGGGTTTATTGCACACTTGAAGCGTGCGCGGCTGCGGGTCTGAGTTTTAACTTGATTTAAACAATCAGGGGTAGCCAGCGCTTACCGTAGGAGAAATCTTCACTCAAATGTTCCTGAATGCCGAATGGGATTTCTATCCACGATCCTCTATCGTCAGCACAGAGAACACCTGGCAGTCACAGTCTGTTCTTATCTTCATCACAGTCTTGTGGCAAGAGATGACTAGTCACCAACTCCATAAACATAGAAAAGACGTTTATCAAATACATAAAAGCATTTCTAGCCATTTATGTTCCATTTATGTTAGAATACCCAGATGACCCACACTTCCAGTCTGTTAGTAGGAATAAACTAAGAGGACCAATATTTATCCCAAGTTCATTGTCTGTCTCCTCTTGCTGAGATAAGGAAACCCCAGGAGTGTAAAGTTCTTCTATTTTTGTTCTGCTCTTGCTGTGCTAAGGACCAAGCCCAGAGCCTCACACAGTCACATGCCCTACCACTGAGCAATGAGTCTCCAGCCCAGACTGGTTTTTAAAAAGTATTTATTTTGTAACAATGTCAAACTTATCAAAAAACTTCGAGATCTTTTGGGCTTGAGAGATTTTGGGAACTGGAGGGATGTCAAACATTAAAGGCTAGGCTCACAAGCAAACGTTCAAAACATTGCAAGATATTACAAATGGCCTAGATTCATGAACTTCAACTTTAAAATACCTGGTTGGCAAAGATTTAAATTTTATCATCACTGTGTATGCGTATGGCAGATGCGAATGTATACATACATATACAGAATATACAAGCTTATTTTTTTTCTAGGTCACTTGGGGAAAAGTTTCCTATTATATCCTTTTACCCCTTTTCATAGTTCAGTGTTTAAGAGTGTTATCACGCAGAACAGATTCAGGAAGGCCAAGGATAACACAATACTTATGTTCTATCTGTAGTCCATACCCAGGCCCACCAGTTATCCCAGTAATACACTTTCTAACTTTTTCTCTTCCAGTAAGAGATCAACTTTGGGGTCCCGAGTTGCATGAAGAGGTCACAGTCTTTGTTCTCACCACATAGCTGATATTTTTAAAACACGTTAGTTCTTTCATAGAATTTCCTGCACACAGCTCTGAGGCTTTAGTAGACAGAGGTCCAAGCTCCTCAAAGTTGCACCCATCTTTTCTTTCTTCACTCGTTCTTAGATTGGACCTACTCACATCCATTACATTTAACTTTATATAGAAAATACTCTATTTCTATTAAAATGTGTACATGTATATTCCATAAAACAAATTTCTAACAGAAACTGTTTCTTAAAGTACCTAATTCTATTATTTCAAAAGTACATGTTGGCGTTTTGCCTTAGTTTAAGAGAGGTACAGATTATTTAATTGATTCAATTTATCTAAAATCATTACTTGTTATACTAATATGGAAATAATTCCTCGCTCAGGGAACTGCTGTGAAGTATTAGGGTTCAAAAACTCCTATTACTGTGAATTAATGAAAGCAGCATCTATTATGTAAATTATTTACTTCACACACAAATATTTTTTAAATATATACTTTTTACTTTTCTTAATGTCATCTCAACTGAGGGAAAATTTTAAAGTCTCAATGTTGTAAATCATTAGCAATTCTGACTTCTGAAGAGCTAAAAGCTTTGGATTGAAACTTTTATTTCAATCCAATTATTTCAGATATTTTTTTAAATGTGTGCGAAAAGGGAAGTGGTAGGATTATATTTATGTTTTTTTAAATGAATTTTTAAAACAATCAAGGTCCGCACCTATGGGGCTTATACTGAAAACAGAGTAATAAAACAGTCCTTTGGGATTTTCCTCGGGACTAAGAGTTTCTTCAAGGAAGAAACTGGCAGCGATATGCACCCCCAGGACGGGGTCAGAAAAATGCCATCTTTTTTATAGACATACATAGCATTTTGCATTGCGAGGAGACAATTGAACGTGGAACATCTCCCCCTCGAGGGAAGACTCAAACACGTGCTTCTTTAAGAAGATAAAACTTGAATCCGGCCCCGTCTCCCCCCAGAGCTGAAGTGTCCTTGGCTCTGCCTCTAGGACTTCTAGGAACGCGCAATGAAAATCGAAACAAGCCCTTGCTCCCCCACCCCCACCGCCACCGCCGGCCGCGCGGGGGACGCAGGGGCCCGTGCAAACGGCGCGGCTCGCGGGACGCGTCGCGCCTCGCCCCGCCGGGCGTCCCGGGGCGCCGCCGGGCTCCGAGGGGGTGTGTCCGGCCCGCCCGCCCGGCG
>NW_026590654.1:345639-354045 GCF_907164565.1 Psammomys obesus | reverse complement strand
GCGGCGGGTGGGGGCGCCCGCGCCGCCCTCGCCCTCGGCGCCCCCGGTCCTGCCCGCGGCGGCGAGGCGCGGGGAGGCCCCCGAGCCGTGCAGGGCGGGTGGGGGCGGGGAGCGCAGGGCCTGGCCTGGGCTCCGGGGCGTCGGGGGAGGGGGACCGGGCCTGCCCTGGAGCGGGAGCCGGGGGAGCCGGGGTGGGTGCCTTGCCCCCGGCCCGCCCCCGGGCCTGGGATCGGAGGTGGGAGGGAGGGAGCCAGACACCTTGGGGGGACCCCCTACCCCCGAGAGCTGAGGGAGAGCCAGGGAAGTGAAGTGTAGGGTAAAGAGGAAACACTTCGCTCCCTTTCCTTTCCGATTCTGCCTTTCTGCAGCCTTCCTCGAAACGGGGAGCACGCCCCGCGGTGACGAGGTGGCCCCTCCAGAGGCCCCCCGGGGCTCTTCTCTGGACGTGAGGTTGTGGCTGAGAGCGGGAGGCGTTGCGAGGGTCTCTGGGCCTTGCTGACAGGTGACAGGTGGATCTGTCTGTGCTGTGGGACTGTGCCCGCAGAGTCGTAGACCAGCAGTGTCTGGGAGCGTATGAGTTTGTATTTACGTGTTTGGCCAAGTTTCATTCCATATATAGTATATTTGAGAAGCTGAGTTTCCATTCAAGTCAGCGTAATTGTTATGGAGGAATTCTTCAAATGTTTCTGATAAGAGGGGTTTCCAGGAGAGTGGAGGGGATTTGCAGCTCCAAGGCGCTGGTATTCTAGTGTCATGAAAATGGGGTTGCCCAAAGCACTGGAAGAGTTTATTCATTGGAAAGTTCTTGGACGCTGACGCTGTATTCAAAGCAAAAGCCAGGCACTATATGGTTTTGCATCCATTTTGTTAGTTCAAGGTAAATTAGTAAAGTGTCAAATTTTAGGGTCAGGTTGATTGACATTTTTTTAAAAGGAATTAGTTTCTCTCTTAGCATATTCAAAAAAGCTGTTGCTCATGCAATTTCAGATTTCGCCGAGAATTTCAGTGGGTACAGATTAGATTTTTCTTTTGGCTTTCAGTTACCACTGTTTAACCACACTCTTAGTACAATGGCAGAGTTTTGACACCTTTTCAAAAATGCCCTGAACGTCTTTGTAAAGGCGAACCCATGATTTCTTTATAAACATGACAATTGAAAACTTTTTTGAAAGCATAAGCATTTCTAATAAATGAAGAGTTCCTTTTTATTTTACTATATGCGCTAGCTGCCTCCTCTAATCTGAATCCTTAGGAAAATTTTCAGATTCATGAGTTGAGAGCTGAGTTAGTCCAGGAAGGATTCTGTAGCTTTTAAAACGTGTGTGGACTGAGTATGTTGAATGGTGGCACTCTCCGTGTATTAACAGGAAACAGAACAAAAATCCCAATGATTCAGAACTACTGCTGCCCCCTGCACCAGTTTGCAATAGAGAGTGCTTTATGTTCTCTGTCTTAAGGAATCAAACTGAAAGCTGAATATGTTAATTATTATGTTATCCAGTGAATATATGCCGTCACTTCATTTTCCTTTTTGTTTCATGAAATAGCTTTTTCTGAGTCAGAAATGGTTTCCAAAGGACACTGTGAAATAGCACTATTAAAGACGTTCTCTGTGAGCTCTCATAACAGAGTCTGCATTTGTGTAGTTCGTTAACCAGTGGATGAAATGATCAGAGATGCAGATGATGTGCTTCTCGAAGTGAGTTTAAATCAGCTGCATCTGACTTACGGGGCCGCCTGTGTTGGATGTTGTGTGGAGAGAAGCCCTTGCCTTCCGTTAAGCTGTGTAGTTAAGACCTACCTGGTAGACAGAGGCAGCTTCTGCAGAGTGGGTGGGTACCGCCTAGTTACAGGATGGTGAGTGTTTTATACTCTGCAAAGGTGCTAACATGATTGCTGTTGTGTCTGGACGCTTCATTCTGCACCTGTGTAAGGAGAATTCCCAAAGAACCCTTCCAGAGCCGTGAACCGACTTCATTTGGAGAGCTAGGTGTAAGGTCTAGAGATTGCTTGTTATGAGCTGTGTGATAGAAAAGCTCTTGTAGGCTGTTTCCTGAAACTGAAGTTATGCGCACACACAAACACACTCAGTAGATGTTTATTTTTATGAATATCAGGAAACTTCAGAAAAGAAGTTTTGCCTTATACCTTTTTTTATGTCCCTGAAAATGTTTATAATCTGTAAGGCTCGTAAGTTAAAGTTTTAGATTTCATTATAGCCCTGCTTGTCCAGATTAACGTGCCCCATTCGTGGGCTTTTTTGTTTTAATTGACTTGTGCTATCTTTAATAACTCTTCAAAATCAGGGTTATGCAGTGATAGAGACAGCGCACTACAGGAGTAGGGAGGAAGATGCCAACAGAGACTGGATGAACAGTTAGCAGTGATATGGAGGTGGAGGTGCAGATGCCTTCCAGGTGCAGCAAAGTGACTGCGGGACCGCAGTAAGGACGTTTCTTTCTTTTGATAGGCTCTCCCAAGCCGTGTGTGTGTTCATTTACCACAGTAGTCAGATAGTTAGAAATTTGGAATACTGAAGCAAAATGAAAATTAAATGTTTGCTCATATTATTGACCTCTGGTTTATATTCCCCAAGTATTTGCCACTATTTTAATAATTTATGTCCTAATTATTCTGATCCTTTAAAAAAATAATCAAGAGCGCACACACTCAGAAAGGCAAAACCCCTTAAGGAAGTACTCTCTCGGAGTTGCTGGGTACTCCTGCATTTTCTTTGGTTAGTTTCTAAACTCGTGATGCAGGGCCACCATTAAGGGGAAGGCTCTGTCTTTCATTTTCTAAGTGTCCCTAATCTCTCAAAACAGCCTGTTGATTGTAAGTGGTGCTTTACCTACTCTCAGCAGGCTAGATATTTTTTAAAGGAAATGGGAGGGGAGTTAGGTATTTCATTTAGATTCTCTTGACTCTTTGAGTTTTGCTAGCTGACAAATTGATGTTTGAAGATTCTCTGGGATATTTTTAGGTTTTACCAGTTTTAAAGTACATTAATTCAAAACTGAATTTATGTAGCTCCTCACCTCCACCTTCTAGTGTATTTCATATATTAGGCTTCACTGAATGTGACTATGTCATTGACCTCATTCAGTTTGTTTGTTTGAGTTGGTGTCTTGATTTGAGCTCTGGTCTCCTAATGTTGTGCGTACAGGTGTACCTATGCCTGGTCTGCTTCATGTTTTTAATCATTAGTTCCATTTCAGAATTTGGTACTACAGACATAGTGCCCTGGTTAGTAAAGAGAACGATGCTAATGATTATTGAAGGTCCTACTGTGTACCAAGGTTTTTGTTTGTTTGTTTTTGTTTTTGCCTTGTTTTTGGTGTAGCCTAGGCTGTCCTAGACTCACTTTGTAGACCAGGCTGGCCTCAAACTCACAGAGATCCTCCTGCCTCTGCCTCCCCAGAATGCTGGGATTACAGCCTGGCTTGGTGTGCCAAGTTTTCATTAAACACCACTAGTGGTGTCTGGGACACCTCTAGATCTTGGCGATGCAGTCTGAATAACAGATAAAATTGTCTGTTCTCATATAATTTACACGTTAGCGGTAGATGACGTAATAAACAAGTAAAATGTGTGTGGGGAGGGGAAGAAACGCTGGAGAAAGAAAACAGGCAAACTGAGCAGTGGACATAGCTTGTTTGATCTGAGATCTGCAATGAGATCCAATGACATTTTTTCTTAGACTAAGAATATCCTTTATAACTTGGAAACAAAATTATATTTGTGCTTCAGAATTACAAATTGTTACAGAGTTTCAGTTAGTAGGGATTTCCTATTGTTAGTACTTTAGAAAGCTACTTTGTGATTCAGTAGAAAATTCTGGAATTTACCACCCTTGTTTGAATCCTAGTTTTGGCCACTTACTTACTTTGCCCTTGATTTAGGGCCAGTTAGGTTTCTCAGCTTCTCTGAGCCTGTTTTCTCATCTGTAAAATGTCTACAGTTTCTGATCTGAAGTGATGCACTTTACATGCAAGTTCTATGCGACAGGCTGTGGGTAAATTGTGCCCTGTTTGTGTGCTGCCTTTCTGGAACTCTGCACAGTGACGATGGTTGAGTTGGTGACTGCAGCAGACGCTACCGGTACTGTGTAGACATGTGAATTTCATGTGGCTACTTAAAGCAGCCTCGCCCGTAGAATGTTCATTAAAAGACTGTCTGCCACTGGCGTTTTCTGGAGAGCTGAAAGACGTCAGCTAGTCAGTGTAACACAGGGATACTGTTACAGCCTTCTGCTGAAGGAGCATTGTGGGTCTTCATCTAGGTTGATAAACTGGATCTAAACACTTTGGCAAATGGACAGCAAGTACTGTATAAAATTCCAGTTGATGCTGACACTTGAGACATACAGCACAGTCCATGCATGTGGCACATAGAAGATGTTCAGTGTCACGCTGGCCTGTCAGTTTCTCTCCTTTACTGTATAAAAAAACTAGGGTATTTCAGAGACTTTACAGACTATTAAAGAAAATGTTTACAGAGGTGAAATGTGCAACTTGTGAGTGAGATTCTGAAGAAAAACAGAGTAGCCATTCAAATTGCTAATCTTTATAACACTGGGAAATGACTAAATTGAACTCCTCAGGCTAGACCATGTCTTCCCTCCTTGCTGCCTTCTTCACGTGTTGTTCAGGGATGGCTCCTAGCTAGGACTTCAGCAGAGCGAATGCTGAATGGTTTGTAATGGTTGTCGTTTGTTCCACCACTGCTATTTTTGTGGTTTTGAGATTGGGTCTCTCACTGTGTCGACCAGGCAGGCTTTGAACACAAGAGATTTGCTTGCCTTTGCCACAAGTTAAAGGCATGAACTGCCATGCCCTGCACCACCATTCTTGTTAGTAAATTGTGTTTGAAAGGTGACTCAAGTTGTTGAGTGTGAGTTTTGTTTTGAGCTAGAGGCTTGCCATGTGCCTCAGGTTGGCCTAGAGCTGGCTGCAGCCCTTCTCCAGTGCTGTGATGAGATGTGAGCCTGGCTGAGCGGCTAGTCTTAGCATATCCCAAATTGTTAGGTAACATCTTAGAACTGCCATGTTCTTAGTCTAGCAAAACTTCTGAGAAAGAATTCTAGAAATCAAAAGGGGTGCATTATTTGCAGGTAGGCAGTTATTAACTATTCCTTTGCTGTTGACATGAACAGGAAATGAGGTGGTAGTACCTCCTCCTGCGTGGAGAACCAACCCCATGCGTGCTAAGAGTCTACCATTAGGGTAGCGCCCAGTCCTTTTTTTGTTTTTCTACTTTGGGACAATGTTCTGGCTGACCTCTTAACTTGTACTTCTGCTCCAGCCTTCATAGTAGGTGGAGTAAGAGGCATGTACTGCCACTCCCGTGGGATATGGCAGCCTTTAAAGGCAACACCAAAAAATAATTTGTGCATAATTATATACCTTAACTAACTTAAAGGTCGTTTGATCTTTTTAAGGCAGTTTTGGTGGAACTGCTGATCTATACTCATTCTGAACTAAGTGACCCAGTCATTTACTTCCATTCCTGAGGGGAAACATCCCAACGCTTTCTTTAACAGTAACCAGTCTTTGTATATTTAAATGTTCACACTGGTCAGCTGTTTCCTGTCCTCATGCAGCCTGTCCTCTACCCAATGAATTGTAGTCCTAGATTTCCTAAAATTTAAAGCTGTCAAAGACCCTTGAGCCATTTACACAAAACATTTCATGAATTAAAAAATAAAAGAAGAAAAGAAAAAAATCCACTGGCCAGAAAGAGAGCTCAGCAGAAAGTGCCAGTAGCCAAATCTGACAACCAGAGTGTGCTCCCATGGACCAACATGGTAGAAGAGAACCTAATCCTACGTGATGTCTCTGGCTCCACAGACACTATGGCAGGTTCATGGGCGTGAGTGCACCAGCAGACACAGCCTCCAGTATAAACACAAACAGCCCTCACAAAGCATGGACCCCACGCCGTCCAGTTCTGGCACACTACAGTATTATTTGAGACACAATCATCAAAGTGCCACAGTCGAGTGTCTGTGATAGTCTGCTGATCAGCTGTGGAGATGCCGCAGTTCAAGGTGTGGTCAGGGCTCCAGAAAGAGTCTTATTCACAGACAAAGGGGGCGGAGTAAAGTGACAAGCTACTGTTATATGTGCCTTCTTAAAGTGGCATTCTTGTTTCACTTAAGGGGAAAAAATGGGACTACGTTGAGGCCTCCTAGTTGAAGTCCCTACAAACTAAATACTCATGTAGATGCAGGAAGGTCCATGGAGGAGAGAAAGAAGGGAGGCAAGAATGTAAGGAAATAGGAGTTTTAGTAGAATTGTATGAATGCTAATTATTATCCAAAGGCATGAATCTGTTATAGGTGAATTTTTACTTCTTGGTTTGTTAACTGAGGTATTAAATAAGACTGTAATTTTGAATGTTAGCATTTTACTCAAATTTATTTGCATTAATGAATTTTTTCATTTGACCTTTTATATATTAATGTTAACTTTATAGTGTTAGCAAAATTGAACACATCATGTTGGCTTCCTGTCAGGTCAGGTGGTTCAAAGATCCTGCTGGCCATATCAGTGTAGACCTGTGGCAACTCAGTAGGATGGTTTTTTTCCTTATTCATCAGTGAGAGAAAATACTTTCAAATACAAATGAAAATTTCATCTGAACAATTGGACCTTGCAGAACCAGTCAGGGAGTCTTTTAGGCACAAAAACCATCTAAGTCTGAATTCTTATGAACTGGGGTTACAGGTATAGGAAATTCACCTGGGGCTGGAGAAATGGCTTAGCCATTAAAGGCTAGGCTCACAACCAAAAATATAAGGAAATTCACCTGATTTAATTCTTCCCAGAAACTGGACACAATGCTGCTTTTGAGTTGATCTTTTCTGTTACCTTGTCGGATTGTCAGCCTCTATAAGAGCAATTAAATGTTTTAATCTTAGTGTACTGGAAATTTAATTTTAAAAATCTGGCTTTAAAAACCACTTGAGTCCAATTTCAAATGCCTCAGAGTTTGTAGACAGTCATTGTTTAACTGCCCTGTTATTAGTGGAGCTCAGTTGCTGTCATCATTTAAATGTTTAAGAAGATTTTATTTCTTTATGTGTTAGTGTATGTCTGTGGGGAGGGGCTACACATGAGTGAGTGGGGTGTTTTGGAGCTGGAGTTAAAGCTACAAAGAACCACTTAATGTGGGTGCTGGGAGCCAAATCCATGTGCTCTTAATGGCTTGAACCATCTCCTTCCCCTCATTCAGACTCTTTAGCCAAGACTTCTCTTAGAAAATGAATGTTGCAGTGCCAAATTTATGCAGTAATCTTAATTATATTTTCTGTATGCTTTGTGTTACCTAGCACAGTATCTGCCTGGCGCCCACTTGGTGTCAGTGAGTAGCACCAAAATATAAAGTGAGTTCTGTGCCTCAACTGTACGCATTAGCCTCCTGCTTGCTTTGGTGTAACCTAGTATTCAAGGGCTGGACCATTTTTCTAGCGCCGCTTCCTTAGTCTTGACGTTCTGTAGACTACTTGTGTCTTTGTTTTTACTCCACACTGACAATTACAGAGTAGGTTTCTGTTGGTGGTTATCATAAGTAAACATAGCTATAGAGACATGGGCAGTACAGTTTTGATCAAAAAAAAATTTTAAGAATATCTGTAATCCCAGTACTAGGTAGAGATGTGAGGATACAGTAGTTCAAGGTCATCCTTAGCTTTATGGTAAGTTTGAGTCCTGCATGAAATATAATACTCTGTTTCAAGGAAAGAAAAAAAAAAATCAGAACAGATTACATGTTCAGTTTAAAACCACCGAGCACAAACGTTCTGTGTATGCAGAGGGTAACTGTTGGTGCTTGCTCAGCCTGCCATGTAGCATAGTTAGACTTGAATTAAGTACTACTCCACTATCTAATGATTTCCCAAAAAATGGAAAAATAGATACAAGTAGAAATGGAAACGGGGATTTCAAAAGAAAATTCCCACTTCCACATACGGTGATTCTGCCTTCTTACATTTAAAACTATACTTGCACACTTAGAGATTTCCAAGCTGAAGTGGTTGATTGGCCTCAGTGAAACATCCTCATTCTTTTCATGAGATTTTCCGCTCATGAGCAGTGACACAGATTCAGAGGATGACTGTCATGTACGATTATTGCAGTTTTGAAAGTGGAACAAGAAGTACTTTTTGGGGAAGATAACTGGTCCATGGGAAAATTGAGCTAGTGAACTTGTAACTAAACCTAGGTGCTAATCAGTATTTCAGGGTTTAGAGTGCCGCATGATGAAAAGAGCCAAAAGAAACCCCAGCAAGTTTTGTTTGCTTTGTGCCACACCTATGCAAAGAAATCCTGGAGTTCTTCCATGGTGTCTCATTTCTACACACACACACACACACACACACACACACACACACACACACACACA
>NW_026590654.1:280595-345629 GCF_907164565.1 Psammomys obesus | reverse complement strand
ACACACACACACACACACACACACACACACACACACACACACACACATATATGGTCTTGTGATGTTGCCAATGATGGCTTCCAACTCCTTTTATAGCCCAGACTTTGACATTTATTTTGCCATCTTCTTGCCTCTACCTGCTAATGCCGAGATTACAAGATAGTCTACACTTTGCTGTATATTCTTTTTTTTTTTTTATTTATTTTATGTATATGATTGTTCTGTCTGCCTTTACACCTGCCAAAAGAGGGAATCAGTTCACATTATAGATGGTTGTGAGCCACCATGTGGTTGCTGGGAACTGAACTCACGACCTTTGGAAGAGCAGCCGGTGCTTTTAACCACTGAGCCATCTCTCCAGCCCCGTGCTGTATATTCTTTATTGTTGAAACTAACTCAGTAATTTTGGATTCCTGCTGTGCATTGGGTACTTACTAGGTGAAGGGGATGGACAGATTACTGAGTTGTCAGTCTTGTTCTAGAGGTGTGTGGAGAAGAGTGTGATATATTGTGACAAATGCTCTAACTGGGTTAAACAAAGCCATTTAGGAATCGATTGACGGGGATGCCTGATTCAGTAGACAGTATAACAGCACAACTTAAGAAAAATTGCGCTTAATCTCAGAGTTGGAAAGACAAGGAATCGATGTACAGGTTGAGGGTAAAAATGTCATCTCACACAGAAAGCAGTATGCCTAAAACATGGAGGTAGGAAGGTCTATAAATCATGTATAGTTCATGATATATTAAGCTCTAGTGGAGTTAGAAGTAGAAAGGAGGGAGAAGACAGCAGGAAGATAGTCTATAAAGAAGACTTTGACTTTTGTCTTATTACTGATGGAACACAAGTACTTTATATTCCAAAAAGACTAGGTCAGTGGAAAGAGTACTTTAGGTCAGAGCTGTATTAGACCTTTGCTGATTGAGATTGACAAGGATCAGAATTCAGGCCATGAAATCAAGGAGTGGGGTTGGGTAATGGACTTGGGAAAACTGAATGTAAAGCAGAGGTAAGGATCATACATTCCTGGCCTGAGTTCCTTGTGAATCCTGACAGCATTCACCAGTACAGAACAGACCAAGGGAACAGTGAATTTTAGAAGTTGTTTGAGTTTTGTGTATTGGTTTTAAAACTCCTTTATAGGGGAAGAAAAGGCATAATTTCTATGCACATGGAAGAAAATGGGGATTTTTATGTAGGCAGTATTTGAGTAGGTATTTAAATATGAAATGACGAAAGCCAGGTGTTTCCAAATACAGGAAGTAGCAAATGCAGAGACCTTTGCATGGAATCCTGTTTGCTATCTTCCAGGAGCTAGAAGGCCAGTGCCTTAAGAACTTGAGTGAGGGAGTGGGAAAATAGGAAATGATATCTAAGTATGTACTTTCTATGTAAGGTTTTAGATTGTGTAAGGATTTTAGATTTTACTTAAGGTGAACTAGGAAGCAAACAAGAATCTTAAGATAAAACTTAATTTGTATTTCCCTTATTTCTAGAACATAGTTTGTTAATTGATATTTGCATGTATATCTTTCTATAACATCATGTGTGTAGATTAAGGTAGTCATCATAGTTAGGCTGATGTCAAAGTAGAGCTTTTTAATCATCACTAAAAAGCTCTTTTGTCTTGTTGCCTTATAGTCTAACCATTTCCTTCACTTAAACCCCTGGCAAACACATATTTGTTCCCCAACAACACTATCATTTTATTACTGAGAGTTGCATAAATGGTTGTATGCATTATGTTACCTTTTGAAATTAGCTTTTTATTTTGGCTCTACCTAATGCCCTTGATCCATGCAAATTGTTGTATGACTCTATATTCATTCCTTGTTAATGCTGAAACACATACTGTTGTTAGGATGTTTTTTAAAAAGTCATTAGTTTGAAGGACTTTGGGCCCTCAAATTTGACATAAAAATTAAGATGAGGGTTGTATGTTGGGTGTGCGTGTGAATGTGCCAAAGTAGGAAGTGGTGAATGAGTCTGGTTCTCACTTCTGTGAAGGGTGCCAGGGTTTCCTCAGCATTCTCTGTTGTTGGACGGAAGTACCACTCTTTACAAAAGACATCTTGCCTATTTCACCAGAAAAAGGGAAAGGTTTGGTTCTTGAAAGGTAGCCAGGTTATGTGCAGTTACTTGGGTGAGCAGGTCAGGACCCTGCATGAGACGGGTTGAAGAAACAAATATTACTATTATTTTCACTAACAATAAATGAGAAGTGGCCATAAGGGTCCAGTGAAGTGTACCAAATGGTTGCTGTCAGTCACAACATGGCATAGAAAACCAGTGTTCTAACCAGGCCTCAGAAATGTGGCATGTCCATATGTGAAAGGGGTGAGGGCATTCACATACATGTGGAAGGGCAAGTAGTATGCTGAATACATGAAGAAAAAGATTGTGAGGCAGTAAGCAGTGATCAAGGCTTTTAACATTGACTTTGTGTAAAATACAGCCCAACTCCCAGCTTGATTTTTATAGCCCCAAATTAGAACCGAAAGTCTCATTAAACTATGGTACATCCAACAACAGTGTGGTTCTCAGTATTAACAAGGAATGAACTATCGATACATGTAACAATTTGGCTGGATCAAGGGCATTAGAAAAGGCACCGAATCAGTGATTCTTCTTTGACCACTGTTTGATACAAGGTTTTCTCCAAGTCATGTGTGGCCTTTAGTTTCCAAAGATAAAGGGTAAAGATGGGTGGATGGATGGATGGATGGATGGAAAGTAGGTAGGTAAGTTAGCTGATCGATCAATTGATTATGAACAGTTTATACATGTTCTTTGTGAAATACATTATCAAAAGAAACAGCTAGCCCTTTTCAAAATTACTGCGCCATGTGTCATTGAACTTAGCAATGTATAAGAAAATTGAATTGCTTTTGAAACATTGACAAAAATCCCACGGCTGGAACTGCAAGGGTCCATTTCTGGATCTTCTATTCTTTTGTTCTTTGGATCTGTCCTCCCACTAGTATCGTATTATTTCGATTGCTAACTTTCTCTAACAGTGTTCTTTTTAAAATTGCTTTGGCTGTTCTGTTTCCTTTTCATATTTGAAAAAAAAAATGAACCATTGGGATTTTGGTAGGAATTATACTACGTTTGTAGGTCAGTCTTGGAGAAAATTTAGATTTTTATTTTATTGACTTATTCCATGAACATAGTAGCTTTCTCCATTTATTTAGTTTTTTTTTATTTCTTTCCTCCACATTATGCAGTTTCTGGCATAAAAATCACACACATTTTTGTTAGATTTACACTTAGGTCTTACAAGCAATTGTAAGTGGCTACTATATTTTAAATTTTTACTTTTAATTATTCATTGTTAATATATATCAGTATAGTTGATTTCTGTGGATAAACATTGTGTTCTGAGACTTTTGAAAACTGTGTGTTTTTAAGTTTGGTTATGTGAGTTTTCAGTATACTTGTGAGCACAGACTGTTTTAATTCCTTTTTAGTTTGTGTGCCTTGTATTTCTTTTCTTGCCTTACAGCTTGGGCTAGCAATTTTTCTGGTTTAGGATATATTCAGTCTTTGATAGTGAAGGATGTGTTTGCTGTATTGTTTTTGTAGGTGCTATCTATCAGTTCCCTTTCTAGTTCTTGTTTGATGATTGGTTCTTGGACAATGCTATGTATTTTTTATACATCAATAACTAATTATGTGGTCTTTCTTCTCTAACCAGCTAACTTCCTTTTTAAAACATTCACTCTACAAAGTATGAGTAGATTATGATAGAACAAAGATGTAAGCAAAGAGACTACTTTGAAAATGATTGCAGTGATCCAGATGAGAGGTAGTAGTAGTTGGAGCCAGGGTTGTAACAGTACGGGGTGAGAAAAGGTCAGATTTTGGATGTGTTTCAAGCCCTGTGTGGGCAGGAATTGCTGATGAATTGTATATGAGGCATGAAAGGGAATTCAAGAATGACTCCCAAGGGTTTTGGCCCAAGCAGTTGGAAGCATGGGGCTGCTGTTGACTGAGTTGGGAAGAGTAGGGAAATGGCATGTTTAGACTGGGCTAGGCAGTTAGGAGCTTGGTTTGAACACATTAGCTCTGAAATGCCTTCTAGACTTACAATTCATAAGTTCAAGCAGACAGTTCATTCAATATTTAAAATGGAATTTAGGCAAGAAATTCAGGCTAGAAGTAAAACTTTGTCAGTTGAGGTAATGTAAGATAGATTTGTTAACAGCTGTAATTCCTTTCTGTTTGGTATTCTTAGTTTGGTAGCAAAGCAAAGAACTTTGTAAAAATGTTGATTGTTTCTGTTTATCAACATAGACAGTCGGCTATCTGATGTTATGGACACCAGAAGTTACACAGTTGGGAGATAATTTTGAAGATGGGTATTTTAAAGGTTACGTTTCTCTTGAAGCATTCTTGTTTGGTGGATGAGCAGTAGTAATATTAGTCATCTAAGAGTTCTTTACTAGTAATTCAGAGCTTTGTTCAAGCCTTTAGGGACTGAGGTAGCCCTGTAGATACGTTGACGAGCTTGGCACTATTCAGCTGCCAGATGGCATTCTCTGACAGCATTTCTTGTATATAAAACCGTCCAGAGAAGCCATGAGAAACCAGCATGTCAGTAGCTGACAAGGAGAGATGCAACTCAGAGAATCTGGTGAAGAGAAGGAATGATCCTCAGTCACAGACTTGATGGACAGTATACCTTCTGAGTCCCACTCAGATTTGCTTTATGCTTAACTTCTGGGAAATAGTTTTAAAAATACTGTCAGTTTTTTTCCTGCTGTAACTGATCATTACCGTTAGTGATATTTTCGCATTGGTGATTTATATATTGCCAGCATTGCTTTATTTACTCCTTTTTGTAGAACTTACCAACTTGTATTATAATTATCTTGTGTTTTTTTTCGGTATTTTGTTCTAATTTTTAAATATTTCTTTTCTTTTGGAAAAAGAAGTTTATTGTGTGTCCTGCGAGGCTGCAGCAGGCATGGCAATAGCATGTCCTGGCCCAGTAGTACTTTTAGTAAGCTGTACGGTGCTTTAGCACGTGGGCTGTTGTTAAAATTTGTGAATGAATGTTGCACCCAGCCCACCAAGGTTTAAAGCTAGTACAGTACTTTGAAAACAATTGCATTTAAGATTCCAGGTCATAGTTGGGCATCTTTTCTGTGTAAGGCCTTGATGCATTTAAATCCACAGCATTCTCCTGGAGAATGTACCATGATAACATCATCACCAGCCAAAGCCAGTGAGGTGTGTATTTTGCCTTCTACATTTTTCCCTAGTGGTGGTAATGGGTTCTGCAGATTCATCTTCTCTTTGGTCCAGAACATTGTTGACTGGATTACACATTGGGTAGGGTAGTCTGGGCTCTTTGAATATATAGTAGCATGTCAGGAAATTTCTGTGATCGACTTTCTATCTAGTCCTTTTCTATCTAGTCCGTTTGCAGGTAGATGGCAGAAGTAGATATAGGCTAAATTTTCTTTGTTAGTTTTTATACTTACAAAACATTTCCATACACGTTTTTATTTAGTGCTTTACAAGACAGTAACCCTGAGCCTTTACTGTTCTGGTCTACATTTAAGTAGCAGGAAAGTAAGTAATTTTTAAGTCATATTTGAGCATGGATGCTCATGTGTGTAGAGACCAGAGGAGCCCCTCCAGTGATCCTTCTTCCTCAGGAGCCAATCTGATGTGATTCTTTTTGATTTTGAGACAGGGTGTCTCTGTGTAGCCTTGGCTGTCCTGGAACTTGCTTTGTAGACCTGGCTGGCCTCAAACTCACAAAAGATCCGCCTGCCTCTGCCTCCTGAATGCTGGGATTACAGGTGTGTGCCGTCGTGCCCAGCTTCTGCTGTGTTTCTTGAGACAGGATCTCTTACCGGCCTGAGGCTCACCAGTTCGGCTAGGCTGGCTAGACATAAAGCGCAAGGGATCCACCTCTCTCTGCCTCCTAAGCCTGGGATTACAGAGTCCGGTCACCACACCCGGCTTTCTAAAAATCCAAACTTAGGTCCTTCCAAATGAGCTGTCTGGTAGTACTAAAGTGCTTTTATTTCCAGGTGCTTAGTGGGTGTGTGGTGTGTGCTTTTGTACATATTCGAACACACACACAGATAAGTACAGTCGGTCTATGGCGAGCCAATGGAATGTGTACGATGCTCTCTGGCATTGTGGGCACCAAGATAGAATATTTAGTGGCCTGGTTTAAGTATCATGAATGAGAGAAAATGGCAATAGAAGGCAGTGTTTACTCTAATGATGTGAATGAAGCCATATGTGCTCAACTGAACCATGTGCCTGTTTCAGTGATTATTCGCAGCACTAACCATACAAACACATTATAAGTCATTTGGCCCAATGCTTGACACTTAACACTTATTGCTTTAAACTTTCTCTTTTCGTTTGGTGTTCTTGATACTTTCTGTGTAGTTTCCCTTAGAATCTTGTTCTATAGCCTGAGGTGGCCTTGGATTGTTCAGGTGTTGAAATACAGGCATGAACCAATACAGTGAGCTTGATAGCAGATCATTTGTGATTTCTTGTAGCTAACTTGCTTGGCTTTTTTTTTTTTTTTTCTTTTCTTAATATCCCTTCTTACCTTTCCTCTTTTGCCTTCCCTAGGTCAGTACCCAAGGACTTCTACCCAAACTCTCAGTACCAGTCAACTGTAAAATTCCTTGCTTCTCATAAGAAGGATATGGTATGATCCAGTTTATATTTTAGGCAGAGAGGAGGCCTGTGGCTATTGTAAAATACAGTTTAGTAAAGCTATCAGTAAGACAGGCGTCACATAAGGGGTTGTTGTTAATTGGTTTTTAAGGTAATGGCTGAACCAGAGCATTAAGGTGGACATAGAGGAATGAATGCAAGAGACCTTTTTGGGAGTGAAACTTTACCATTGATTGTATTAAGATAGAAAAGAGTCAGAGACAGGACTTTGAGATTCCTAGCTTCAGAGCCACACAACTTATAATGGGTTGGAGGCAGTGGTTGAGTTTCGGTTGAGTTGTTTGTTTAGGCTGGTAGCGGTATTGTCAGGATGCTGGTTAGTTGTTCCAGACCCACCCGTTCTCTCCCTCACTGTCTGAATTCCATTGCTATTAGTCTAAGAGCTTCCCTTAGGAAAAAGTATGTTCTTTTTAGTCATAGCAAACAGGAGAGCTTGTTCTGTGTGGAGAGAAATTCCTTATTTCCTACCTTCATTCCTGTTCTTCTCTTGAAGTCTTCTGTGCCCTAGATGAAGCTTACTCAGAGGCTGTACCAGTGTCTACTGTCATCTCACCCCACCTCCCTGTAGATAGGTTAGTTTCTGTAGTTTATGGGAAATAGGTGAAACAGGTTGCCACACCTGTTGGAAGAAAACTGAAACTATATGCTATTTTTACAAATCAAATAGTAAATCTTTACAAATCAAATAGTAAATCGGTAAATAGGACATCATCTCATCAATAGGTAAAATTACTTGCATAACATAATAAAAACTTAATCCCCAAATCTGTATTTATAGATTTTATATGGAGATTTTAAAAAATCCACATATGTCATATGATTCTCTACCTTCTGAAATAGGAAACCTTTTATGCAGATGTACCTACCTTGCATATTAAACCCTTTTTTTTTTTTTTTGTAGAAGACAGAACAGTATTTGCCTCATAGCTTCAGAATGAATCAGAAACCCACATTCTATCTAACCAAAGGCCTGTCACTAAGCTGTGTAAGAAACATGTAAGCCATAGACTCTAGGTGTGTGTTGTAAGTGCTTAGCAGACACTTTGAAATGAAGCATTTTGTTGCTACTTTTTCGGTATCCCTTCCCTAATTTGCTAACTTAAATTAATTAATAACAAATTGTGAAATTCCTTACTGCCCAGTAAATAAGTTTGCAGATTTTTCATGAGTAGTGATTATCTAGGTTCTCATTTGGATGTTAAAATACCCATTGTAGCTGTTTAGTGGAGTTTTGTCCTTCTCAGTATGTTTTCTGGTATTTGAAATTACAAAGCAAAAGCCTGATATTTGAAACATTAAGAACATTTTACTAATTTTGTACAATTTATGTATCAACATTATATATAGGCAGTGTCCTCTATTTAAGCACATAGTCCATGTCACCAAAAAAGTAGAACAATAAGAGAAAATGATGATTCACAGTGTTTATTGGTCCACAGGAGCATTAGTAATGCTCAGTATAGAGCCCATGAGGACTGAAGCAGGGGAAAGGGAGGGCAAACTAGAGTTGGCTTTGAAGAAGTACTTTTAGTAAGTGTCAGAGTGGAAAAATTATATTCTAAGCAAAACTGTTGGGCACTGAGAAAAGAAAGGGGCAGGTTGAGTGTGTTTAAAAAAAAAAAACTGAATGGATTCCTAAGGATATAGGGACTGATGGAAAATAGAAGTAATAGATTTAAAAAAAAAAAAACAAACAAACAATAACAAATGCTGGTGAGGATGTGAGCAAAAGGAAACCCTTGTGCATACTGCTGATGGGAATGTAAGTTGGACTAGCAACTATGAAAATCAATATGAAAGCCTCTCAAAAGTCTAAAAATAGATCTATCATATGACCCAGCCAAACCACTCCAGTATTTGCCCAGAGGCCTCCAAGGCAAGTCACAGGTCCAACAGAGGAATGGATAAAGAAAGTGTGGAATATGCATGCATATGTTTTCAGCCTAAAAGATCGGAATTAGGTGGTTTTCAGGAAAATTGATATAAGTTACTGAATCCAGTCAGTTTCAGAAAGACAAATACCATATATATTCTCGTTCTCAGTTCCTGGATTTGATAAAACTACATTAAGCCATGTATTTAATGTGTGGCATAAACGTAGATGTGAAGCAGTGACGGGCCCTTAAGGGGAGAGGAAAAGGTGGAGGAGGGCAGGGTATGGCCTGTGCTCAGTGTTCACAATGCACTTGTATGCAGTGTCCTTCTGTAACAGGACCATGTATGATGAGTATACTCAAAGGGGTTTTGTTTTAACTTGACGTGGGTAAATTTCGGGCCGAGTGTATAGCGCAGTAGGTAGAATGCTTAGTTAGCATCCAGAGGCCCCCGGCTCAGCACAGCATCAGCCCTGCGTGGTGGTGCACAGCTGTAACTGCCGCTGGGGAGGTGGGAGCAGGGCCTCCGCTGCCCCGAGTGTGAGGCCAGGTTCTGCCTCTGTGTGTCTGTCTGTTTTTCGGGACAGAGCTCCTTTCTGCAGCCTTGGCTGTCCTGGACTGGCTTTGTAGACCAGGCTGGACTCAAACTCAAAGATCCGCCTGCCTTGCCTCCCTGAGTGCTGGAATCACAGGTGTGCGCCACCACACGCAGCTTGAGACTGTTTTTTGTTTTTTTTTAAGGTACATTTAATAGAGATTTTTTAATCTAAATTACATGAACCTAAAGATACCTGAGGATAGAATTTGAAGGAGAGGTGTGTGTGGAAGTGAAAAAGGGTTGAAATTTTTCTTGACTTGTTAGGATTCTACGCAGCAGACCACAGTAGCATCGACAGTTTTTTTGTTTTGTTTGTTTGTTTGTTCTCTTTTCTTTTTTTAAAACCCTGTTTTCACTCATTGACTGAACTCTCCCTATCTTAGCACCTGTCTACTAGTCTCAGCCTCTGAAATAATCACTGTTCTCCATTCCAGTATTATATGTGTATTCATATTTGGACATGTCACACTGAGCCTGGTAATGGTAAATAAGTTCACATTTTCAAAATAACCATATTTCAATAAAATTGGCTGTTTTTATAATCCTGGGTGTTTTATGCATTCAAAACCACTCCAAGGGAATCTGTAGCTTTCTTGAGACTATCAAAGGGCCCTTACTGATATACTAGCCCCACACCAGAAAAGGCATAGGAATGGGCTTTCGTGGGAGAGGCAAGCGGGAAAGAAACCTAGTGAGTAGTGTTTCTTAACTGTGTTGCTTCAGTGGCTGCACTGCTAGTGTGAGCTCTTCAAGCTTGTTGGCTCTCTCCACGATAGACTGAGCTGTAGAGAGCGGTCTGCGTAAGCAGCTCTGGGAATTAAGACTTGCTGAGGTAACTGGCAACTTTGGTATAGGCATGTGGCGGTGTGTTCATAAGTTAAAGGAGGACAATAGAAAGGGAAGGAGGGAGGCTTCCTCAGGGAAGTGTGGAAGGAGAGGGTCTGAACTCACAAAATGCAAATGGTAGTCTTAGTGAGAGAAGTCCCTACAAAGAGTAGCCAGACCTTGGAGATTTTACCCTTAAAACTTCAGGCCTCAGTTAACTGCTTCACAGCATAGAGAGGAAAAGGTAAACTTTGACTTTTTTTTTTTTTCCACAAAGCCAGACATACCATAATAGTAAAATGGAGTAAAACTTGGTGAAAAAAATGCTTACTGAACTTATCAAATGGACTCCAACATTACATCAGTAGAATAATACTGTAGATTAGTTCATGTTAGTGGTGATCATGGGTGTGGATAGCTTTAGGGATATCAAAAAATGGAAGAGGAGAATTTCAACACGTATTTTAAGAGTTCTTAGTAGAACCAGAATAGAGAGAAATTTTGTAAGTTTTCACACCTTAGACCAGAAACCACCATTTTGTTACCAGAATGCTAAGATGCAAGAATTACCATTTCAGTATTTAGTAAAATACTAAATTCCTATTAAAAAGGAATCAGCCTTTTTAAATCAGCCTGGGGGGTGGTGATTCAAGCCTTTAATCCCGGCACTTGGGAGACAGAGGCAGGTGGATCTCTTGAGTTGGAGACCAGCCTAATTTACAGAATGAGTTCCAGGATGGCCAGAGTTACACAGAGAAACCCTGTCCTGAAAAACAAAATAAGAACAACAACAAAAAGTCACAAATCAAAGCCTCTTAGGATGTTGCCTGTAATAAACTGCACAGGAGACTGAAGCAAAATGATAAGAAGTTTCAGACCAGCCTTGGCTGCATAATGAGACTGCCTCAAACCTCCCTGCCATTCTCCCTAACACCGACATTATTGTTACATAGCATTGTTGTGGCCATACTACATAATAAATACAGTTAGACCAAAATAAATAAGTAAATAAAACCAGGTATTATTAAGACATTTACTGTTACTTAACATTGTATGTATACATGGAAAAAAAGCCAAGGAAATAAATGAAATGGTACTGTGAATAATGAGATTTCAACATGATAGCTAGTTACAGAATTAAAAATACATGAAACTGATTCATCTACCTCCTTGGTAGTCTTTAAAGTGAAAGCCCTCTCTGAGAGTTAGTGACAGGGAATCTCTCCTGGCCCTTTTTGTTTGGTTGGTTTTGTTTTTGTTTTCTGAAAAACATGCAAATAAAACCCTGTCTCTCCATTTTGAATGGTATACTTCCATGTTAAGTTTTTAAAACTAATTTGAAGGAAGTGGTAGTATGAATACATTTTGAGTAGCTGTAAGGAAATGTTTTTTCTTAAATTCCTTGTGGCTGTGACACTTGCTTATACTTGGTAAATGGCAGAGGAGTTGTAATCCGATCTTAGAACCATATTTGGTAAATAATAATTTTCTGTGGAACCCACTGTTCTATCAGTAAGAGGGAAATTATTGCCCATATGTAGTAGAAGGCTTTTCTTTGCCTTAACTGTATAAAGATTAAGTTATATCATGGATTAATACTTTATTAGGTTTGCTGTTTTAAATTCTGTATCCAGAGCTACGTTTTAATAAGACTGTGTTGGCATGCATATTTTCATGTTTACTGGAAGGGAGAAAAAATTTACTCTTTGTTTTCTACAAACTGCCTTTGTATCCTAAATGTAAATCATGAAATCTGTGTTTATCGTCAGCTCTGAGAACTGAACTATCTCATGTATTCATTCTTGTAGTTATTCTAAAGCCAGTTTCGATAAATCAATTACATCTCTTAGAATGTGATGCAGTTTTATTACACCTAAAGCCTATTAAACATAGCTGTTAATTTAGTATTTATGAAGATGAAAGCTTATGTTTACCCACATTTTCAAAGCAGAAATAAAAGCAAACGGGAAAAGAATGCTTCTTTTTTATTTTTTTTTATTTTTTTTTCCTAGTGATGCAGAAGAATGTATTGGAAACCTGATACCCAGCAGGCTTTGGGTGTTTTGTGTACACAGTGACAGTGACGTTGTATAGCAGCCCATACAATGAAGTGTAGCCAGCTGTCTGCCCTTTGGTAGAAAGGACACTTTGGGTGGGAAAATATTTTAATTCAAGGCCATATTGAGGTGAAATTTGAACCAAAGTCCCTGTCTTCCCCAGATTCTTTTCTCTACAACATGCCGTCACTAAACATGGAAAGCTTGTATTTTCCACAGAAGAAAAGATGAAAGACTCTTGCTGTGTTTGTGTTGGATCGCATGTACTACAAATACAGGACATTTACCTGTTTGGCCCATCTGCCCTGTTTCACTGTTTCATCTTTGTCCCATCCCAGTCCTTACGTTTGATAGAACAGAGATTTCAGTTTACTATTGTGGGATTTGTTCCCTAGAGAAACTCCTAAAGGTGCCAGCCTCCTGAGAATCAAGTGCAAGGACATCCATCAGTCCTCGGCCCTAGAAAACTACCTAGTACAGCTTCAACCACCTTTACTAGCCACAATTTGTCTAACTTCTGTAGTCGCCACTTTGTTTTTGGCATGTGGCCTAAGAATGTTTTTAAACGAATGAGTCTGTTTTGGTAATAGTGGGTGAAGAAGCACATCTTAGGACCTGTTCTTTACCGCCCCCTTTAAGCGTTACCAAGGGTTTTTGAAAATTGTAACTTGAGCCAGACATGTGGCTCATGCCTTTAATTCCAGCACTCAGGAAGCAGGGGTAGACCGATCTCTGAGTTTGAGGTCAGCCTGGTCTACAGAGTGAGTTCCCAGACAGCCAGGTCTACACAGAGAGACCCTGTCTCGAAAGACAAAAAAAAAAAAAAAAAAATTGCAACTTGAAATTCAGTTCATTGCCAGGTCAGAACATATCTAAAATATTTCCTAGGAAGCCTCTGACCTGGAGAAATAGGAGATCACTTAAACTAGGAAGTACATAATAGAGAGTGGAGTAAAGATAACCTGAAAATGAAGACTTTGTAGCTTCAGTTTTATCCCTTGCAATAGGTCTTGCTGCTTGTCTGTTACAGTTGCACTGACCCCAGGCATAGACTGGTGTTAGGAACCATTGGCGAGTTCATAAAGGCTCCTTTCCACTCCCCAGGACGGGGACTTGGGAGGCTTGGGCAGCTGAAGACTGTCTACTGAAGCAGATAGCTTCCCCTGAAGCTCTGTTGAAGAAGCCTTTTCCTGCTTGAATGTTCTGTTAGCGGCTGTAGGGCTGCTCCTGCTTTCAGACCTCATGCTCTCTGCTCACAGTTCTTATTCTCCCTACCTCTAGTTTACTGTAGTTTCTCTTCTGCTTTCAAGGCTCCAGACCCAGTTCCTCGACCTGCCCTGGAAAAGAAGTATCCAGTAGAGATGAGCTCACCGCAGTTACTTAATTAAACATTTGTAAGCTGCAAATGAGCCAACCAAGGACAGCTACAGTTTGAATTTTTCTATTTCCAGGTATGCAAAAGTTGGGGCGCTCAAGCTTAGGCTGTGTGGTCTGTGACAACACACAGTTCACACTCACGGCTCTCTTGCTTTCAGACAGATTGGCATGATAACCTCCTAACGTAGTAACGTGGCTAGCATTGACTTGAAGCTCAGCTGTTGCCTGAGTCTGTCTAGTCTGTCTGCTGGTCAGTTTAGGAGGGACCTGAAGTGCTGCGTGTGGGCAAGCTCTGCGGCTCTGCAGAGATCGTGCTCTGCTCTTCGTTGAAGGAAGCGCTAAGGCCAGGGCCCTGTGTGGGACAAATAATGTTGGGGAGGAGGAAGTGAGTGAGTCCTTAAACCAGTCTGTGTTTCTGATACATCGACATGGAAGTCAACACATTCTCCAGTCATTGAAGTGATAAGTTTTATTTATAGATAAAAATCAAATACTGTACTTACATGGTATATTTACCTGAATTCAATTGTTTCAGTTAAATTACATATATGCAAACATATATTAATATATATTAGTTGCATGTATTAATTGTTTGGTATATTAATATATATTAATTGCATATATTAATTGCTTGAAAGACGCTAAAGAGTAAAGTGAAAAATTGGGATGACTGGGGTTTCCTACTGTGTGAGATTTTAACCAAGAAAAGGTGCTCATAAATGGTTAGGGGGCTGAGCCAGTTGGGTTCAAAGCTTTTAAAGACATTAATTATTTTCACCTGTTTATATAGATTTGAAACAGAATCTATAAAACTATTAGTTCCTGGGTAGATAACCAGGTATATCTTTTGATTTTAATTTCATGTAGGCCAAAGATGACCCAAATTTGAACAAGGGAATTTTGTATCCCAGCTGTGGTTTTAACCAGATGGTCCTAGTCCTCGGGCATGTTTTTGACTCCTTCCTTCTTGTTCCTTCTCTAATGGTAATGCGTAATGAGTTAGCGTCAGGAGCATTAGTTAGCACTGAGTCATTGATAATATACCACATTACTTATGGTATTTAAAGAACTGTGGCTCAGTGATGTTGAATTAGAACCAGAAAAGGAGCAGCTGTAATTACTGAGTGTTGTTACCCTGTTAAGTGAACTGAAGGGGAACTTAAAGAAGGAAATGTACATGAATACCAAGTCTGCCACTTTAATAACGGTGATATTAATGGTAATAGTAATAATGGTGACATTATCTATGCCGTTGAACACAAATTGTGTATAAGATGCTGTGCCAGATACAGTGGGGTAGAAATGGATGAGCCATGCTTTCATGAGCTTATAGGCAAATACAGTGGGACCTCCATAACCTTGAATTCTGTACTAACCACAGATCAGAAACCAGTCAAGCCTGTGCAGGTTTCAGACGTACTTTTATCATATATAGAGTCTTGAAGATCATTAGTTCCTGAGCAATATACTGACAATTATTTGCCTAGCATTTACACTGTATTTGGATATTTAGAAGTAATGTAGGGTATGTATAGGTTATTTTTTTTAAGTACCATTTTTATAAGATACTTGAGCATCTGCTCATTCCAGTGTCTTAGGGCAGGGGTCCTGAGCTAATCCTCTTTGAATATCGAGAGGCACATATGATGTGAGCTGTCACATAGAGATAGAAACCGAATGCCGGGAGTGCCGGAGAGAAGGTTATATTTCTACTGAGATTAAAAGATCAGATTTTAGCAGGAGTATTTTTAAGTTATGTGTGCTGGAAACTAAAATCAGTAGTCCAGTGTGCTTAGAGAATAGTTGGGGTTTAGCGAGAGGTAGAGCTGTGCTATCCATGTTTCCAAGTGTGAGGTGCAAAGAGTTGAACTTAATAGGCAATGGCAGTTCATTGAAAACTTCTTCGAACTCTGTATGTAAGTAGGTGCGTCCTTTGGAAAGACTAGTGAAGGTTGAGTAAATGCAGTTTCTCTGTACTCTTCACTGAGGACTATTATGAGAAATAACTAAAGTAATACATATTAGCATTTGGTATAGGGCCCTGGTGCCTGGTAAAGGCTGCCCCACCGTAATTGCACTGTACACTCAGAAGACAGTACCTTTTGTCCACCTTAGCGTATAGTAGCTTTCCATACCGGAGCTGTGTACAACGTACAAAAGTTCCTCACCCGTAAGGCTGCCTCAAGGTGAACTGTCTACTCAAGCCTTCAAACCTAAGTAAGCTGTACTCAACCACCTGTGAGTTTAATTGGTTAAAAGAAAGGGAGTAATAAGAGTTCTTTCAATAAGCACAAGTCCTGGAAGCTTCATCTGGAGTCAGGATAACCAGTTGGGACTTCATTTCCACTATTATTTGAAGACTTCATTAGGCTCTCCTTCATATATTTTAGAAAGTTTCCATTGTCCTAGTTTCCTCAGATGCCCCTCAGTTATAGCTGTTTCTCCTCACATTCTCTCCCCCGCCCCACTGATCCTTTCAGTCCAGTCTGCATCCCCCTCTCCCAGTCCACTCATTGAATATGTTTTCTCATTTCAGGAAGATATCGTCTGTGCCCTGGTCCTAGCCTCTCTGGGACTAGGGGTGTAGCTTAGGTATCATCTCCTTAAGGCTGATGTCCACATGTAAGCAAACACACCATATTTATCTTTCGGGGTCTAGGCTACCTTACTCAGTGTGGGGTTTTCTAGTTCCATTTGCCTGCAAATTTCCTGTTGTCACTTTTTCTTAACGACTGACTAACACTCCATTGTGTAAATTACCACGTTTCTTGATCCCTCTGTTGAGGAACATCTAGGTAATCCCCAGCTTCTGGCTCGTGAGTAGAGCGCAGTGCACATTGTTGAGCAGGGGTCCTTTGTAGGGTGAGGTTTGTGTGTGTCCAAGGGTGGGGAACACACGCTCTTAAAGAAGAGAGGAACAAAGCAGCTGGGTATGGTGGCCCACACTGTGATCACAGCCCCAGAGGTAGAGACAGGATGGTCGTGAGTTTGACGTCAGCCTGGGTGACGTGGAGAAACTCTTATCTCCATAAATGAAAGCAAGCAAGAAAAAAAGATTACAAAATCAAAACTACATCTTTTTAATTACCTTCAAAACCTTCCCTATGCACTTATTTTTTTAAAATCTCCTTAAAGCATGTATTTTTTACTTTTTATACAAAGGACTTTATAACATATGTAATATGCATAGATTCTGTATTTTGATATTTTCCTTCAGTTTCTTGTGTATAGTAATTTGGATGTCTTACTCCACTAAGAAAAAGTCTCATGATTTTCCTTAATGTGGTTATGCAATAATGTATTTCTCCTTGAAGGTAATTGTTGTTTGGAGTGAAGGGGAAGGCACTGAGATGGCTCTGTAGTTAAAGATGGGCTTGTCACCAAACCTGATGACAGGCGTTTGATCATGGAGTAAAGGAGAGTTGTCCTCTCTCTACATGTTACTAAATTAATATTTAAATTTTTTAATGTATCAAGTTAATTTACTTCTAATAAAGTTTTAATGGTTATGCTGTAAGACCAAAACATGAGTTTTTCTAATATTCTGGTTTTCTTTTCTCCTCTTTTTACCTATAAATTAGAATTTGTTAACAAGCTTAGTCCCTCTTTTCTTTTCAAGATAACATTTATGGTCAAGATAGATTATCTGAAAAAAAAATAAGTGAAAGGGGTGTACTGGAAAGTAATTTTGTTTCCATATTAAAATGCTGAAGTATTGGAAAAATAGTAAAATATGAAGTGGAAAATACACACAAGGTAGTCAATTATATAATGTGTTTGTCTCAGATTTATTGCACTTTCCTTAATCCATAGAAAATGGCAGCATCCACCACAAACCCACAAAACATCACTTTCCAAGTGTGGCTGACTTGCACATTCCTTTAAGAAGAACTTGTAACTGATGAGACGGAAGAAGTGGCCAGCATTTGTGCCCTTGTGGCAGTGCGTTAAGTGAAGAAATTGGCGAAGTTTCTTACTCTAGAACTTGCTTTGTAGACCAGGCTGTCCTCAAACTCCATCTACTTGCCTCTGCCTCCCAAATAATGGGATTATAGGAAGGTTTCATTTTAAAAAGAGAGGACATAAGTCATGGCTACATTCACTGACTATAATGTATATTGCTTTTCTTTGGAAAGTTAATTATTCTGGGCTTGAAAAGTTTTCTGGTTTTGATAGTCCTTGCTCTCTTCAAGTTAAACTATAATAGCTAACTTAAAATAGTTAGCTTTTGGATGACTGGTTTGATATATTTGTTGTCTTGACAGTTAACTGATTTTACAATGTGATTCCAAATTTAAAATTCTATAACAGAGTTATTGCTGAAGACTTTATAATCTTATTTTTACTTTTTTTTTTATTTGTTTGGGAGTTTTTGTTTGTTTTGTTTTGCTTTTCCTTGATACAGGGTCTCTACATAGTCCTGGCTGTCCTAGAGCTCACTTCATAACCCACAATGGCCCAATTTGTTTGTCTCAATGCTAAGATTAAAAGCATGCACTACCATGCCTGGCAATTATTGTTTGTTTGTTTGTTTGTTCTTAAATGGTGATAGTATTTAAATTTCAGATTTATTGTTGTTGAATGGCTGTAATTTTTTATTTCTCTCATAGAAAAATAATATTAACAGATATTTTGAGATTATCTTGCTAAAATTATAACATTATACTTCAAGAAATATAATTTTAATAATTTGTTAGAAAAATAGCCTGGGCTATAGCCTGATGGCCTGGGCATGGTGGCTCACCCTTAAATCCTAGCAACCTGGAGGCAGAGGGAGGTGGAATGAGTTGGCGGCCAGCCTGGTGTACATAGAGAATTTCAGGCCAGCTAGCATGACATAGTGACACCCTGTGTGGATAAGAAGAAAAAGAAGAATGTTGGCTTTTTTAAGGCTGATTAACGAATCACATATCAAGAAGTATTACCTACATGACCTATAATGTGATATTCATATACTACAGCAACAGTGTAAAAAGTATTGAAATAAAATATATGCTGAGATAATACAATTCTCTTTTTAGGTGTCAGTTGGAAATCTAACTTCCTATAACTTTAAAAGGTGGTAACATCATCTAGCTATTCTGACTGCACATCACACTCTTTTTATGGTAAAGACATTATTTCAGAATATCTTGAAGTCTGATAATGTCAGCCAGTCCACAGAAGCAACATGACTTAAAAGTTAGTATTAAATGCCAGCAGGGAGGGAGAAGCAAGCATCCTGCCTTCTCATTGGACACCCTGGAGAGGTTGCTGTTTTATCAGCTGATAGGAGAATGTTGACATGTATCTAGTTCTGTTAAGATGTGATATACATGTTCCTAAAAATCACTGAGTTATAAAAGTAGCTTTCCTGAAAACAGCACAGAGCTGTAAAGAAAAAGATTAGAGACACAGCTCTCCAAAACTTGACTCAAATATTTTTTTAAAGCTAAGAACCTTTTTAAAAATATAGTACAGTTTTATTCATGTTAAAAATTCAAGAAAGGGCCTGGTGTTGGTAGCACATGCCTTTAATCCCAGCACTTGGGAGGCAGAGGCAGGCAGATCTCTGAGTTTGAGGCCAGCCTGGTCTACAGAGTGAGTTCTAGGACAGCCAGGGCTACGCAGAGAGACCCTGTGTGCCTGGGGTGGGGGTGGGGTGGCAAGAAATGTGTATAAATACTGTAATAGATATTGTACGTTGCCTTGAATAAGACCTGAAATTTGCCTGCAGAAGTGAGCTTTATGAAATAGTGAACTGAGAGTTCTGAAACCAAAGAAACTGTAACACAGGATGTGGCTGGCACAGTTCATAATGTGCAGACGCAGAAACTAGGAAAGGTTGGAGCTGTGCTCTTGTGTTTTTTGTGTACTGTAGTAGTTCAGCTTTTCTTAAACAGATTTTTTTTATTTACCTAGTATAAATATTTACCGAGCTGAAATTGTAGCAAAATATACCTAATATTCAAACAGCGGTTTAATATTTCAGTTGTTAGAGCAAATTTGTCACTTCAAAATAGATGTTACAACCAAGCTGATTTCTAGCTGAAGGCAAGGGAAACACTTGAACTTGAAGAGGTTAGGTACTATTATGGTAGCCTTCAAAAGCTAGGTATATTCTGATCCTTAGAGATTTACTGCAGAGTGTCGGGGAGCAGGGTCTGTGCATGCAAATGCCGTGCCCAGAGAGGCAGTCCTCTTGAGCTAGGTGTTAGAAGCCGTCCCAGCATGGGAACTGAACTCAGGTCCTCTGAATTAGCACTGTACATTTTTAACTACTAACCGTCTCTGTGTCGCTACCACACAGCAGTGAACAGGATAGTGTCACCACTTTGAAATGGGAAAACTGGTGGTTTTGTGTCAGTAGTGTCGTAAGCAGTCAGGGATTAGTTCTGAGAAGCAGGTGTCGGTTGTTGAGTAGTCCAGCAGCACAGGTCTACTGCTGTTTCCTAGCCTCTGGATGTTCTACCTCTATAGAGTAGCTTCCCAGTATTCTCCCAGCTCAGCAGGCGCGGTTTACAGAACTTCACCCCAAAGTCAATTTTAGACCGTGTTAGAATAGGCAAGTAATCAATCTCCTTCCTTCTTGTCCATAACGAAGGGAGAATCTTAATGCAGTTGAGAAGTGAAATTTATGTCTTTTTTTATATTATTGTTTGATATTTAACAGAAATGTATTTTTCTTTATCAAAATAATTAAATTTGTTGCATGGTGGTATATGCTGAAAATCCCAGCGGTGGGGTAGTAGACAGGTGGACCCCTGGGGCTTACTGGCCAGCCATTCTAGTCAGCTCTGTAAGTTCCAGGCTAATGAAAGACTCTGTCTTTTACATGCTTTGTCTTACAGGACAGTATTTCCTTCAGGTGCCTCTACATTTACCAGTATATGGCAGAGTGATCCAGTGAACTTTGGAAGTTCTAGATTCTGTTCATCTTCTTTACTGCCTGGGGTTTATGCTTCAGATAAAAGTATTAAAAGAATTCTCTAAGCAACATTTCTTGAACATATTACCACCAAAATCTTATAGCATTACTCAAAACATAAGTGACACTGAGTTTTCAAATATGTTTTGTTTTGTTTTGTTTTGTTTTGTTTTGAGACAGGATCTCTCTGTGAAGCCCTGGCTGTCTGGAACTTGCTCTGTAGACCAGGCTGCCCTCGAAATCACAGATCACCTGTCTTTGCCTCCTGAGTGCTGAAGTTACGGATGCGCGCCGTCACACCTGGCTGAAATAGAGTTCTTACAATTGGAATTACTGAAGTTGTTCTTGTTCCTCCTCGGCTTGATCACAGTACCCATCGGTGTCGTGAGAGAGAGGTGTCGTGAGAGGCTCATTCCTGCTAACCAGAGGTCATGGTGGCTCTCCCGCTTTACAGCACTGATGCTCAGCGTGTGTCTCAAAAAACTTAGTGTGGTTTTCTCAGGAGCAGAGCATCAGACTGTGCTGTGATTAGACCAGCTACGCTTACCTTCTTTGATAAGCTTTATCGCTTGTCAAGGTGAGAGCACTTAAAGAAACCAGCAGAAAAGATGATACGCTGTGTCTGTGGGACATGGAGAGCACTGTAAGGAAGTGCTGGGAAATAGTCTCCAGAGGAGCTTCAAGTTACAGCTTGATTTCTTTCCATCAGCTTCAGAGTCCTCATCCTCTAGAGGTGCCTTATAATCCTCACAGAGGAAAAGTAGTATGTAGATGCGAGTTGTTTTTTGTTTTGTTTTTAAATGTTGGAAGAATGGTATGGGAAACTTTTTAAATGAGTGCCAGTTGAAAAGTGAATTCAAAAACTAAAACAAAGCAACTTAATATCATTTAACTGTCTTCTGGCCTCCTTTGTTTCTAATAAATCATGCCTAAATGGGCATGTTAGCTCACCCCTGTAATACTAGAACTCAGAGAGCTAAAGCAGGAGGATTGCCCCAAGTTCAAAACCGCCTTGGGCTAGAGAGTGAGCCCTGTCTATAAATACGCTGTTCTGTTGGATATTGGGTTAAGTTTAAGGTTTCTTTCCTGGTTTATAGCAGTAAGGCCATATTAGGCCTCTATATGTTTTGGTTTTTTGGGGTTTTTTTGTTTTTTTTGTTTTTTTTTAAGTATAAATTTAAAAAGTATAAATATCTTTCACTAACTTGGGGGAAATTAGTCACAGTTCCATCAGGTTTATTTGCTTTTATCCACCTGCTTCTCGGTCCTGTTTTTCTGGCCTCTAAATTCAAGGACATGAAAGCTGTTGGTGCTATCTGCTGGACCCTGAGGGTCTGAAACACCCTACTCCCACTCAGCACTCTGTCCATCTTCCAGATTGCTTCAAGTTCACTGACTTCACTTCTCTTATTTCCTACTGTTGATAAGTATGTCCAGGGGATTGTTTGCTTCAGATGTTTAGTTCTTAAATAGAAGAATGTTATGTGCAGTTTCATATGTATGAATACATAGATATACTCTACTTATTCCTGAGAAGTCCGAGTATATTCACCCTTACACTAACGAGCTGCTTTCAAGTCCATATTGCTATTTTGGGCTATATTTTGGGCTTGTTCTCCATTGGTTGTCTTTTTCTTAAGTATGGGTTAGTGTTTCCTGTTCCTGTTTGGTTTTAATCATTTAGAATGTGATTAAGGACAGGAATGACTGTCTTAGAAATAGAAAATCTGGCTTTTTATGTTTCCCTCAGTGGATAATGGTGCTTGGTTTGTTTTAGGGGACAGTTAATTTTAACCTTAGCGCTCTCATATATGTAGTTGAGAGATCAAACCAGTGCGCAAAGAACACACAAGATCCAGCTTCTGGCTCGTGACCCCCTCTTTCCATGAGCCACTCTGTCCTGTCAGGAAGTAGGCATCTTTGTGCATCTGCACACGGTTCTCATTTGTGTCCTCGCTGTCTAGAAAACCAGGCTAGTAGTGAGTGGCTGTTCACGCTTCAGTATTGGAGTCAGTCAGTTTGTTTCATTTTCCGTCTTCTTATCATGAAGGTGTTTCTCATTTAGATGTTTATTTGCCTGTTCCGAATATTGTGTGTAAATTATTTTTTAAATCTAAGTCATTGAAGTGTGTTTTAGAAATTGTAATATGAAAGCGACTTTACAGTAAAACTTTCATCCAGTGAATATTGCACCTTTTGTGAACCCAGGTTTGGTCTACTCCTGGCCTGGGAATACAATACTTAGCTTCAGAGTCCTCATCCTCTAGAGGTGCCTTATAATCCTCACGGAGGAAAAGTAGTATGTAGATGCGAGTTGTTTTTTGTTTTGTTTTTAAATGTTGGAAGAATGGTATGGGAAACTTTTTAAATGAGTGCCAATTGAAAAGTGAATTTAAGGAAGTAAAATGAGAGAGCCTTTGAGTATCTATGGGAGAAATGTTAAAGGCAAGAGCAGTAAGTCCAAAAGTCTTCAAGGAAAAACATGACTGGCTTCTTTTGAGGATATACCAGAAGCCCATTAGCAGCTAAGGGAACAGGAATGTGTTAGAAATGGAATAAGAGGATGGTAGTAGCAAGAGGCCTGGTGTGCAGCTTTGAGGGGGCGGGCAGCTGCTTTGGTGAACTCTTCACAAAGACTGTTGATGGGGAAGACAGAAGGTGTGAAAGGCATGGACACTGACACAAAGAACGGAGGGAGAACAGCGACCGTTAAACTTACGCTCATAGCTAAAGTAGATTAAGGTGGCCCAGACAAAAGCAGTAGGGGTGAAAATAGTCAGACACAAGAGACTTTTGCAAATAAAGACAGCGTAATTCATGGTAATAAAGATGGAACAAGAGAAGAAACACTTATGTACATGATACAATGGAAAACTGAAGTAGAAAAGACTCAAGGTTATTTTGTATAGAGGAGAAGTTGAAAGCAAAGTATAAATAGTTTGTAGCATTAAATTTACGTAAAATACAGTTTTTCAGGTTCTTCTACAGTTTATTTTGTTAGGTGCTGAGGCGTATACCCTTTCATGCTGTAATTATAAATTCACAGCAGTATTCGCTCTAAATTCGGTTCTTATTAATTTTTTTTTTCCTTTCTTTCACAGAAAATGCTTGGCCAGAAGAGATGAATACTAATTCCACTCAGGCCTAGAATTGCCTATTGAGATAGTCCTGAGCAGGCGACATACGAATGGCCCAAGGAAGCCACCAAATTGATTTTCAGGTTTTACATGACCTGCGACAAAAATTCCCTGAAGTGCCTGAAGTTGTTGTATCCAGGTGTATGTTACAGGTTAGTGCCCAGTGGTCTCTGGATTGACTAACAGAGCACTAATATTTATCCGATGCTTTTTAGATTGGAGGAGGGGTCTTTGTTGGCATTACTGTGCTGTAATGGAAAGAAATGGTCTTTGGTATCTCATAATAATGTGGCCTGTGGCAAAATGCGGCTCTTAGTACCCGCCTGACTTACAGGCAGGAGAGCTAACATGCTAGCTTACATGATCTTGCTCCTTTTCCCCTTGTCCTCTTGTCAGGTTTTTAAAATCTCAGATCTTTGTATAAAAATAGAAAAAATAATTAAGGAGTCAGAAAACTTGTTCTTGTATTGATTTGGTACTCTGAACATTTGTCAAAACCCTGTTTGCACTTGAGTTTCTTCTCTCTGACATGAGGGATTTTTATGAACAGTGCATAAGTTCCAAATTGTAAAGAAAAAAAAAAATGTTGTTTTATATTTCTTAGTTTACTTTCTAGGTTTTCCAGTTAATCTGTCCAACTTTTACATTGTTCTTAGTATACAAAATTTTAGAAATCCATAATTCTAAATATTATTAAATATTTAGTGATAGTTGTAGCTCGCCATTTATTTAACCTGGAAATCTTTTTTATCAAAAAGTAATCTGGGGATCCTTCAAATTTTGACAGTATAACTTTTCAAATCAAGTAGAAGGTAGAAATTTGTAGGAAAAATAAAGCTATGTGACAGTATTCAGAAAGTCATTGAAAATCTATAGGAAAATAATGTAGGTTCTTTAACAGATTTCTTGATGTTAAAAGAACTATCTAGAACACTTACTTATAGCACAGTGATTTTGTTTTATTTTGTTTTTTTGAGACCATGTTTCCCTGTGTAGTACAGGCTGGCCTCAGAGTTAAAGATCTCCCTGCCTCTGCCACCTGAGTCCTGGGATTAAAGGCGTGAGCCACCACTACCCCATGCTCAGTGATATTTTAAAATCAGCTAACTGGGAATAAAGTGTAAGGTCTTTTCTAGAACTGCTTAAGGAATTTTCAAAAGGTAAAGAAGATATCTTATGTATACTTCAGTATAATTTTGATGTATTGAGAAAATAAACCAAGTGTTCCAGAGGCAAAAGCACTGGGGGGAAAAACTCAACCATTTCTCACTTTTTGCTTGCTCATTTCTTGTTTAAATGGTATGGACTATTGTTTCCTACCAATAAGAGTTCTGGGGTCATTTTTATCACATTGTAAACATTTTAACATCATTCATTTCTCTCTGGCTCCTAGTCTTGCAGCTCTGAATTTGTTTCCTCTCATTTTGTCTACGTTGTATTGGTAGGTCTCTCGCTACTCACGTCCATTACCAGATTTTGTTATTGCCTGTCTTCTAGCTGGCTGCTCTGTCAGAAGAATATTTATCTCCTTGCATCTGAAGTATAAGCAGAATGGTCTTCCCAAAATACTCTTTTCTGTTTACTTCTCTCTCTTTTTTTTTATCCTCCATTACTTAATCCCAACTCCTTTTGCAACCATGTGTTTCATGAAATTTCCCATGTAAACGAACCTTCACTCCTAGGACCAGCTAGTCTTGTTTCACTCGCTTTGGAACATGGCTTAGCTAACTCTCATTCCCTTCTCCAAGAACGCTAAGGTTTCTATGTTGGTTTTGTTTTGTTTTTTGTTTTGTTTTGTTTTGTTTTGTTTTGTTTTGTTTTGGAGAGGGTTGGCAGTTTGTCTGTCTGTTGTCTTCTCATCCAAGTTGTATATGCCCTGTGAACCGTCAAGGTGAACGTACCTCATTAATCCAGTCGTGTGTGTGTGTGTGTGTGTGTGTGTGTGTGTGTGTGTGTGTGTACACATTAATTCATATAGGTGCCCATATATCTTCAAGTATGTTACACATGTGTATGGGTAGATGCCTGAGAGGAACCCCTAGTGTTATTTTTTTTTTTTCTGGAGCTTTACATGTTTTTTTGAAACATGTAAAGTTTTTTTAAAACTTGTTCTAATGTACGTGTGTTTAGGGCTGACCAGGGCTCATCCCTAGAGAAGATTGCTTTTCCCTCTCAGCAGCCATTGATTGCCTATAGCTCCTCCTCTGGGAGTGGTGCCTCATGGAGCCTCCCCTGTCTGCATTGGCATATTAACTGGTGTGGTTGTACAGGTCTTCTTTAGGCAGCCATACTGTCATGATTTCATAGCTGTCGCTTCCCGTCATGCTATAAGACACTGTCTCACAGCAAGCATCCTAGTCCTCTGGCTCATAAAATCTTACCCCTCCTCCATGGAGTAGGGATTGTGTTGTAGATATACCAGTTGATACTGGGTACCGCACAGCTGGTTATTCTCTGCGTCTTGACCGGTTGTAGATTTCCTTGATGGTCTCCGTTGCCAAAAGAAATTGCTTTGATGAGAGGGGAGAGCTAACCATATGTGGCTTTTAAAAAATACTTAGAATTTAGCTGGGGTGTTATAAACCTAGCTAACTCTCATTGCCTGGAGAGGTCATAGGCCCTAGAAAACAGACTATTTCCGTTTTCCAAAACTGCCTACCTGATTGGTTACAGGCTCTTGCGGGGGGGGGAAAAGCTCAGTTTTATTTGTCATTAAGTCTTCCACAGCCTTGAAGATTGCTGCATATATGGTTGAAAACTATAAGCACTAAAAATTAACTTACATGGTCTTTAGTTTAAAAGAATTTGTTTAACAATTGACTATATAAATACTGGCTTATTTTCTGAGTAGTTTGAGGAACTTTGCATTTTATCATTTCACTTTTAAAAGAAATTTAATTATACCTTATATTGTTAAGTTGATTACTTTGTTAGTGTAAAAATTGTATTTTTTTATTAAGCTGCATTTTTACTGTATTTGAAGGACAATTCTTAGACAAGGATTTGGTTTACATTTATCTGTTACTAATAAGTTTTCCATTATACTAATAATGAGAATTAATAATTCAATATATACATAAAATAGTTCTCAAATCAAAAGATGTTCAGTCTGGAGATTGTATTAGCCATCACATGCTAATTGTATAGTACTGCTGTGGTAATGATGTCTGTATTCACAGCTCACGAGGAAGACTGACCTGTTCTTATTTTGTCTGTAGAACAACAACAACCTGGATGCCTGCTGTGCTGTTCTCTCTCAGGAGAGTACACGGTATCTTTATGGTGAAGGAGACCTGAACTTTTCAGATGAGTCTGGAATTTCTGGTCTACGCAATCACATGACTTCTCTCAACTTGGACTTGCAGTCACAGAATGTTTACCACCACGGAAGAGAAGGAAGTAGAGTAAATGGAAGTAGGACTCTGACACACAGCGTCAGTGATGGACAGCTTCAAGGTGGGCAGTCCAACAATGAACTGTTCCAGCAGGAGCCACAGACAGCACCAGCTCAAGTTCCTCACGGCTTCAGTGTGTTTGGAATGCCCAGCACATCTGGTGCTTCAAATTCAACACCACATCTTGGATTTCACCTAGGCAGCAAAGGGCCACCTAACCTCTCTCAGCAAACTCCCAGATTTAATCCTATTATGGTAACGTTAGCCCCAAACATACAGACTGGTCGGAGTACTCCTACGTCTTTGCACATACATGGTGTACCTCCGCCTGTACTTAACAGCCCACAGGGAAATTCTATCTATATTAGGCCTTATATTACAACTCCTAGTGGTACAGCTCGGCAGACACAACAGCATTCTGGCTGGGTATCTCAGTTTAATCCCGTGAACCCTCAGCAAGCCTACCAACCTTCGCAGCCTGGTCCTTGGACTACTTACCCTGCGTCCAGTCCTTTGCCACATACCTCAACCCAACAGCCGAATCAGCAGGGCCACCAGACCTCTCATGTCTACATGCCCATCAGCTCGCCAACTACCCCACAGCCACCAGCAGTCCATTCGTCGGGTAGCGCTCAGTCTTCTGCCCAGTATAACATTCAGAACATTTCAACAGGACCTCGAAAAAACCAGATAGAAATCAAACTTGAACCCCCACAGAGAAACAGTTCTTCAAAATTACGTGCTTCTGGACCTCGAACTGCCAGCACTTCAATGGTCAACAGCCAGACCTTAAATAGAAATCAGCCCACTGTTTACATAGCTGCCAGTCCTCCAAGTACTGATGAGATGGTCTCCCGTAGTCAACCTAAGGTCTATATTTCAGCCAATGCCACCACAGGAGATGAGCAGGGCATGCGGAATCAACCTACACTCTTCATATCCACAAACTCTGGGCCATCTGCCACCTCCAGGAACATGTCTGGGCAAGTGAGCATGGGTCCTGCCTTTATCCATCACCACCCTCCCAAAAGCCGAGTGTTGGGTGGTAACTCTGCAACGTCTCCCCGAGTGGTGGTCACTCAGCCCAACACGAAATATACTTTCAAAATTACAGTTTCTCCCAATAAGCCCCCGGCAGTCTCCCCAGGGGTAGTCTCCCCTACCTTTGAACTTACAAATCTTCTAAATCAGCCTGACCATTATGTAGAAACAGAGAATATGCAGCACCTCACGGACCCTGCTTTAGCACATGTGGATAGGATAAGCGAAGCGCGGAAACTGAGTGTGGGATCTGATGATGCTGCCTACACGCAAGGTAATGCTAACGTTAAAGGAGGGATCGTTTTCCTTGCTGCATTGACCGAACATGGGTTTCAGAGCAGAAATGGGCGTCCACATGCCGTCTGGTCTGTCTGACTTGTTCTGCAGTACTGCCTTCCTACACTAAGTATTCTTCCACTTGGCTGTATCCCTGACCCAACTTCTGTCTTCAAATGTCCCAAATAATCATTATTTTCACTTTTGAAAGGAGTCATATAAATTTTAATTTTATGATCATATCATCTGGAATTTTGTAGTTAATAGATTTTCAAAATCAACTTTGGCTTGTTTTTAATTTTTTTTATTTACTTTGTTTTATATGTATGAATAGTATTTTGCCTTCCTTTGTGTCTGTGTACCATGTTTTTGCCTGGTGCCCACACAAGTCAGAAGAGGTCATCATCTCTCCTGGAACTGGAGTTAAGGACGGTTGTGAGCCACCATGTGGGTGCTGGGAACTGAACCCAGGTCCACTGCAAGACCAACAAGTGCTCCTAACCGCTGAGCCGTCGCTCCAGCCCTTTCATCCTTTCTGAAAAAGCAGCTTCATGACTGGCTTTCTTAGAAGAATCTGACTCTTTGGTCTTATTTAAACTGATAGTTGGTAAGTGAGTCTTTATCTAAGCTAGGTTGTGGTAGTTTCCTGTCCCATAATCCTGCATAGAGATTTGACAACATCCAGGTGCCCAGGGCCGGCTTAACCTTACACAGTTGGCATCTTGGTGTAGGAAGCTGATGCACGTGTGTACTAGAGGTCTAGGCGATTCTGTTTGTGCTACAAGTTACCGTAAGATTGATACTATCCCAATACCTGTGACTGACTGAAGCTGTTCCTTTACTTCAGCAGTGCCTGAGTTTCTATAGATTACCAGCTTTTCCACCGAAACGGAGTTCTTTCATCAGTCTTATCCTCTCTCCTAGCAGAATGGCAGGCTTCCTGTAATGTAGAGCAGGGTTTTATGAAGATAAAATGTGGACATTATATTAAAGTTACTCCTCTTTAACTTAAGTGAGAAAGCAAAGTGTTCCTTAAATACACTGTCTCCATATTTTCCCCATTCTCTCTAGATCTACGGCAATCACATTTTCCCCAGTGCAGTCGCCAGGTGCAGTCAAAGTCTTGGTGACGGCATTGTTACCCACTCAGTAGCCATCTTTGCGCCTTCACCTCCCTCCTCTGGAGATCAGCCCCTCTTCTCCATGAAATGCTACCGGTGTCCCTGCTGCTTTTCTTCTGTGCAACCCTCCCTTGTCTTTCTGAGTCTCACCTCTTTGCCCTTCTACTTCTTTGGTCCTAGTGAGATCTGAGTCTCTTGGCTTACTTTTAATAAGATCCTTAACCTCTTTTCTGTCTGTTCTCTGATCTCATTTGGTCTCTTGATTTTTGTTACATGCTTATTTCTTTCTTTAAATAAGGTAGTCCTAAGTAGACCAGCTCTGCCCAAGACAAAGTTTTCCTGCCTCAGTTCCCAAGTGCTGGGGTTATAGGCCTCTTCCACCATGCCCAGCTCTGCCCCTTGATTTTAAATAACATTGTATATACCCCTGGCCCCCACATTGCTAACTCTAAGCCAGACCTTCCCTGAGTTCAAGGCGCTTTATCTGTACAATCGCCTGCATTGGAATGTGTCATGGGTTTCTCAAATTTAGTGAGTCTTAAAACAGCCTCTGACTTTCCCAGCAGTTTATTCCTCCCTTAGTCAGTTACTGGCAATTGAATTTTCTAATGATTAGAATAAAACATCCTCGACTCCTTTATTTCATATTCACATCTTATTTGACAGAAAATCCTGTCATCTATCTTTCCAAGTATATCCAAAACCCTGTTTCCCCACCCCCTGGCCCCTGCTTTCATCTAACCGCGCCACCTCTCAGATTAATATAATAGTAGCAGTACCCTGGCCCTCGCCCTTGCCTCCTTGTGGTCTGCTTGCAGCCCCGCAGCCAGAGATACTGTTCAAAACACCCTGTCCTGTCACATCCTATCCCTGTGCAGTTTGATAGCTGTCTGTTGACAGTGGAAGCTCTCAAAGCCTATGTGCGTGCCATTCCTTCTCATCTACTTGGGGGCTTTGTTTTTTTATTTTTTCAAAATTTAATTAGAGTATGAGTATGTGTGGTTGTATGTGTTTACGTTCTCACGTGTGCCTTGTGCATGCATGTGTGAGTAGGGATGCATGTGCTGATGGATTTGAGTGGAGCAAGTTATCAGTGTCCAGTGCTTTGCCCACTGAGCCACCTTGCTATCCCTGCTTTTTTCTTTCAGACACTGCTTTGCTTGCAGTGTCCAGCCCCTCTGGCCTTTGTCAGTTCCCCTTGGTGCCTTTGTACTTGCTGTCCCTACTGTTCGAACTTTCCTGAGAGCCCACTGAGCTATAAGCTATATTCCTCTTTCCTTCTGATAGAGACTGGAGCGAGTAGCTGTTGAAAAGTAGAAGAGCTGTCTGTCCTCCCACGGAGTGGCTGCCATACTTGTCTTGATAGATGGGGAGGGGAAAACCACTCATCATTCAAGCCCATTGTCATGGGGGGGAAGAAAGATACATTCCATGTGTTATGAAGCCAAGGCTCAGCAGACCAGAACAGCTGCCAAAAGGTTCCTCAGTCTCCTCCCCAGCAACCTCTGTAGGACTGATTTAGATGGCAAAATGCTTTTGCGGTTTAAAAACTTACATAAAGTTGCATTTTAATTATACTTTAGTGTCTTGTCTCTAGTTACACTTGTAATTCTATCATCCCATTAATATTAACAGAAGCTTTGATTTTTGTTGAGCGAAAGCCTAGACTTTAAACCTAAAATAGAAATTGGTTTTAAAAAGTTGACAATAAGTTTATTGAGTTTTGTGTTTCTCGTTCCTTGTCACTTTTCACCAGTACTTCCTTACACATCACAGCACTTTGAGATTTAATAATTCTAGTTGTGATACAAATTCAGTGATTTTGTTTTCCCAAAAGGAAACAATTTAAATTAAGTTACAATGTTTAAATTGGTAGTTGGCTTAATTTTATGAAGTGCCTCCTGTAGAACTTTTATGTTACTATAATCACGTTATTAAATAATCATCTTGAAATCACAAATTGACATCAAACTGCTCATTTTGCTTGTTTGTTTGGTTTTGGTTTTTCAAGTGAGTCTCCTACCTGTCAGCTCTTCCTGCTGTTTAGTTTGGTCTTAGAGTTAAAACAGACTCTGTAAGTGGTGCAGAACTCTACCCCGAGTTAGCAGGCCACCGAGTCCAGCCCTGGCTGATGAGAGCTCCATCCTGCAGCTGCCTTCTTGGGCGCCACGTCCCATCACGGGAGAACTCTGCTCAGCAAGCTCTCTTAAAACTGATTCCTTGCGGGCAGTAGTGGCGCACGCCTTTAATCTCAGCACTTAAGAGGCAGAGGCAGGTGGGTGCCTAGTCTGCAGAATGAGTTCCAGGACAGTCAGGGCTACACAGAGAAACCTTGTCTCAAAAAACCAAAAAGAAAAATAATATCTTAAAAGCATTATGACAGCAATATACAAATCATTTTAAAAGTCTGACAAAAAAAAGATAGAGTATGTCTCCACCTCTATCTTTATTAACATTTTTATTTTTCCATAGAGTCACTCATATACAAATATACATTCATATTACTATATATATATACAGATATAGCACATTTTTTTAGTACGGACTGTATTCATATGGATATTTGTAAACACATGGGGTGTGGGCTAAATTGTCACATCTAACCTTATGTTGATAAATTGGACCTGTCAGGATTGCATCTGTACTGCAGAAATTGAGACTTTTTCTTTTTCATTACACACTATAGTATGACAGCTATTTAATCTTTACATGACATTAGGCATTATCACAAATAATCCAGAGCCTATTTAAATTATAGCCAGGATGTGCTTATGCAAATATTAACACTTTTTTCTTGTCGTTTTGTTTTGTTTTGTTTAGAAACAAAACCTTTCTTTATATGCCCAAATAAGCATTGAATTTGTGTTCTCCTGTCTCCTACTCTAGAAAATGTCATTCCAGGTTAGCTGGTGGGCTCTGTTCCGTGACAAGAGAAATCATAGGTGAGCCATCCCCCAGCGCCCATGGGGAGTTCTGGGGTAAAGAGGTCCCAGAGTCCCCCCAGGCCTGAGTGGACTGCAGCTTTACCCATCGTGTGACTCAGCGCTAATGAGGCTGTTCTCTATGCGGCGCTTCCTAGGCCTCTTGCACTAGTCTGTGTGCTCCATGTTTGAGCAGCAGGCGCCTGGACAGTATGCACAGCTTTCTTCCCCTTTCTACCAAGTGCACAAAGGGTTGGAAAGAAAATACTTCCTTGTTCCGTCACATAAAAATCTACTGTGTGGGTTGGTTTTTATTTTAACTTGTCTGTGAGGAAAGAAGATGATCTTCAGGAGGGACCCGCATTTCTTAGTTTGTGAGCATGCCTGTTTTTAAGGGACTTGTGTACTTTTTTCTATCTTGCAGTGACTTTCACTATGCTCACTTAATGTCTTAAATGCTTTACTTTCGTGTATTTAGATTTGCTGGTCTCTTCCCCTTCTAGTTTCTGGGGTTTGTATCATAATTAGAAAGCCTTTCCCTGTTCATGATTTGGAAAAGCAGACAGCAGAAGTCTTGTGCTGTGTTTCTCTTCAGTGATGGTGACACTCCTTGAAACCACAGGGAACTGGCCTTACGACATTCCATCACAAACCTGAAGACTGCTGCCATGTCTCCTTTAAAGTAGAGGTCTGTGTAAGCCATAAGCGTCCTAGTCTCTGAGGAAGATATCTATGCCTCGGTGCTGGAGAATTACATGCCGAGGCTTAGTTATGTACAAATAATGCCAACACATCAGTGCCTAGCAGAGGCCCCACCAGTTGTGTTAAAAGACTAGCTCATGTTAGTGCTGACTGTAATGTTGGGGATGTACAGAGCTTCTGCATTATCTCAGTTTTCTTGTTGTGTTTGTTCTTTGAATTACAGGCTATGCAGCAAGGAAGGTCTGATTTCAACTAGCCTTAAAAATGGCAAAACAGCTGAAAACAGGATGCTTTAAAAGGGGCCATCTTTGAATCTTTTGTGATTCACTGACCAAATAAATGTCTAGCAGTAATGGAACACTGTAGAAAACAGATACAGTCTCTGCTGCCAATCCAGTTGAATCCAGAAGAATTTAGATTTATTTTAAAGGCTGACATTGTTCTTTCTTCATTCTAACTTGAATAGGAATTAGTTATATACTTAATTTAGACACATTAAATCATATAAATTTAAGACTTGAGAAATAAGTACCTACTACATTTAATGACAAAAATTATCTGTTTTTAATAATTCTAAAATCTTTATATCCATCAATACCTGAGACATTTTACAATGTCTTTAATAAGTGTATTGTCTTCTAATAGCTTTGAATGTTTCTGGAAGAATTAGTAATTATTTTAAAAGTGCCTAAAATTATTAAAAACTAACACTGTCTAGAACTTGAAGTGTCTTAACAATTCTTAATAAAATCAAGCATTTGTTTCCATCAGAAGCTGGGAGAAGTTGAGGCAAGGCAGCTTTCCCTCAAGACACCTGTACTCCAGAAGCAGTGTTGGAAGGCCCTGGCAACCAGCCGCTCCAGTGCGCGGTTGTCGGAGCAGCAGAGGGCCAGCGTGCTCCAGCTGCTTTTTTCTGTACTTTAATTCTGACAGAACGAGGACTTAAAAGCTGTTCGTTGTGTTCCTAAGTTGCCTACAGCATAGCAGCAGCGTATTAAAAGACCGGAGGAGTGGAGTGTTTCTTTTATAAACAGCATATATCTGAGTTTTAAAAAGCTGCCTTGTGAACTGGAGAGACTGTTGAGCAGTGCTGCTTTAGAGGACTTGGATTCAGTTACCAGCACCCACGTGGAAGCTCATTTGTAACTCCATTTCCAGGGAGCTCCACCCTCTTCTGAACTGTGCAGGCATGAGGAATGCTCATACATGTCGGCAAAACAGTCCTACAGATACATTTATTTAAAATCGCATGATAACAGTTCAGAGTATTCTTGTCAGGTTTTTGTTTTCCATGTCTTCTATGTCCTTTCTTGCCTGCTAGGTTTAAGCATGTGTTCTTTGTTTTTCTTTTTGCTATTTTAATTTAGAAAGTAGGTATTTCATTTAGAAACTGCACCTTTATTCCTTTAGTTGTAATCCCTAAACACTTAGCATGTTGGCATTTAAGAATGGGTTCCATGTAGATTTAAGCATAGCTCTTATAGGGAAACACAAAAGAAGATGGCCTTGGGCCCTTCTTTCCAAGTCTGTGGCATACTTTTCGGATTTTGTACTTCCTGATTCTTTTTTTTTTTTTTTATTTTCTGGTATTTTAGTTTCACTTTGATTTTTTAACAATCTTGTCTTGTGTATTTTTGTTTTTATGCTCGGCTTTTTGTTAGTTTGTCCTATTCTATTCCATCCTTTACATTTAGTTTCTTTAAAAAATGTATTTCAGGAAAAAAAATGATTTTAATAGCTACCTGTGATTGATAAATTCTTTCAAACTTTGAAAGTATGCTTTTTCATCGATATTCTTTGATAGTTTAGGTAGGTGAATAAATTGTTCCATTCATTATCTTCTAGAATTATATTTTTATTTCTTCAGTTTGGGGACATCTGTAATGACTATCCTTCAAATCTAATCTTTTCTCCACACTCTGTCTGCCCCTGAAATTCCTTTTTAAATGTATAGACAAACAACATTTAGCAAATGATTCAGTCTGAAAAAATGTGCCATGTAGCCAGTCCACTCATCATGCAGTCACCATGGAGTGCCCAGGTGGGTGTGGTAGCTGCTGCACCCGCAGGCCCTAGCATACCTACTAACTGTGTGTGGCAAGCCTGCATAGCATGCCACTGTACTGGGCACTTCAGGTCGCTGTGATACATTGGTAAGCATCTGTGTATCCAAACATTTCTAAACATGGAAAGCAATAATACTGCAGGTTTGGGGTGCCTCAAACCACATCAGCCTCTTCTTGGGTAGCGTCATCCCAAGATGTCTTTCCAATCCAGTTCCTAAAAGACAAGGTTCCCATGTCCCAGGGCTGGCTCCCAGGGACAAATAACTTTTAACAGCTTAATAAACTTTCCCAGGTAGCTCAGCATTTATGCTGCAAGATTTATTGCTTCTTTTAGAAATGCTGCTAAAGTTGTTTGACAAAATATAGCCTGGAAATGAGAAAATAAAGTATTTGCTTTTCTAAATGACAGTTTTTAATTTGCAGTTTGAACAACTTGTTAATACCTACATAGTTGAAGTCAGTCATGTTACATACATCAAAATGTATTTATCCCTTTTCATATTCTCTTATAAAATGTCATTAAATTGTCATGTTAGAATGTCTCATGCATAGACCAGTGTGTCACACTGGAGAAGAGAGACTTGTCATTTCCAAGAGTAAGATATGAACTGCCAAACAGCAAGTAGATTAGTGTACTGAGCTAGAACCTTTTAAAAAGGAATGGACTACTGTCTTCAGCCATCATGTAGGTTTAATCCTCACCATGAAAACTTTTACATGTGTAATATTTGCTTAAGTAATTAAAACAGTTTCCAGGTTAAGTTTTTTTTTTTTTTTTTTTTAATTTAAGTACTTAACAATATTTTGTTTTAAAGTAGCTCTAGCATTCTGGCAGACTGTCCCAGAAATGCTTGTCTGCTTCGGGGTTAGCTGCTCGAGTGGGTGGGTCCTCATGCTTGTGTCCTGTTGCAGCGCTGCTGGTGCACCAGAAGGCCAGGATGGAGCGGCTTCAAAGAGAGCTCGAGATGCAGAAGAAAAAGCTGGATAAACTCAAATCTGAGGTCAATGAGATGGAAAATAATCTAACTCGAAGGCGCCTGAAGAGATCAAATTCCATATCCCAAATACCTTCAGTAAGTCTTGTGTAACCACTGTGACCTCTGTGCTTGAATAGGAGAGCAGGCTGTCTGCCACAGTTTAAGGCTTGCTCTAGTTTTCCGCAAATGCTCTTAATTCGTGTTTGTGTTTCTGTCCTTCCCTTCCCCCTGCCAGACTCCATTCTTTCTTAACTAATGACATGAGAATTCAATACAAACCTTTTTTACATGGAATTATTTTTCAGCTCGAAGAAATGCAGCAGTTGAGAAGTTGTAATAGACAACTCCAGATTGACATTGACTGCTTAACCAAAGAAATTGATCTTTTTCAAGCCCGAGGTAAAGTTCAGTGCATACTCAGCTGAATTGATTGACTTGATCTGCCATCTCTTTTCCTGTGGCCGAAAACAGGCTTCCCAGGCACTGTCTCAGAGTGTTCGGCTTTGGAGGCAGATAGTGCAGAAGAACAATTGGCTTTTCAACCTCTCTTCCCCCAACAAGTATGGAATTGGTTCAGGAAAGCAGACAGACTCGGTAGACTTTAGATCCGCTGCAGCCTTCTCCTCAGCCCTGTGGTAGGGAAAGCAGCGACTGTGTATGTAGCTGCATGGTCGAAGGTTTGGCTTCTGTGTGTATAGGCTCGTTAGCAGGGTTAGTTATTAATGTGGCTGTGTTCATGTAACCGCTCTCCTTTTGCCTTTCAAGGATTGTGTGTCCTCATCTCACTGGCACTGCCTTGATTGATTAAACAGAAAAGGACATAAAAGTACAGTTATATTCTAAGTGATAAGGCTTTATACTTTTTTTGAGCAGTTAGTATCCAGCAGTAATTTCTTATTGTAGTATTTAGATTTAATTCAGTTCCATAGAAAACGTAAATAAAATTTATCACTGAAACCTAATTCTCAAGTTGGGGAAGTAATAGAAATACATCAAACTTAATAAGGAACAAAGGAAAGTTAACCAGGGAGTCTGGTCACATCTGTGTGTGTAATCCAGCATCCATCAAACTGAAAGATGAAGGATTTTTCTTAAATTGATGTTAAAATGCCAGTAAGCTATCGTCCTAGCTTGTCAAGTGGACCCAGGGCTCCGCTCTTAATTCTTTGTCACAAGCATCGACTTCACTTGTTCCCCGTTGACCACTTGCCTTTATTGTGAGTACTAGCTTATACCTAGATTTGGAGACAGGTTTTTGAAATCTTACATAGAATTTGAGTTAAGAGGGTATAATTTAAAGCATTTCTTCTGTTTATTTTTAGAAAGAAATGCTTGCTTTAAAATAAATTAAGTATTTTTCAGCTTTAAATACTGATATATTTACTTTTTTATATATTTCAGGACCACATTTTAACCCCAGCGCTATTCATAACTTTTATGACAATATTGGATTTGTAGGTCCTGTGCCACCAAAACCCAAAGGTTAGTGCATCCATTAAGTGTGAAAATTGTTACATTTTGGAAAGCAAAATCTTAGGGAAAAAAAAATTTTTTTTTTTCAATCTTCCACTTTAGAGATGCTTCCAACTTTGGCATTCTGGGTGAATTTCTTAGGAAGATGTTTGTTTATTTAAATTCTGGGGCTTGGGGAGGATGTAAAGATGTAACGTATTTTAACTTTCTAAGAGTAATGTCTGAGATCTTAGTACCCACTGTGTACTCTCAAAACAGTTTGTGTTAAAACAAAGTACAAAAAAGGAAGGCACCTCAGAGAAAGTCAGTTTTTTGAGAACGTCGTTCTTTATAATTCTGAGCAATACATACTGAATTCCAGGCCAATTTTAAAAAGTATCATCTGGTAACATTTTACAGCATTCACAGAATACTTGTGCACCAAGCTAAGACATGTTAAAATAAGTCTGTGGTGTAAGCCGGCACTAGGCTCTGTGTACAGATGAAGTAGTAGGCATGTACATTCAGGTCACTCTGACACTATGCTCAATTATTAATCGGGCATAGTTTGCTTTTAACCCTAAGAGAAGTAAAACAAAGAGTTTGTAAATGAGGATACAATATTAAGAAAGCACATTCTTACTACAAGAACACAGAGTGTGGCCAGGTGGAGTTGGTGAGAGTGGACTCTGCACGTAATTGAAGTTGTCAGCCAACCTAAAGTCGGAAGGTGTAACGGAAAGATGCCCACAACCACAGACAAGGGAAAAAAATACTCCGAACAAATGGTTACACAAATGTTCTAAAAATGTTTCGGTAAAAACTCAGAAGATCATCAAATGACAAGGGAAGACAGTCAGAAAAGCAAGAAGAACAAAAAACAGTAGGAGTGCTAGATTTCTCAGTAATGATTGCCTTCCATGGAAGCACAGTCAACTCTCCGTCAGCTGATAGAGCAAGTGGGTGAATTTTAATAAGCAGGATCCAACCATAGGCTTTATCTACAAGACTCATTTTAGACATAAAGACACAAAAACTGAAGTCAAAATATACAAAAAGGTACCTTATTTAAATGGTACTAATATAAGTCATGAGTGGCTATAATTAATCAAATAAATTATATTTTTTAAATCTGTAAAGTTGCCCCCCAAGAAAAGAATATGATTTTATGTGTATGAATGTATGTACATTTGGTAGCATGTACAGAATTGTCTTCCCATAAAGTGTGTCGTAACAAGTTTAAGATCAAAACCATTTTAACCAAAATCTTTCAGCCATGGTTCTGTGAAACCAGAAAATAAGCAATACAGCCATTAATATTCACTGGGTCTTTGAGGAAAGGAATTTTCAAGGTGTCTGGAGAATGATCTGGGTATGTGATGCTTACTGGTAGGACACCTGCCTAGCAAGGCCCAAGCCTAAGGTTTAATCCAAAACCCTGATTCTTACACAAAAATACCTTGGAAACAAACAAAACCAAACATACCAGAACCTGTAAGAGGCAACAAAAGCAAATGGTAAGTTTATAGAGAGAAAAACCTACATTAAAAAAGAAAGACCTCAATCTAACTGTGTACCTCAGGGACCTAGAATGAGAAAGTAGGCCCAAAGTTAGTAGAAAAAAAGTAATAATGAAAATTAGCATAAATCCAAGAGTTTAAAAACAATAGAAAATCATTAAAACATTTGAAAAGCTGAAATTACAAATCCTTGGCTAGACAGATTAAGGAGAAGGAAAATTCAGGTTAAAAACTGAAAGAGAAGTCATGACAACAGAAGCCTCAAAAATAAAAGAATCATAAGGGGCCAATGTGAACATATGTGTGTCTACAAACTATTAACTTCTAAGAAATAAATTCTGAGAAATCCTATTCATCTGAATCAAGCAGATATACAGGCCTGCTAACAATAAGGAGATTGAATCGATGATAATATCTCGTTGAAAAGTTCAGAGAATTAGATGGCTTTTTGGGTAAATTCTGTGAAACATTCAAAGAACTAAAACCTATTCTCTTTCCCAAAATTGAAAAGAAACACTTGCAATGCTGGGCAGACTTTATAAGTAATAGGAAGCTGTGGGCCCAGATCCCAGGGAACACAGGTGTGTAGGTTTTTTGCTGTCGTATTAACAACACCCTAGAAAGACCATTCCACATGACCAAGTGGAATCTTCTGAGATACAAGACCTGCTCGAAGTGAACAGATTAGTCAGTGGAATACAGCAAGAGGAAACAAAGTGAAAGGAGAAATTATGTCATCTGAATAGACATACAAAAAGAATTTGATGAAGATTAGTCCACTCATGATTAAAGCATAAAATACAAGATGCATTAGTGAGGAAGGTACTTCCTGTGAAACCTGGTGGCTTAGATTCAGTCACTGGAACCCATACAGTAGAGGGAGAGACAACTGCAGTTATCCTCTGAATTCTATACTTCTGCCCTGGAATGCACGCACACACCCCACACACAAGTAAACATAAAGAAAGCCAGCAAGTGAAAGGGCATTTCACGTTAGCATCATAAAGGCCATTATCAAAACCACACATATGTCATAGCTGGGGAAAGTGGAAGCTTTCTATCTGATACACGGTCCAAGACAGGAGTTCCCACTCTTTGCTTCTTTCAGCGCACTGCCCTGGCTGCACTGCCCTAGCCAGAGCAGCTTGAGGAGGAGGAAGAAGGCTTTCAAGTGAGCAAAGAGGGAACAGAATGATGACGTGCTTATCTCAGCTGCAGTCGCACTGTTTTTATTGGTTCGCTACAGTGAAGCATATTCTGAAAATACTGTGTGGAATAGTTCAAAAATCAATAATACATACATTTTAGATGGCTTTCATTAGTGTTAAATCTGTTTTACCATGAATTGTTACTCCATTTTAATGTGCCTGATTTATAAATTAGTTTTATAGGTGTTTGTGTTCTAAGAAAAAACACAGCATGTATCAGGATCAGTATTTGCCATGATTTCAAGCATCCACTATTAAAACTACTTAGTGAGTTCATCAATATAAAAATCATCAATATAAAAATGTAAAGAAGTTACATTTCTTTATACAATTAATTATGCAAAAAGAAATTCATAATATCAAAGGGAAAAGTGTCGTTCACAGTGACAAGAAGTTAAAATAGGGATAAACGTCACCAGAGAGGCAGAAGAGCTTTATACCAAAAGTTATAAACTGAAGAAGGAAATTATTAGAGACATTCATGTTCATGGATTAGAGAATTTGTATTGTTCCGCAGCCTTTAATACATGGGATAATCTATAGATTTTTATGTGCATTGGTGTTTTGTCTGCATGTGTCTGTGCGAGGGTTTAGGGTCACCTGGAACTGGAGTTACAGACAGTTGTGAGCTGCCAGGTAGGTGCTGGGAATTGAACCCTGTCCTTTGGAAAAGCAGCCAGTGCTCTTAACTGCTGGGCCGTGTCTCCAGCCCTGATCTACAGAGTATGCAGTCACTATCAAAATTCCAGTGTCATTCTTACAAGAAAAATGTCCTAAAAATCAGACGGAAAGACTGTTAAGTAGCCAGAGCAGTCTTGAGTGAGGATGAAGCTGAAGATACCACACTCCTTCAGAAGAGATGGCACAGCTACAGTGATGAAAACAGTGCAGTCCTGGCATAATACACAGACCAGCGGAGCAGAACAGAAACACAGGTGCTTCAGTGCTCACCTTTCCTCACGATGGCTGTGTGAGCAAGGGGTGCTGGGGAAGCCGAGTCTCCATATGCAAAATTACGGGACTTGACCCTCCGTATACAAACACTAGCTCAGATGGAGCTGGCAGGAAAGTGCAATGGTGAAGGCCTTTGGTGCTAGCTGACCTGGATGTTCTCAATCTAATCCTTAGGATCCACATAGTAGAAGGAAAGAACCAGCCCCTGCAGGCTTTGCTCTGATCTCTGCATGCATGCTGTGACACATGCATACTCACACGTGTACAGCTCGAAATGCCTGAATGTAAAAATGGTAATCAACTAGATTAGAAGGTTAAGTACACGACGGATCTTGCTGGATGAAAACTTGAAGGCATTGTTCAGGGCTGGGCATGGTAGCTAAGGGGCTGTGTAGCCAAAGAACAGTGCAGAAGGCCCCTGCTGATTAACCAGATTCGGGGTTCTCCTATACCATGTCTACTTTGTAAGTTATAACAGTGGGTGATGACTTTTTGACCCTCTCCACTTTTTCAGCATTTGTTACTGCCATAAATGTAAACAGAGGTTTGGAAATTAGTTGTTTACAAACAAGTGTCATGGCACACACATAGTCCCAACACCCATGGGATTAAGGCAGGGGGTTGCTGCAGTTTAAGGCCAGCCTGAGCTACATGGAGAGCTAGAGCCTCAGAAAGGGATAGGGAACAGTTCTTTGTGTTTTGTGTTACTAAAGACTTGTTTTTTTCAGTAGATTAAAAAAATATGTGTAATGGAAACTTCCATTCCCAGTAAGAAAAATACATCTATAAACACTACTTGACTGGGAAGCGAGACTCATGACTACACTCGCAGCATGTCGTCCAGCAGGAACCCTTTTCACAGGGGTTGGTACCCAGTGCTTACCACTTCTGCACGTTGGAAGTACGCGCTGTGCTCCCCCTTGGGCTGCGGAAGTGTCTCTGTCCTGTCACTCCTCAGAGGAGAAGCAGCCCCATAACGGAGGTGGAGGCCCATGGCAGTTGAGCCAGTTGTTTCCTCTGCTCACCGGCCGCTTTCCCGCTACGTAGTCACCAGGAGTTTGGTAGACTGTGGATTGTTTTGTCTTTTTAAGTTCTTAAAAATCGTGTCTTGTCTTGTTTTCTTTCATTGCTTCCTTACAGATCAGAAGCCCACCACCAAAGCACCAAAGACTCAAGACACAGAGGATGAGGAGGGGGCTCAGTGGAATTGCACTGCCTGTACTTTTTTGAATCACCCGGCCTTGATCCGCTGTGAACAGTGTGAGATGCCTCGGCATTTCTGAGCCAAAGGCCCGTCTCCTCTAAGCCACATCCAGAGTTCAGACAAGTCTGGGGAAGTGTTTCGCTGCCACATAGGAGAGTCCAGCTGAAGGTGATGAGACGGTAGTACGCTGCGCTCAGCGTCAGCCCGCGGCTAACGCTACCTCAGTCTAGAGTTGTGGACAGTGGAGACTCACCGCACGAAGGCTCTGAGAGACTGGACTGCCTAACCGTGTGCAGGGCATCGTGTCCCACGGTGGACCATTCTCGCTCTGTCAGTGCCTCGGTGTTCCCAGCACCTGTCCCCTCATGTCACTACTGATTTTGACTGGAGGGATAGGATGATAGCTTTTTGTGTTTTTGAAGCTTTTGGTGAAACACTACACACACGAAGAGAAGGAACAAGGTTTAGCTATTTAAAACTCTGCTGCCGCATAGTGCCAGTGGATGCGGGAAACTTCACAATCTGTGGTACTTTTGACCTTGTCTTTTGTCTTCTCTGAAGACGTCTCTGTGAAGCCAGCATCTAGGGTCTAATGATAAAAAGGAAAGCAGTATGCGTTGTCTGTACAATCCGCAGTGAGCTCCCCAAAGCCTTTCCTACTGTACAGATCTCTCATGTCTGCTTTAAGTGATTTCTTCATTATTTTCTTATATTTCTGTATGTATAGTGTAATAGACTTTTGTTAACTAATGTTCTTTTCCCTTTTAGTAAGCACGGTCATGTTTCCTTTTAAGCCTTACCTGAGAAAAGCAATGCCATAAGATTAAAAAAAAAAAAAAAAAAGCATTAATGAAATGAAACTGTGCACAAAATAACTTCCCTCTCGTCTCCTGCTCTTTGTCCCCTCGGGTGCCAGTCCTCTGAGAAGACTTGCAGGCGCTGCCCGCGAGCTGCAGGAAGCCGTGCAGGCCTGTCGGGAGGTCACACTCTACACTGACTTCACAGGGTGACCAAACGCGGCCTGTGTCTTCTAGAGCAGCTTAAGCAAAGGTGGCGAAACCCACTTCGTGGAGGCTCCCATTGGGAAAGTACAGTTTCAGAAGCAGCCACAGCAGCAGGTCCAGCAGCCTTTTCTTCTTGGGAAGAAGTGCAGTTGCTGTACTATTGGGACAGTCCATTTCTAAACCTGACTGGGTGACAGGATCGTGTATTTATGAAACATAGTCATCTTTAGGACAACTGAAGAAAAGCTGGAAAAAAGAAAGAAAAACAAACAGACTTGAACACTGAAGCAACCTCAGACATCTCTTTATTTTGATGATATATTTTTGTAAGGAAAATAAATATTCATAAGATCAGGAATGTATATAACTAAATAAAATCAAGGAAAAATAACAGTATGCATTTAAAAAGAATTATGAAATTATCAGTGCTTGGAATGGGGCTAAGGGAAGTGCTGAAATATAGCAAAAAAAAACAGGAAATAATGTAGATTGTCCCACTGTAAATGTTCACATGTGACTATGTTTTAGATAAACGGGATTATTAGGGATGAGTGATCTGAAGGTCAGAGCCTTGGCTTCCAGGCTCTGTGTCTTGAGTGTGAGAAGAGATGTGGCGATCATAGGTCACTCAACAGCAGACCCCAAAACTCATACATTTGATGCATTTGTTTAAAAGCAGGCCTTGTTTTTCAGCTTCCTCTGCAGTTCTATGTGAAGATTGGTAAATCAGTTTTTACTTGTTTTATTAATAAAACGTAATTTGGATATCTTGAGTTGATGGTTTTGTGATTTAGCTGGGTAAACTATCTTTGTAACAGATAAGTTATTTATAAAAATTAAAAAACTTATATTCTAATGTGGATTTTGTGGCTTGTCTTTGAAGTTTGTGGGACAGTTTGTACCCAGCCCAGCATAATGTTCCATGGTTAACTGAGCTCAGGAGAAGGCAGCCCTTCCTTTCTTGAATCTGCTCTCAGCTCATAGCTCCCTCTGGATTTATTGGTTCCTACAGACTGGTTTCTTCTGAGTTGATTGGTTGGTTGGTTGCCTGGTTTCTTGTTGCAGGCTGAATCTCACTATGTAGACCAGGCTAGCATCAAATTTGCAATCTTCTCAGCTTCTCAAATCCTGTGATTGTACGCACACACCATGTCTGGTTGCCAGGCTGTTTTTTACCTGATGCAGGCAGCCAAATTTCAGCTGAGGAGGAAAGTGGATAGCGGCTTATGGTGCATTTTAGTTCATTTCTTTTTAACTTTTAAGAATTTTCCCCCATTGTTCAAAACAAATGTGACTTCCTGGACCCTTTGGCCTAGGGAACCCATTCATGTTTGCTAAGCCCCATGATGCATTGTTACTGAGTTCTCTTGAACAGGACTCTCATAGTCACACTTCTTTCTGAGCTTGAAACAAGCAGAGTTGTTTGCTGGTGTCTGGTGTGGTCTGTGTGAAGGCCTACCTTGAGTCTTTCAGACCAAGTAGGAGGGAGATTTTCTTTGCCAAAAATAACCCTGGACAAAAATGATGGTCTGGAAACCGACTTTGGAAATTACTGAGAAAGTGTCACTCCTGAGCCCCTCGCAGAAGGATGTGCCACCAGCCTTAGAGTCTTAACACTGCAGGGGCCAGGCGAGGGGGTCGGATAAACTGAACTGGGGAAACCTTACCCAGCACTGGTGAGATGGCTCAGCAGGCCGAGCTCGGTGGCCCCCAGAACTCATGTGGTGGGAAGAGGTGACCGACTCACAGCACTTGTCCTCCAGCTGCTCTGCATGGGGGTTTACCCCTCACCAGTGTGCAGACAAAGCCTCGGTTACCACGCCTCATACAGACAATACAGAGGCCCGTGCTGCAGGTCTTTGTAAGCAAAATAGGAATTTTTTTTTCATAAGTCACCATTTTTGCTTTATAGGGTTTTTATTTATCGCTTTATTAGTTTATTCACTTTGTAGCCCCTGCCCTTGTCCCATCCCAACCCTACCCTCCCTCTCTGAACTCCCTCAGCCCTCTGATAGGGAGGTCTTCCTCCCCTTCCGTCTGACCCTATTCTATCAGGTCTCATCAGGAGTGGCTGCATTGTCTTCCTCTGTGGCCTGGTAAGGCTGCTCTCCCCTCAGGGGGAGGTGATCAAAGAGCCAGCCACTGAGTTCATGTCAGAGACAGTCCCTGTTCCTATTACTCTGGAACCCACTTGGAGACTGAGCTGCCATGAGCTACATCTGTGCAGGGGTTCTAGGTTATCTCTATTCTTAGTCCTTGATTGGAGTATCAGTCTCAGAAGAGATCCCTGAGCCTAGATTTTTTTTTTCTTCTCTCCTTGTGGAGCTCCTGTCCCCTCCAGATCTTTCTATCTCTCCCTTTCATAAGATTCCCTGCACTCTGCCCAAAGTTTGGCTATGAGTCTCAGCCTCTGCTTTGATACCCTAGTGGGTAGTCTTTCAGAGGCCCTCTGTGGTAGGCTCCTGTCCTGTTCCCAGTTTTCTCCCTCTTCTGATGTCCATCCGATTTGCCTTTCTGAGTGAGGATTGGGCATCTTACCCAGGGTCCTCCTTGATTAGCTTCCTCAGGTGTACAGATTTTAGTATGTTTATCCTATAGTATATGTCTAATATCCACTTATAAGTGAGTATATACCCTGTGTGTCTTTCTGCTTCTGGGATACCTCACTCAGAATGATCTTTTCTAGTCCCCACCATTTTCCTGCAAATTTCATGATTTCCTTGTTTTTTAATTGCCGAGTAATATTCCATTGTGTAAATGTACCACAATTTCTGTATCCATTCCTTAACTGAGGCGCTTTCTTAGACAATTAGGAATAGTGCTTCCTCAAGATCCAGCTATACCACTCCTAGGCATATATCCAAAAGAGGCTCAAGTACACAACAAGGACATTTGCTCAACCATGTTTGTAGCAGCTTTATTTGTAATCGCCAGAAGCTAGAAACAACGTAGGTTTTATAGGTTTTTTTATACGATGTCTTGCTGCATGGTAGCCGAGGCTAGCCTTAAACTTGCCATCCCTTCGCCTCAGCCTCTGAAGTGCAGGAATTACAAGCTTGCACACTGCCGCACCAACCATTTCCTTTCTTTTTGAATTGTATGTAGTGGGTGTGGGTTTGTATCTGAGTGGAGCGCACAGAGGCCAGATGTATCAGGTCCCCAGTGTGAGCTCCCTCACATGAGTGCTGGGAATCAAGCGATTTTCTCTGCAAGAGCAGTATTTTAACTGCCGAGCCAGCTCGACAGCTCCTTGTTTCTCTTAAGTGAGCAAGCAGCTGGTCTATTGTATAAAATTAAATTTGTATTGTTGAATCAAAATCATGCTTATAACTGCACTAGCATAGTCCAAAACTATTTTAGCTACGGAATCTAAACTGATAAACGCCTTTCTTCTTTTTTTTGGTTTTACCAGACAGGGTTTCTCTGTGTGGCCTTGGCTGTCCTGCCCTTAAACTCACAGAGCTCTGCCTGTGTCTGCCCCCTGAGTGCTGGGATTACAGGCCTGCACCACTGCACCCGGCCACCTGATAAAAGGGCTTTATAAACATGAAAATGAACTGACATTACCTGAGTTTCCCTTTCCCAGTACCATGCTAATGGGAAGATTTAGTGAGTGATGAAAAGTTTCAGAGGTGAAGAATATTCAGTCCATGAGATTGAAATTGGCCAAATTATCCTTGAGAATAATTCAGAGACCACTCCCAGAATAATGTCTGCTCACCGCTAGCATAATTCCCTTTGTTATATTACAAAATATGCTCCTGTACACATGAACATGCTTTGGGCCCCAGTTTCTATTTCATTTATTATTCATGAGTGTGTAATTATTGCTTTCCTATTGCTATGCTAAAGCACCATGACCAAAAGCCACTTAAGGAAGGAGGATTTCTTTTGGCTTATAGTCCAGCATGGTGGCGGCTGGCAGGCGTGCTGGCAGGAACAGAACAGCAAACGAAGTGGTACAAGAGCTTTAATCCCAAAACCCTCCTTCCACCCCCACTCCTCCAGCAAGACTGCACACCCAACCCTCCCCAGCCAGTGCCACCTGCCAGGAGGGAACACTTTTCATTCAGACTAGCATGGTGCATGCACAGGCACGCCGCAGCGTGTGTGGTAAGCAGAGGGCCCCTCACTGGAGTTGCTTCTGTGGTTTCTGAGAATGGAGCTCGTTCATCCCATCACCCACTGAGCGTTTCACCAGGAGCCCTGGCTCCAGCTTTCTACTCTGCTCTGTGTGAAGTTACATTTTATACCCATTTTGGTTAAAGCCCAGCAGTACTGCTGCCTTTTAATCATTGCTTCCGCCTGAAAAACACGGACAGCCAAGTCTCATCAAGAAAACAGCATTCGGGGGCTGCACAAATGGCTCAAGCAGTTAAGAGCACTGACTGTTGTTCTAGAGGGCCCAGGTTCAATTCCCAGCACCGGCATGGCAGCTCACAACTGTCTATAACTCCAGTTTCTAAGGAGCCAACATCTTTACATGGACGAAAAACACCAATGCACATAAAAGAAAAAAAAAAAAAAAACAGCTTTTTTTTTTTAGGTTACATTTTGTTAACTCTGTGTCCCAGCTGTATCCCGCTCCCTCATTCCCTCCCCAACCCCTAGTATTTGTTAAGTTAGGTTTCCTTTCCTGCGTGAAGCTGGTTCACAGCGGGTAGGGTGGAGGGTTAAAAGCTGCATGCCAGGGCTGTGTGGCTGGGCGGACCCTTTCCCTTGCTAGGAGCTGTCTTGTCTTAAGATGGTCTTTTCTCATGAATGCTTTTCAAGGCCTTTTTCTACACAGCGTAATGACCAGGCGAGATGCTCTTTGTTTTATCTCCATGAATCAGATTTTGGTTTTCCTTCACGGGGACCGAAGTCCCGTCAATGTCTGAGATGGGTTGCTTTGCAGAGATGTATGTTGAGGGTGGGGCTTGCACAAGGAGGCCAAAGGTCAAGTGAGACTCAAAGATACAGCCACCTTGGCCCCGTAGCTCTGTGAGTACAAGTGCAGGCTGCCACACCTAGCTGTGGGGGAAGGGGAGGGGCTAACTTTGGGCCCTCACACTTACAGAGAAGCACCGTACCAGGAGCTGCCCTCCAAACCTTTACACAGATTGGTTTGTTGGCTTGTTTTCTATGTCAAAGCCTGGCCTAAAGATCAAGTGTGGATTTCTATTGCTTGCTCAGCTATCTAGAAAGTATGTGTCTTGTGATGAAATATAAGAAATTATCTCTCCAGGGCAACAAATGCTATATTCAAAAGATAGTTAGGCTGGGGATTGCCCACATGCACTTTTGAGCGGCCTAAAACAAATCCACTGAGCGCTCCTGGGGCTCTCGCTGCAGGTTTCTTCATCCCCGTCCTCTTGCTACATAAGAGACCCATCACCACTTGCTGATCTTTGTTCCAAAATCGTATCTGTCCCCCATGGCTCAGTAAATACACACTAGCATCTTTCCCAGGGACTTTTTTAAAAAGAGAGAAACTGTTCGAGTACAGGCAGGGAGAGTGCGTCACCTGCAGGCTGCTCGGGAGGCCTCCCTGTTCTCACGTGTTCACTGCGCTCACCTTGCCGCCTCTGCAGTGTCCACCGAAGCCTCTGGCATCGACTCTGGTCTGACCTCTTCCCTAAGAGACCTTGCACACGCCACCTGTACACCTTGTCCGTCCTGGGTGGCCTGACTCTCCAGGTCAGTTTCAGCTCTCAAGGACAGGGCCAAGATGGTGAAGCCTTGGGCTACTGAGATGGCCCAACAGACAGAGGCACCTGCTGCCAAGCCTGAGGTTGAACCCGATCCCTGGGACCAACCTGGCAGGAGAGACTGACTTTCCACAGGACTCCTCTGACAAACAGGCACACTGGGCCGCACATACCCCACACGTGTACATGCGTGCAAATGCAGGCACACCCTATAAAAGTGGGCTTGTTTCTTTAAAAAAGGGGTGGGGCCCTCCACATTTCACCTTCCCTCACAGCCCGGAAGTGCTTTCTGTTTCACATTTCTTACTGCTCTGGTCTTCATTTTCATGTGCTCTGGCAGTATACACACGTGCATGGTAAGAAGAGGTCAGCTCAATCTTCACTCAAAAAGACAAACAGGATGGACATCGGAAGAGGGAGAAAACAGGGAACAGGACAGGAGCCTACCACAGAGGGCCTCTGAAAGGCTCTACCCTGCAGGGTATCAAAACATGTGCTGAGACTCTTAACCAAACTTTGGGCAGAGTGCAGGGAATCTTATGAAAGAAGGGGGAGATAGAAAGACCTGGAGGGGACAGGAGCTCCACAAGGAGAGCATCAGAACCAAAAAATCTGGGAACAGGGATCTTTTCTGAGACTGATGCTCCAACCAAGGACCATACATGGAGATAACTTAGAACTCCTGCACGGATGTAGCCCATGGCAGCTCAGTATCCAAGTGGGTTCCCTAGTAAGGGAAACAGGGACTGTCTCTGACATGAACTCAGTGGCAGGCTCTTTGATCACCTCCACCTGAGGGGGGAGCAGCCTTACCAGCCCACAGAGGAAGACACTGGAGCTACTCCTGATGAGACCTGATAGACTACGGTCAGATAGAAGGGGAGGAGGACTTTCCCTATCTGTGGACTGGGGGAGGAGCATGGGAGGAGATGAGGGAGGGGGCTACAGCTGGGATACAAAGTGAACAAACTAATTAATAAAAATCAAAATTAAAAAAATAATTTAAAAAAAGAGAAAAAAAGAGGTCAGCTGAAGACATGGCCCAGTGATAGGAGTGTTTACCTGCCGTGCACACGCCACTAGATTCGTTCCCTGGCACCACGGGCTGGAGTAGGGGACAGACAGATTGGTAATTATTGATGGTGATGGTTCTTTTTTTGGTGTTTTGAGGCAGGGTCTCTCTGTGTAGCCCTGGCTGTCCTAGCACTCACTCTGTAGACCAAGCTGGCCTTGAACTCAGAAATCCACCTGCCTCTGCCTCCCGAGGGCTGGGATCAAAGGTGTGCGCCTCCACTGCCTGACAACGGTGATGATTCCTAATCTGAAAGCTGAAAGTTTCTGCTAGTTATTCAGCCTCACCAGGGAGCACAGCCTTTTGGATCTTCATGTATTTTCCCTTAGTAGTAGTCGTATAACGATAGTCGTGTGTATTTGTAAGCTGAGCCTGTTTAACCAAGACTCCATGTACTAGGTGACATGAAACAGGCCTACATCCTATTGCAGGAGTTGGCTTGAAGTCCTAATTACTACCTTTGTGGTTTTAATAAGTCTTTCCCATGGCCTTGTGCTAAACTGCCAGAGCCGGCTCAGAGCAGAGCAGCACATGCGCCTTAGACCCTTGCTAATCCAGACGGCCAGGAATGGCTGAGCCAACGAGAGACATACATGCCTGGCATGTCTCTCACTGCAGGGAGAGTTAGTGAGTTCTGTCCCAGTGGAGGGAGAGCCTGAATGTAAATGCCTCCGTTTCTAAGGCTCCCTTTGTCTAGCCCCTGTCGCAGCACGCCTTCTCCAGGTCCCTGCTCATAGTGCATTTGCCGCACAGCGCGCTGCCTTCCTGTCTGTGTTCTGAAAGCCCAGTTGCACCTCTCTAGCCCAGGAACTGTGAGACCCCGAGTCTTCGGGCAGAGCCTTAGTGTCACCTGCATTCAGCAGTCGGGAGTGGGATGTTTTATTACATAGTCCCTCGTCGGCTGCTCTCTCTGCTCTAATGGGCATAATACTGAGAGCCTGAGAAAACTCCCTTTTATCCCCAAAGAACATAACTCAGGGGCAGCATTTTCCCTCTTTCTTCTCTGGACAAAGCAACTGTGTCTTCCCTAATGAGTCTGTCTCCATTTCTAAGGGCCCAGCTGTCCCTACCGTGTCTTTTAAATTACCGGCCATCAAGGGTATTCTGGAGGGAAACGGGCTGCTGCTTGCTTTCTGGACTTCCATTGTATGGTTCTGAGTCCATGCTAGAACACACAGGAGCAGTCCCCAGGTGCCATGGAATAGTCTGGGGCTGGGGCCCACTGACTTCCAGTCCCACTGCCCAGGCGCTGTCTTTTCCTGTTTCTGTTTTCTTCCTTCCTCTCTTTTTCCCTATCAGTGCATTTACTTCAAAGGTGCTGAATCATACTCCTAATGGCTCAATTAAACTTTTTCCTTTTGGTGTGAATATCCGCCCTGAAGGGTTCTTGTCCACAAACGAGCATGTGTTTTCTCTCTGCACCTGCGTCGCCCACAGGACCCTCACAGAGGGACACTGCTGTTCTCATATCACATGCAGTGAGTGACAGGCTTGGGGTTGGTGCCGGAGAGCTCTGCGCCCGCATTCACTTTGGGGTTCCTCACCTGGCAGCTGTGTCCAGCCTGGGCCTGGGCCACATGAACCCCGGGATAATGGTGAATGCCAGCCAACACAAAATCGGAAACTTACTCAAGACACAGGCGTTTCTTGCAACTCAGCCTTGCAGTTCTCAGGCGTGAATTTCGCAAATGACATGTGAGGAGGCTGGTCGAATAAGCGGCCATGATCTCAGTTGCCTAGCTCGCTCTTGTGAATGCCAAACACAAGTGACCCTCACCGCACCCTGAAGCAATCACAGTGGCCTGGTCAGATCTCCCCAGCAGACATGCTGGGCCCTGGCTGGAGCTGTGCTAGCTGTGTTAGGTGCTGGCGTATGGGCCTCACAGACGCTGCCTCATGTAATCGTCAGAACCCAAAGAGCAGGCGACGCACAGAGTTGAAGCAAGGAGGACTACAGTCCCACAACCTTACAGCACCTGGGCAAGACGCAGATCAGGCAGATCAGGCAGCTCCAGTCAGACTCTCAGCAACTGCTATGCACATACCTTCACTGTGCTCTGCACTGCCCTCAGAGAAATGAGCGCATGCTCTGCAAGACAGGAAATGCCAGCTCAGACACAGACTTACACAAATGCCAAAGGCCACTTTACTCGCAGCAGGCAAAGACTGGAAATGGCCTGAACGTCCATCGGGAGGCAGGCAGGCAGGTTCTGGAACATCTGGACACGGGGATGCAGCTCAGCATTACAAGGGCAGATGCTGACAGGGCCTGGATGAGCCCCTAGCGTGTCACACTACACGAAGGGAGTCAGGCACAGGACGCCACCCTGTCTGCTGCCATCAGGAAGGGCAGGCACAGTCTTCAGGGACAGCAAGCAGAGGGCAGTGGGCTCACCACACAGGGAAACATGGACTTTGGGGGCAGTGGAAATGGGTGACATGCTCACAGCGGCCAGGCTACCTGAGGAGAGCCCATCTCTGACCCTCCGGGACCAGGGAGAAAAGGAACCGGCCTCTGTTCTGACAACAGGAAGCCGGTCGCCAGCACCCACTCGGCAGGAGGGAACTGACCCTCTGGCCTCCACACAGTGACACATACATCACCGCCAGAACCAGACACAAAGCACAATTAAAAATAATAGTGTCAGCCTGGGGGTTGGAGAGATGGCTCTGAGGGTAGGAGCACTGGATGAGTGCTGTACTATTGTATATCAACCGTACAGTTGGCATATGAGTACATTTTCTTGTTTATCAATTCCATTTCATCGGCTTTAACAAAGTGAATGCATTTCTCACAGTTTTAGAAAACTGGGAAACCCAGGGTCAAGATGACAGCTGATCGGAACTGGATAAGGACCATTCCAGAATCATAGAATCTTCGTGCCTTTTCCTCGCAGGGAGGATGTCAGGCCTCTCTTGGCCTCTTGGTTTACTCTCTCTGTTGAGACAGGTCTTCCTAGCGCAGTCCAGGCTGGCCTCCAAGTCACCATCATCCTTAGTGTGCCGTGTGCTGGGATTATGTTTCTCCTGCCACACCTCTTACATGAGCTTGTTCACTGGCCCCTTGTGACCTAAATACCCTACAAAGGTCCCAAAGGAGACCTGGTGGTTAGATTTCAAAGTTTGGTTTACAATAGAAACACAAACATTAATCCATAATGGACAGAAATTTAGCTTTTAGCAAAAAGTGTTTACTCTGAAGAACATACACCCAGAGAAAGGCACAGGGAGGCGTGGGGCTCAGAAGCAGACCAGTCACCAACCCGAGACCCCACAGGACTCAGCAAATAGAAGACAAGGCCCCATCTCATGGGCAACTGGAAAGGACAACCACCCTCCTGCCCAAGAACAGCCGTGATCTTCCCTGTCACTAATGTCTTGTTGTTATGTACTATTGACACACGTGCGTCACTAGCACACAAACCAGCCCCTCCATACTTCACTGCCTGTCCACATGAGCTTACCCAGTTTCTGAAGCTGTCCATGCGAATGCTACAGCAAACACCCAGATCCCTGCTCTCCTGCTCTTTTGAATTGGAGAAGGAGCCTCATCGCACAGTTCTACACAGCCAGCCCTGGGTGTTCTCCTAACCCTTAGGACCTAAGGGGTGTCAACATCAGAGATGCTGTGCATCAGGCTTTCTCAAAGCTTGGGTTTTGTGGTAGGCACATTCTCTTCCCAAGGCCATTCCTTACCTTTGGCTGTTCTGTTCCTAAGGTCCTTCCACTAAAACACAAAAATTTGTCAATTCATCTGTCGCTAAAATGTCACTGGCTATGCTCCCTAAATAACAGCATGGAGCCTGCCCAGAAAGTCTCAAACCAGGATCGGATGGTTCAGCTCGCTGATGTTAAACTCCCACTTAGAACTTCCATTGCAGATTTAGTCAGTTACAGTCTCGGGGGTCCAGGGCTGTGACACTGCACAGTCACCCCCTGGGCTTCACCCTCTTGGCCCAGGGCTGGTGTTATGCCTATATCATGAGACTCATCCTCCCTGTACTGCCAGCTTTGAACACGGCATCATAATGCAGTGGTGGCGCATGCTCTAATCCCCACTGGAGATAGAGAGGCAGGAAGAGGTCAAGGCTGTCCTCGGCTCCCTAAGGAGTTGGATTACATGAGCCCCTGTCCCAGAAAAGAAGCATCATATTGTTTTCATTCTGTCTTCAGTAGCATATGTTCAAATTCAGAGAACAAATAAAATTCCAAGTGTGTGCACCTTTAATTGAAGGAAGAGAAAACGGAAACCTCTCTCCCACTTTTCAGGCTTCATCTTTTGTGATACAGAGACCCTTGTGCTCATAGCTAAATGCTCAGGGACTCAGTCTTAGTCATCTTGGTTCTGGTTTTAGCTGGATGCTGCTGCTGCTGTAGCTGAGATAAGCTGGAAAGGGGCATAAGCAGGTCCAGAGTCAGGGCCTCAGTGCTCTGAGGGCTGGAAACCCTGCCCTAGAGCCTGCGCCAGCCGCCTCTTACGCCCCGGCCCGCTTGCCGCATTGTATTTTGCTGCCTCCTTCTTTCTGTTTAAGTTGGATTGAGTCCTGCAGCTGACGTCACTTCTTGTTTCCCTCTCTTCCACTCTGTTGGGGTGTCCTCTAACAAGGGGAAAATACAGCACCTCAAAAACCCAATCACCTTCCACATTAAACTTAGCAATGGAGAGAAGTTGATGCCTGGGTTCTTCTGCAGACTTCCCACACACACCCGACACTGTCTTCAGACAGTGGCTTGATATGCGGCCTGGGCCCCGAACTGCTGCCTAAACAGAACTAAAGTCAAGCAGGGAAAAATTCAGATACAGACAGCGTAATTACAAGGGAACATTTTATGTTGAGAACATCGCTCAGCCGGAAAAACTGAAGAAGAAAAGGCTGAGCAAGCGCTTCTCCAGAATCATAGCCTTACAGGGTCGACATTGCCATGCTCCAAAAGAGACCAGCAGAGCAGAGGAGTTCCACACTGTTCCGCAAATGTGTTTCAGTGCACCAGTGGACTCTAGGAAAAGATTCCGTGGGGGAAGACCCACAGGCCTCCGCCGTACGCTGGAGGGAGGGAAGTGATCTGTGTCCTACCTGTCAGGGCCGGAAACCACAGTGAGAACATCAAAACAGAGCCGCCCCGTACACTGCACAGAGAATAAAGTCCTGGCTTCGACAGGCTCTCCAACCTCACGTCCATCCTGACGCTTGCGAACCTGAGTTAATACCATCCTTGCCCATCCTCACAAAGCAGTAATGAGAAAAATGTGTGGTGACCACAGCAGTCTAGTCAACTGGCAGGAGAGATCTTCCGGCCAGCCTCAGAGACAGCCAGGGAAGCCAGGAGAGCCTTCACACCTATGTGTGAAGCTGGCCCCAATCTGTAACCGCTTTCCACTCACGAATCTGGAAAGAGAAGTCAATATGCCCAGTATAACACATTTCCCTAAGTCTAACCTGATGACATAAGAAAAGCTGCTGTTTTTCAAAGTTTTCATCGACCCTCATCCACTAGAGACCCCACTCGGCAGAGTCCGATCAGAAGAAGCATCTCTAGTGCACCCCCAGCACTGGCCTGCACGTCTGCATCCGGAGAAAAGGCAGCAAGAGTTCTCCGGAGTGGGCATGGAGTTTGGCGCACAAGACAGACACCATGTTGTGGGGTTTTGATAGTTTTTTTCATTCAATATATCCTGATCATAGTTTCCCATCTGCCCAGGTCCTTCCTTTCTCCACATCCATCCAACTTCGCACCTTCTTTCTCTGTCTCTTTAAAAAACAAGCAAACTGGAAAAAATAATAATGGAATTTTTTTAAAGCACAAAACACACACACACACACAAACAATACCCAGAAAAACACGAAATCAGAAGCCATAATAGACTAGCAGAAAACCAATAAGATTTTTTAAATGGCTGAACAAAGCAATACAAGCCCCAAAAGACCTACAAGACAAGACCATCCAGTTTGTTCTGTTTGGGCACCAAGTACTATGTGTGCGCGCTGCCCTTAAGTATGGTTTTGCACACCCCGTCAGACTCCACTGGAGAGGATGAACTGTTCTGCAAGCAGAGGTCAGCTGGAGACAGCTTCTTGGTTAGGGATGGGAGCGCTTATCCACTTCCGCTGTCAGCACTAAGGGTTCCCGTCTGGCTTGAACCTATGTAGGCCCTCAGAGTATAACTGTGTAGCCTGGCTGTCCTGGCACTCTCTCTGTAGACCAGGCTGGCAGAGAGCGCCTGCCTCTGCCTCCCGAGTGCTGTGGTTACAGGCGAGCACTGCCACCACCTGGAGCCACGGTGTTTCTTAAGCTCCATAAATTGCCTTCCTGCGCCACCACCTAAGAACCCCAGGTCCACTTGCAGACAGACTTGGACTCCAGCCAGTCAGAGCGGAACACTCTGCCCCTTTGTAAATTGTGTCTTTGGTTAAAAATCTGCACCGAGCAGGAAAGGAGATGCCAGCCAGTTTGGAGCCACAGCAGTGGTTTTCAACATATTCTTAGCAACAGAGTTCTTTTTCCAAACAGACTTTAACCTTCAACGTATACAACAGCGGAGAAGTGGCTTGCTCGGGTCAGCATGAGTGGCCGGAACCTAGAGTCCAGGCCCTTATCTCCTCCAGCCTCCTCCCTGCCCTCCGTGACAGGCTAGAGCACTGACTTCAGTCAGTCCTGCTGTTGGAGAGCTTGAGGCTACTTGCCAGTTTGAGGTCACTGCCATTCTCTAAAGGGTTTTTTTTTTCCCCTTTGGGTGATACCAGGCCCGTCAGTCAAGACATTTGGAAATGGAGAGTGAGCGTGGAGGGGGCCGGGGGAATGAGCCAGGGGGGCTGGGGATTTGAAGGAGCCGGGAGGGCTCTTACGGAGGAGTTGTCAGGAAACATAGCAGACTGGCTCGGAGGATGCCCCTGCTCCGGAAGCCCATACACATAATTTTTAAACTAAATTTACAATTTTTTTCTTGCCTATGGAGTTGCTGGTGTGGTGATAATGGTAGTTGGGGTTTGGTTTTGATACGTTCTTGGTAATGCAAGCTGGGAAGGGAGACGCCTGGTAACAGCTAAGCTTGCCTGTTCCAAAGCAGTTTGGCAACAGCTTAGTCAGAGGCCATAAAATAAGTTACTTTGCTTATATCTAACAATTTATTTTGGGAGAATTCCAGAAAGTTTCGGGCCAAGATATTTTTATGTCTCTAAATATATTGGCCCAAAGAAGGAGAAATAAATGGTGTGCGACAGATGAAGTAAACCCTGCCTCTCCGCTGGGAAACCATCGTTCTAACCACATTGTACTTCAGCACCTATAGGATGAAGATATACTCATATGATAGTATTGCAAGAAAATGGAATTTTAAGATTATACCTGCATAACGACCTCAAGCACACAGCAGAAAACAAAGCCCCCACATCCTGAAACATGAGAAGAGAATGCATCAAATGTAGATAGTGTCCTTCTCTTGCTGCTTCCCTAAAACATGTATCTCCTTCAGTAAGTTCATTTGACATTTGTTTATTTATTTATTTAGTTAGTTATTTAGTTATTTATTTGTTGTGCCCCACGGCCTGTGTATGGAAGGGCAACCTTCAAGAGTTGGCTCTTTCCTTCCGCCATTTGAATCTTGAACCCAAGCCGCCCCACTCGGAGCCACACGCTTACACATGAAGCCACCTTCCCGTTCATAGTATTTCTTGGATATTCAAACACGTGCACTGTTTTTTTACTTTTTAAGACAAATGCGTGCTAGGACTTTTTCATCGACGTGTAAATGTGCGATGTGTGTGGCTGTAGATGCACACACACGGAGGGTGTGAGTTCTCCTAGGAAAGGAACGGGAAGTTCACACCCAGCACAGAAAGGCCTGAGGCATCTTCTCCGTGTCAAGTTTTGTGTCATCACAGAACTTTTTTTTTTGTTCCCTGGGAAGTCTGCAGTCTTGACTTCTTTATGGTATTTCCCAAGACAGAGATAACAAACCAGAGAGAGGCTCACTAAGCCACCAGCAGAGAAGGACAGGAGAAACCCCCGGCATCGTGGCTTGCAGCTCAGCAGGCAGTACCCAGCTGGGCTTTGCAGGAACTTTCACTGCCAGCATGGAGGCCATGAGTCACATGTGACTGTTGATGTACAGGATTAATAAAATTAAATAAAAATTAAAGTTGAGTTTCTCAGTGGCACTAGCCGTATGTGTCCATGGTGTCAAAAAGGAAACAGGGTGGAGCCATCCCATCGCTGAGGAAACTGTTGCCAATGGAGGAGCCAAACCAGCACATTCCACACACAAAGATGGCTCCGCACCTCCAAGTGATGGGGTTGTGTGTCGTGGCTCATGCCTGGAACCCCAGCACCAAGGGAGCTTAGGCAAGGGTCTGCTAGTTCAAAGCAATCTTGTCTCTATAGTAAGGCTAGCCAAGACTGCAGAGAGACCCTGTCTCAGAAGGAAAGAGAGAGAAAAGAGAGAAAGAGAAAGAGAGAAAGAAAGAAAGAAAGAAAGAAAGAAAGAAAGAAAGAAAGGAGGGAGGGAGGGAGGGAGGGAAGGAGGAAGGGAGGGAGGAAGGAAGGACTCACCCGAAAGGATGAAAGAATGTAACTGCTTTAGTTTGCATTCTGTTACAGTAAATAAGCACCACAACCCAAAAGCAACTTGGGTAAGGAACAAGTTTATTCCTCTTTACAGTCCATCATCAAGAGAAGCTACTCAGGAGCTGAAGCAGAGACCGTGAAGAGTGCTGCTCCTTCAGCCTGCTTTCTTACCCAGTCCAGGACCACCTGCCAATCTGATAAAGACAATTCCTCAGCTGAAATCGTTTTTCCCAACTATGCCAGGTTGACAGATTAGTCTCAGCAATGATGAACTGAGCCTGGGATCCAAGATTTAGTCAAACAGAAAAATCAGTGTTTGAACAATAGACAGTGGAAAGGTGAGAAGGAAAAAGAACACATTTATATAATGATACGAACAACAATAGTAATAAAAAAACTGCAAGGCATCCAAGAATAATTGCATTAAAATATGTATCAATGCCTATTGAGAGAAAATTACAAATTAATATTAAGTGAGATAAGTGAATCAGTCATGGAAGATATTAAGATTCCATCCAAGAACTTAACAATATTCTCTGGAGTTTTCTGTCTGCAATAGTTTGACTTTTAAGATATAAAATGAAAATATATTCAATTTGCCTTTCTGGTGATCCATGATATCCACGCTGTCACTCTGCCTGACAGAAGGTAGATGTGGCTTTCCTGGTCCTGTGCAATCACCAACTGCTCCCTAGTCGCTGGCCCTGGAGCCACTGCGGGACCCAAAAAGCAGGAAGTGTAAGGCAGCTCCTCAGATCCGGCAAGTGTCCGCCCAGGCCAAGGAGTCCTGCGGCAACAGTGACACCTAGTGGACACAAATGGCTTTGGAAAGGGGCTGGGGACCACCCCACCAAATGCTGATGTCCGGTTGGTGGCCTGGGGACCTGACGTCAGCATGGCGGGCTTCTTTCTCAGCAGCAGCGGACCTGCCGACCCATCCCTCAGCATCAAGACCAGCCGGCCAGTCTGACTGGACGGAGTTCCTCACTTCAGACCCCCTCCCAGCTGGGCCTCCGAGGCTGGCTCAGGCTGACAATAAAAACTAGCCAGGAGGTTCAGTAAATCCTCTTTTTTAAGAAAAGTGTTCTGGGGAGATGGCTTAGCAAGGCTAAAGCACAGCTGGCCGGGAACTGACTGCTCACACGTCAGCTCACAACTGGGTAACTCCGGTTTCAAGGGCTCCAACACCCTCTTCTGGACTCCACGGGTGAGCACAGGTGGGACACGTATATACACACAGGCAAAACATTCACACACATAAAGTAAAAGTAAATAAAATATTTTAAAAATTAAGTAGGTTGGGAAAGGTGGCTGGCTACCAAGCCCCCACATCAGGAAAGGACAAAACTGATTCCTGCCGCGTTGTCTGGCCTCCGCGTGTGCAGCGAGCCTTGCTTGCTCACACACTTGTTTCGGGGAGGGGGCTTTAAATAGCTCCACTCCCGAGGAGCCAGATGTTAGCTCCGCTGTGTCTGAATAGAGGCTGGAAGGAAAGCCAGGCTTCCGCCTGATCCTGGAAAAGGCTGCGGTGTCACAGCGACAGGCAGCCTTCACCTGCTTTGGCCCCAGTTCCCAGACAGCAGGTAGAAAGAGCAGAACTGGCTCCGGGGCCGGAGAGGTGTTCTCAACACAAGCCCTCACCCTCCCGTGGATGAAGTCTTGTCTTAGAAGGAAAGGATAGAGGCTTTGGTGTCCTGCTTGGGTCTCTTGCCATGGGCTGCCAGTGTGATGTGTTTCAGCAGAGCCCAGAGACAGCTAGACTCGCAGTGAGCGTCAGCCTCCACGATAGTCCTCATAGGCCTGTCTTCTGAATTCTAAGTTCTCTAGCACATTTGTAGTAGTGCCTCATTTGCATTCCATCAGAAACTAAGACTATTGAGCCCCTTTCCAAATGCATACTGACCACCCACAGCGTTTTACTTTTTTATTTTATTTATTATTGTGGGACGGAATTGTATGCCACACAATGCTTGTGGAGGCTGGAGGACAATTTTATGGAGTCGGTATCTCCCTCCACCTTTCTGTGTGTTCCAGGTTCGGGACTCAGGTCACCAGGCTTCCACAGCAAACATTTTCCTTGCTGAGCCATTCTACCAGCCTCATTTTTTTAATGTGTATATGTGTGTGGTTGTGTGGGTTTGCATGCCAGAGGGCATTAGATGCCCTGGAGCCTGAGTTCTAGGCAGTTGTGAGTCACGTGATGTGGATTCTGGGAACTGAACCCAGGCGTCTCTCAGGAGCAGAAACTCTTAAGCGCTGTGCCATCTCCCTCCTCCGGGAACTTTAAGTAAAGCCATGTATCCATATGCTCATCGGTTTTATTAGTGACTGGTCTCCAGGTTCTCTGTGTACTCGGCAACGGGTCGTCCTGCGGACGCAGCTTTGCCAGTGTTTTCCCCGTTCGCAGCTCGTTCTCTTCACGCCGCCTCTCAGAAGGCAAACCAGGCTTTCACGTTTGGCATGCTAGGTCACACTGTTGGCGTCGTATTTTAAAATCTTTAACTTGAGGCCACATTTCATGCCTTTCTTGAGCTTTTTAAATTTTTTTATTTTATTTTCATTAATTACAGGTTATTCACTTTGTATCCCAGTGGCAGCCCCTCCCCCAGCCCTCCCAATCCCACCCTCCCTCTTCTTCTCCTGTGCCCCTCCCCCTTTCTCCAGCTTTTGTGGCGTTAGGTTTCACACCCAGGCCTATGGTTCACTCTGATTGGATATTATGGTGCTAAATTTTTAAAGCTCCACAGTGAACTAGAGCAGGTGAGTCTCCGTTGACTCTGATACCAACATGTCTCCTGGGCTTTGACTTCTCCGTCCCCACACCAAGCTCCAGAGGAGACAGGGGAGGTACCCGGGTGGAAAGAGGACGTCCTCCACCTGATCTCAGTAACAAGTAAGCTGTCAGAGCACCGTGGAGCTGCAGGTGGGAGGTTATTCTCCTCGAGTCTGCCCTTATGTGGTCACAGAGCCGCCATTGCCGTGTCTGATTTTGCAAGGTACTAGCTGCTGTGAGGCAGTGGTTCTCAACCTGTGGGTGGTGACCCCTGGGCAAACTTCCGTCTCCAGGAAATATCTTCATTACGACTCACAACGGCAGCAAAATTACAGTCCTGAAGTATCAATGGCGTAATTCTGTGGTTGGGGTCACCACAACACGAGGAGCTGTATTAAAGGGCCGCAGCGCTAGGAAGGCTGAGAGCCGCTGCTCTAGAGGTATGATGCCATGAGAAAAGCAAAAACAGAGTTAGCTTTTCTGCTTACTGAAGGGGGCTCCGGGAAAGGTGGTCGAGATGCTGCAGCCCTCAGCCCCATGAGGCCACAGCAGAGGCGAGCCAAGAATGGCTGGCAGGCTTGGCAGACACCTCTAGGCCCGAGGTTTGCTAGGCTGAGCTCTCTGGACAACGAGCAATCACTTCTAACACCCTTCCTGGTAACTGAATGTCCTGGCTTGTGTTTCCGTAATGATCATTAAGGTCTCTGAGGTACAGCTCTGCAGAGAGAGCGCCCAGCCAGGCCTTCGGACGCTGTGCCAGCCGTCCTCGGCGAGATTATGTGCACATGCTGCCATTTACCTTTAACTGGGTTTGTTTGTGTGTGTGTTTGTCTGTTTGTTCGTACCTAGACAGGGTCTGGATTTGTAACCTTGGCTGTCCTGGAACTCTCTATGCAGACCAGGCTGGCCTCAAACTTACCTCCTCGTGCCTCTGCCTCCCAAGTGCTGGAATTAAAGGTGTACGCCACTATGCCTGACTCACATAACTGCTTTTAAAGGGAGAAAATGTTTATAAAATCGATACAGTTGACTGTTGACAAGCTACTTATCTGTGCCTCGGTTTCCAACTCTGGAACCCACAACGAGCCTCCCAGTTGTGACGGTGATGGTGAAGGGGTGGCTCTGAACAGGGAATCGGGGTAGAATGGCCACTGTGTGGTGTACATTAGTTTTGCCCTCCCCTAGAAGGAGGCTTTGAGTGAATGATTTCCCGTGGCCCTGGACGAGCTCAGCACACAGCTGAGATCACAGGTGATAAATGTGTCCTGGCTAAATAAATAAAATGGGTGGAGTGTTTCTTTGGAAAGCCCTAAGGCTCTGAGAGGCTCCCTCTGGGCCCCCCTCCCTCACGGCCTCCCTGGGTGGGGTTCCCCTTGGAATCTCGGAATTTCTTTCCATTTGAGTATGACATGTACTAAGTACTAAATACCGAGTCACGGTCCCTTACAGGCCCACAGAAGAAATCCTGGACTTACTCAAGGCTCCCCTGGCCCCTGCTTCGCAAACCAGCCCAGCTTTCTAGGATACCAAAGGCCTTCGTTGTGCTCAGGGACTCTTGTAACGAAGCTAATCAATCCATCAGTATAAATGACAGTTACTAAAAGAAACATCCAGAAACATCTGCTCATGCTCAGCCAATCAGCAGTGGGCGCTAAAATGAGGGAAGACGCCGGAGTGTAGGCTGCAGAGACCAGCAGCTCTGGGAGTCTCTTTGGGGGACTCTTAGCTGGGTCACACCCAGCTGAGCCCTACCCTGGGTGTGGACTGGTGGCGAGTCCAAGGAATTAGGTCTCTAGTGAGAGAAAAATGGAACCTTTTGGCCCTGAAGCTCCTGGATACTCTGGTAAACAAGCAGAGGAAAACCTCCCAGGGCCCAGGACTGAGTACCCCACCACAGTAAATGACTGCGATTTGCAACAAACAGATCATGAATTATTTTGAAAACTACTCCCTCCCCTACCCCCAATAAAACTTCGCTGGAGTTGTACCAACTCAAAAAGCACCGGGAGCAGGGAAATGCCATCTTCCTCAAATACATCATGTGCTACATTTCTTTTCTAAAAAAATTTGCTTTTCATCTTCACAATATATGGTCAACACTTGCACCGTTAAACAAGATTATCTTAATGGTTTACCACATTGCATTCACTGAATGAACTGTATTTTCATTAAATCTTCCATCCTTCAGAGTTTTCAATCACCTTTTCTCTCTGGTCACCACAGATTGTTTGTCATGAATTCCATTCTCTGAGTGAGTCTTCCAGGAGCTCAGTAGAAGGCGCTTCCTGTCCTGGCTCCGGAAGTGATGTGTGTGACTAGTCAGAGCCAGTGTCACAAGGAACTTCAGAACTGTTCTTTCTGTAGCATCGCCTCCCTTGTCTTGACTGACCAAGCTGTTCGGGAAACTAGGGTAAAACAGAATCCACTCCCTTTTAAGGAAAGGAACTTCTCAGGAAAGTCAGGCCTAGCAACAAAGAAAAATCCAAATATTCAAAGCAAATATTCAAAGAAGAGCAATATTCAAAGCAAAGACAGAGCAGGTATGCTCTTGAAGCAGTGTGAAAATGTGGAAATGGAAAGAGATCCAGAAAAGATAGCTTGGAAGGAGTGTGAAGAGGTTAAAGTGCTCCTTAGCCAAAGAAACAAGGATTATGGCTGAAGAAAGGGTTTCTAATGGATGAAGACATGTGAGAAACAGGTGGGGGAGGGGAGAAATCAAAGAAGGTGAGAGAGAAGAGTCATGACCAAGCAAATCCTGGATCCCAGAGGACTCACAAACAAGTGGGTTTGCACAGTTAGAGAAAGCTGGATGTGGAGCTCACGCCTGTAATCCTAGCACTCAGGGAGGCAGAGGCAGGTGGATCTCTGTGAGTGCAAGGCCAGCCTGGTCGGAAAAGCAAGTCCAGGACAGCCAAGGCTACACAGAGACACCCTGTCTCAGAAAAAATAAAAATTAAAAAAAAAAAAAAGACTTGGAGGAAATCAAAGATGAAGACAATGGCAGAGAGGAGAAGGGGAGCAAGGATGAAACCTCTTTGTGAGAAAAGTCTTGCTCCCTTCCTATACTGCCTGGGCCTCGGAGAGAAAATGCTCTTTAGCTGCTCCTCTCAGAAATGGCCTAACTTTAGAGTTTGACATGACTTATCATAATCACACAAACACTATATTCAAGAGTCATTTTGACTGCAGATAAAATCTGAATTATCATGAGTAAATGATCCTATTTCAGCAATCATATTCAATACCCATGAGTACAGACTACACTCTGACCAGTCAGGCAGTGTCAGCCAGTTGGTTCTGTCAGCATCCATCACTAACTCAGTGTCAGCCAGGAAGTCAGGATCAGCATCAGTCACTCAGCATCAGCCAGTGTTCGTCATTGCCTAGTCAGTCACTGGCTAATCAGTGAATCAGAACAGTTTGTCTTTGTCTGTCAGTCAGTCACCGTGAGCGTCAGGCAGACAGTCTTTGTGAACCAGCCAATGAGGTAGGTGGTCACCGTTAGTGAATTAGTGTCGGGTTAGTCAGTGTATTGGTGCCAGGTAGTGTTGCTGTCCACCTGTCTCCGTCAGTGACCCAGAGTGTCGGAGATAGTCATTGGGG
>NW_026590654.1:276482-280585 GCF_907164565.1 Psammomys obesus | reverse complement strand
CTGTCTCCGTCAGTGATCCAGAGTGTCGGAGATAGTCATTGGGGAGTGACTCGGTGTTGGTGTCAGTTGTCAGTTCGTGCCTGTCAGCGTCAGCCAGACTTAGGCATGGCATTCAGCAGGTTTCTGAGCCCTCGCCCACTGTCTGTCCGTCTGTTTCTCAGCACCTTTTCTGTTTCTGAGAACTGGAGTGTGTATATCACTCCTCCCTGAGGACAGAGAAGCAGAGGGGAGTTTTGGTTTCTTTAAAAACTCAGTTATGTTTTGTAAGCCGGTTTTTCTTCTAATCCCAAGTGTGAGATATAGGACTGCCCCAGTTTGTTCACAGCTGATAATTGCCTCGTGCAGCCCAGAGAAGGGCGTGGTCTTTGCCAGCTGAAGTTAGTTTAATGCTGAGGACTCTGAAGGGTATACATGCGAGAGTCCAGAGAGAACATTGGTGGCTAGGAGGAGCTGAGTGAAGGCTCCGTGTGCTGGACGGCGCTAACACTTCGAGAATGCTTCAAGAAGGAAGCAGCCTGCTGGTTTCCGCTGCTGCATTTGCTGTTTGCTGGTTCCCTGGACTCCTGGATGTCTGACGACTGAGACTGGAATTGCCCCCAAAGAACTCAATGCCCCTCCCCAGCTGGGAGAAGTAAAGAGGACTACGTCCCCTGTCTCTTCTAACCTTCTTTCTCGCCTACCAGGGCTGGGGGATTTGAAGAGAGGAAGAGGCTTTAGAAACCCCAAATAAAATAGCTTTTAAAACAGTGCCTGTAGAGAAGTGTCTCCAGAAACTCACAATAAATTAATTACCTGGTGGGGTCAGGTCATTGTCCCTCATTTCCGGCTGCTCCCCACACCCACCCCGACCCTCTCACACCTAGCTGCTTGAGATAACGAAAGTTTCCTGAGCCCTGGAACATCACCTCAGATATCTCAAAGGAGACAAGGTCTGCCTTTGATTCCAAAGACCCTCTTCCACAACCATATGGGGTTTTGGTGATGTTCTACCAAAGTGTTCATCTGGCTCATATCTCAACTGGCTCAGTGAGCAGGATGACACTCCAAGCTTTATAGCAACAGGCTTTTCTGTCTTCCCCCTCCTCCTGCACCTGTGTTGTCTGTGGATGAGTAGATGTAAGGGTCCTCAGACAGGATGTGAAGTTGCTAGGAACATGCCAAGGCCTGGCCTCATGCCCAGGTTTAAGCATATTTATGGAGATATATTCTGTCTGTCTGCACAATGAGCCTTGTTATCTCTGACGGATCCGCTCCCCTCCTTATAATGCCTGCTTACCCTGTAGGTCTGTGAAGGAATTAAAACTCACAACTTACACCCACATGCTGGCCAGAGGTCGACATGAGATCAAGGTTGATTGGTTCAGGGATGGTACATGATCTACCCATGTCAGGTTACTCAGAACTCTTTCCCGGGGTTTTTTTTAAGGCTGACTCTTGAATCTTTAGCTGAAAGGACACTTGCTTGACCTGCTTGCAGAATGTCTCTTATTGTCTAGAGAAAAGCTTAGATGGAGACAATAAGGAAAAAAAAAAAAGAAAGAAAAAAAAAAAACCAGAGCAGCAGATCCAAAAGAGGACAGAGAGACACCTGGCGACTCTGCAGCCCCGTGCTGCTTCCTTCTCTGGCCTCCTGCCATGCGGATTTGTGAGCCACAGCGGCAGGCAGCCAGAGAACCTGGCCTAAGGCAGGGTAATGGCTGCCATCTGGAAGCGGATGATTCCCTGTGCGCTTGCTCAAGTCCCTGACTTCTGCCCTCTAGTTCTCGAAATGAGGAGTGGGCAGAGACCTCCAGGGAGAGCGCCCTCATCCGCAAGCAGAGACCAGCATCTGCGCTGGATACCCACAGCTTTCCCCCCTTTTTTTGCTATAAGGTGTGTGTTTGTTTGGGGGGGTATGTGTGTGTTGGGAGCTTTTTCACTCAGTGCTTTGCTGTGAGCTCACTCTGAGCATGTTCTCCTCATGCTTACCTTCTGTCTAGAGTTTCACAGACGGTGTCCTGTGTGGTTACACAGGACCCTGTACTTGGAAGAACCCTGTGCAGGGTTCAGTGCTCTGCTGTCGCCATCTTGAAATTCGAGTCGTTTAGAATGAGACCGGTGTTTCTGTTGTACAGACCTGGCGCTGGCGCCATGTTGGCCCCTGGTGGTGGGATTTGTGATACCAGTGAATCTCTCCAACTCCCTAGATCCTGAACCTTCCCTGTGCCTTAATGCTCCTTTCCCTCCCTAAGATCGCCTCTCCTTCTACCCCATAGGGGACTCTTCTCCCAGAGGCGGCCAGCTCTCGTGGCCTCGACCAAACTACCCACACCAGCCCACAGCTGGGCCACAGCAGTCCTGACTTTACATCAGCCCACAGCTGGGATTCACTCAGAACAGTGCTAACATACACAGCTTTTCTTGCTTCTACTGCTCAACACTTAAATTCTGTGATTGGCCCCTGTGATTCTCCCAGGTGGGGCCTCTGCGGAAAGTGCGGTGTCGCCCTGTGCTGGGAGGCCCTGAGAACGCCCTCTGCTCCCGGCCTTAAAGGAGGAGCTAGACTCTGAAGACTCTCCAAGGATCTGGAATGCAGATTGTGTCTAGCAAACCGAGGAACAGCCTGCTCATCACCTTGCAAAAGCAGGTGGTTGGACCAGGCCCCGTGGCTTCTGGGGAAGGGCGGGCTCCAGCCTCTCATCCATGCCCCCTAGCCAGGGAGAACACTGGGTAGCAATTGGATGGCTAGAACTGGGCAGTAGCCAAGACTTCTCACCCATCCTGTTAAATTTGAAAAAAATAATAAAATAAAAACAGTGGAGAGACGCTGACAAGAGAGAGGGACACATAGTTTGACAATAGAGTCCAGGTGTGGAAAAAGTGATTTATTTTTGGAGCCTGTTAACATCTATCTAACTAGGATGTTTATGCTTCTCATCATGGTTTTGTGTCACAAAGACATACTAAGACTTTGGAAATTTTCCAAAGGTGATTACATTTGAGATGTGCTGTCCCATGCCCTTCCATTTTTCCCCCCTTGTGCCTTCTTAATCACAGTAAACCAAATAAAATAGCTTTACAGCTTACTAAAACTCAAACTTGTGCTCAGAGGAAGCAGTTTCAATGTTTCCAACGGTAAATTTGCAGTGCATTGATTCTCGGCAAGGAACAGAGCCCAAGAATCAAACAGCGGCTCTAACAATCATGAGCCTGTCTTGAGGAAAGGAGACACACACAAGGAAAGGGGAAAAATCTGAAGGATCTAGAAAGGGCAGACCCACTTCAGGACAGGGGACTCAGGACGGAAAGCAGCACTGTGAGAGCGGTGTCCACTTCGCAAAGGGGGTGGGGAAGAGAGCTGCAAAAAGCCATACTAAGAATGTGGTTTTAGAAGAAGCCATTATGACTGCCCTGGTGCCAAGGAGTCAGTTCTACCATGAAAGCCACACCAGGATTCTCCCTGAGGCGTACCATTGCTGTGCCAACAATTCACACGGCCTCGTGGCCTCTTCCCATGCACCTACCACACAAAGGCGCTTGGAGGCTTTGGCAAACATTCTCCTGGCAGGGCCTCCATGAGCTCCCGACCAGTGAGTTACCAAGTCCCTGGTGAACAGATGAGGTACAACCTTGGCAGGCCACAATTGTAAGCAAAGCATGGGGTGCTGCCTGGAGATGCCGGAGTCCCCAAGAATGCTGGCTTATGCTCTGGCATCACCGTCTCATTACTTATCCCTTGAAAATGAGCCTCTCCTCTCCGCAAACCGGAACCAATGCTGTCTAGAAGGCGCAGGTAAGTAACAAGAAACCTCCAGAGTCTACCTGCCTGCGGAGCCGCCTGGAGGCTTGCGGTTGGTTGTTGTTTGTTTGTTTTGGGTTCGGTTTGGTTTTTTTTATTTTTGAGGTGGTGGTGGGTAGATTGTAATCTTATCTCTGTAATGCGTGGTTTAAAAGATTTTGTAGGCACACTGCAAAGAAAGACTGACTTTAAAAAAAAAAGGCAGGCTAAGTCTTGAGGCCGTGTGTGTGTGTGTGTGTATGTGTGTAATTTTTGGGTACTATGACAGGTGTGTGTGTGTGTGTGTGTGTGTGTGTGTGTGTGTGTGTGATGTTTGGGTACTATG
>NW_026590654.1:244277-271482 GCF_907164565.1 Psammomys obesus | reverse complement strand
GAGCCTCAACAGAGAAGGCAATGTGTGTTCCATATGCTCAGGGCACAAAGCAGAGGATAAAAATGCCTCAAAAGCTCAGTGTTAGTCCCTTATACCTGTAATCCCACTCTTGGGAAAGCTGAGGCAGGAGCACTGTGCATTCGGGCCAGCCTGAGTAACTCAGTGAGACCCTAATTCAAATAAAAATTTAAAAGAGAGTTTCCACTTTTGATATAGTGCTTGCCAAATACAGACAAAGCACTGAGTCAGTACCACAAAATAAAACCAAAATGCCTCTGAGAAATAAATAAAAACAAACAGAAACCTCTCCCTTTTGCTAAGATCCTGTTTCCAATCAGTCCTTTTGTTTCCAGGAGCGCCTTCCAAGCCATACAAAAGTTCTAAAGAGGCAGGTTCTAAAGGGGGAGAAGGGCTGTCTTTGCCAGCTTGTCTCCCAGGAGTCTGGTGGGTCCCACCCTGCAGAGAGCTGAGTGACCTCTGACCCAGTGAGGACTTCTGGGCTCAGCTCCAGCCACACAGCTGGTCTCTCCGTGGAGCTGGGACCTGACCAAGAATCTGGGGAGCCGCCCATTGCAGTTATTAAAAGTTCTCAAAGGCATTACCCCCCTCTCTCTTAGGAGCAAGAGCTGTGCCAAGAGGGCCCTGTGGACATGCCCAGGGCACTGAAGCAGGCACCCTCACACTCACAGGGAGTCAGTCCCAGACTTCTGACCCACACCCACCCTCTTAGCAGGGGGCCAGGGCTCCTGGCTGTCACCAGGCCAGAGGCAACCATTACCCATCAGCCCTCGGTGAGGATTTCTGGAATCTAGTTTCCAGGCTTGCCAGATTCCTCTAGACGAGCTTAGAATCCAGACATGGCAGTGAGGGTTACTGCAGAGCAGCTGCTGAAGCATTGGCGTTGGGGTTCAGGTGACATTGGTGAGGGAGGCATGTCCAGACCTGCCCCCGGGGAATAACTTTGACCCCTTATAGGATACAATTCTCTCTAGTATTCACATCACTTCAGCAGGACAAGGCCTCTGAGGAAACCACTGCATAGGGTCCAAAGCTTTAGCGAGCTCTGACCACCATCCTACCTCCCTGACTTTGGGGGCAAGCTCTGTCTCTTAGAGGCCAGCGGACTGAGCAGGCCTGGGACACCTCTTTCTCTCCGTCCATCCCCTCTTTGCCTGGCCCATGTCATTCCTTCATGCATCCGTCCACTCCTGTGTCGTTAGTTAGCATGCGTCTACTGTGCCAAGCGCGCTGGAAAGCTGGCGACTGAACAGGCAGGCTGGTCAGCAGAGGGCCAAAGACCTTGTGTCAAACCACCATAAGGCCAGTGAGAGGCTCCAGGGGGAGAGGCCATTGGTTTTTGCCTGGAAAGAAGCCGAAGGGCTGGGGTTGGAGCTCAGTAGGTAGGGAGGACGCACAAAGCGCTGGGCCGTGGGGACCCTCAGCATGGCGTGAACTGGGCCGGGCGTGGTGGCCCGTATCTGCCATGGCAACACTTGAAAGGTAAGGCAGGAGGAGATCCTTCTCTGCAGGAGTTGAGGCTAGCCTGGGATGTGGAAGAGTGTCTCAGTCAGTGTTTGTTTTGTTTTTAAGGACTTATTTGTATTGTTTTAACTATGTGCAGGTATGCACGTCTGCGTGAGAGTTCGATTATGTGAGTGCATGGTCCCCTGGAGCGTGAGTTACAGACGGTTGGGAGCTGGCTGATGTGGGTGCTGAGAACTGAACTCTGGTCCTCTGCAGGAGCAGCAAGCGCTCTTAACCACCAAGCCACCATCTTCCTATCCTCAGTGTTTTCAAAAAGACAAAGACCTGAGAGGAAAGACAATGAAGTTGAAATCCCCCTTCATGATAACTTTTTTAAGTTTTTGCTTTTCAGATTTATGTTTTATGTATGTGTTTTGCCTCGTGTGTGTGTGGGTGTGTGTGGGTGTGTGTGTGTGTGTGGGTGTGTGTGTGTGTGTGTGTGTGTGTAGCACACCCAGACCTGGTACCTATGGAAGCCAGAAGAGGGCGCCAGATCCCCTAGAATGGCAGTTCCAGATGGTTGTGAGCCACCGTGTTGGTCCTAGGAGCCAAACCTGGGTCCTCTGCAAGAGCAACAAGCGCTCCTAACCACTGGGCCATCTCTCCAGCGCCCCCCACACACACACACACACCCCGCCCCATGACCGCCCTGAGGCTCTTATCTGACCGGAAAGTGAAGTCTGCCGTGTGCTAAGCGCACTTTTGGTTCACCTGCCGCGGCAGCTTTGCAGGGGTCGCTCCAGTCCGCCGTGAGACCCGAAAGGCCACGGGCTGGTGCTGAGAGCGTGCTGCCTTCGGGGAGGCCCGACACGAGCGGGAGGCGACTGGGAGGGACAGAGCTGACCGCGGCCCCCTCACCTGTCATTCACGAAGGAGAACATGAGCAGGCGCTGCTCGATGAACCACTTCCACTCCGGGTTCTCGCTCTGCAGGTCGCGGTAGCTGTCGTTGGAGACGATGACGCCGTCCTTCTCGTAGGCCACCTTGACGATGTAGCGGTCATCGTAGCAGACCACTCGCCGGCCGTTGACCTTGCGGGACGGGGTATACACCAGCACGCCCTGCCGCTCCAGCTCCTCCAGCACGTGCTGCTCTGAGGCCACAGGGGGAGGCGGCTCAGGGCCCCCGGCCCGGGACCCCTCAGCCGTCCACCTCCACCCCTGCTGCAGCCAGACCCGGACGGGGTCTTAGGGACTTATTTACTGCTGTTTAGACAGTTTCTCACTGTCTAAACAGTGTCTAGACGGCCCCAACTTGGCAATCTTCCCCCTCCGCCTCCTGAGCGTAGGGATGGGCATCTGTGCCACCGGCTCTCGCCACTATTTAGTGCCTACAGTTCCAGGATCGGGAGGAAGAAACAGGAGGAACGGGCGTGCAAGGTCACATGAGACCCTGCCGCAAACAACACGAGTGCCCATGACGTACACTGGGAAGTGCTTGCAATAAACTCGAGAAGGGGGTGCGTCATTTCTGGAAAGTCCCTGCTGCCCATCCCAGTCCAAAAGCCTCTCTTCCCTTAAGATAGCCTGTTATAAAACAGTATTGACAGCCCCCCTGGCTGTTATTTTCACAGCTACACCCCTGAGGACCATTTTCAGTGCTGTTCTGCCTTGGACTTTACCCCTGAATAGTTCCTACCCAACTTACATACCGTTTCGTTGCCCAGTTACCATATGGTGACATGGTCTGGCCATGCCCACGTGTTTGGTACTGTCAGCAAGTGAGCCTCTGACAGACATTCGGGGAACCACCCGGGGCAGAGCTCTTGTTTTCTGGCCTGCTAGGCATAACGTGGTCCCTTACTGGGTTTTATTTTGCATTTATTTCTGGTTATTAATGGGATTGACCATCTTTGCCTGTTTTCACTGCCCATTTCCAGTTTTCTCCCATAAAAGGCTTGTCTATAAAACAGGTCGTCTTTCTGGGGTTCCTCCCCTGCCTCATTAATTTGGAGGTGAACCCCATCCGCAGTAAATCGTAAGGTACGGGGCTGGGCAAGTGACGGACTGGGAGAGTGCTCCCTGCTGTGCATGAAGCCTGGGCCAATCCTTCACTGCACAATGGGCCATGGTGGTCTGTGCCTGTAAGCCCAGCACTTGGTCTCCTCGGTCTGTTCCCTGGGTGAACTGTGTTTATTGATTTATGTGCAGTGAACCATCCTCACATCTCTCGGATGAAGCCAGCTTGATCATGGTAGGTACTCTTTTTTTATATGTTCGCAGATTTAGTTTGCTAGTACAAAGAATCATTGATGTGGAGAGTTATTTCTTTGAGAAAGTAAACAAGACTGGCAAACCCTCAGCTATCCTAACCAAAAGAGAAAGAGGATCCAAATTAATAAAACTAGAGATGAAAATGGAGATATTACAACAAACGCTGAGGAAATTCAGAGAATCATAAGAATGTACCTTAAAAATCTATACTCCACCAAACTGAAAACCCCAAGAGAAATGGATTACTTTCTTGAGATACATGCCCTATCAAAATTAAATCAAGATCCAATAAGCAATTTAAGCATACCCATAAACCCTAATGAAGTAGAAGCGGTAAAAGTCTCCCAACTAAAAAAAGCCCAGGGCCAGACCTTCAAAGGATAATTAACACTAATACTCCTCAAATTATTCTGCAAAACAGAAACAGATGGAACATTGCTTAATTGTTTTTATGAGGCCACTGTTACCCCGAATACCAAAGCTACACAAAGACCCAGGGAACTGTGAACATTATGACCACAGGTGCAAAAGTAATTCTCCATAAAATACCAGCAAGCCAGATCTGTGAGCACGCCAGAAAGACCATCAACCACGGCCAGGTCGGCCTCACCCGAGACATGCAAGGATGGTTCAATGTACATAAATCAATAAACATGTTTCATCGCAGAAACAGACTGAGAGACAAAGCACATGGTTATCTCATTAGGTGCACAAAAGGCCTGTGACAAAATCCAACATCTCTTCGCTATAAAAGTCCTGGAGAACCTAGAGATATAAGCGGCAAGCCTCAACATAATAAATACAATCTACAAGCCCACAGCCAATAAGAAGCTAAACAGAGACATCAAAGCAGTAAAGTCAGGTAAAAGACAAAGACGCCCACTTTCTCCATACCTATTCAATACAGTCCTTGCAGTCTTAGCTAGAGCAATAAGACAACTGAAGGAGTTCAAGGGGATGCAAATAGGAAAGGAAGAAGTTAAAGTATCTTTATCTGCAGATGATATGATTATATACATAAATGATCATAAAAATTTCACCAGGAAACTTCTACAGCTGATAAACAAAGTAATAGGTTACAAAATTAACACACAAAAAAATCATCAGTCTTCCGATATACAAATGACAGACAAATTTTTAAAAACCAGGGAAATGACACCTTTTATAAATAGCCTCAAAAAAAAAAAAAAAAAAAAAGTCTTGGGGTAACTCTAACCAAACAAGTAAAAAGACTTGTATAATAAAAACTTTAAGACATTTAAGAAAGAAACTGAAGAAGATGCCAGAAAATAAAAAGATCTCTTGGGACTGGAGAGATGGCTCAGAGGTTAAGAACACTGGTTGTTCTTCCAAAGGTCCTGAGTTCAATTCCCAGCACCCACATAGTGGCCCATGACCATCCATAGTGAGATCTGGTGCCCTCTTCTGGCAGGCAGAATACTGTGTAAATAAAAACAAAAAAAGAGATGTATAGCGAGAATATTGGAATTTTGGGCTCTTTAAAAACACAGAAATAGGAGGCTGGAGAAATGGCTCAGTGGTTAAGCGCACTGTCTGCTCTTCCAGAGGTCCTGAGTTCAGTTCCCAGCAACCACATGGTGGCTCACAGCCATCTACACCCTCTACTGCCCTCTTAGAGCACTAATATGCATAAAATAAATAAATAAATAAAATCTTAAAAAAAAACAAACACAGAAATAGGCAGGCAGAACACTGTATAAATAATAAATAAATAAATCTTAAAAAAAAATCTCTCATGTTCATGGATCAGTTAATATTATAAAGATGGTCGTCCTGCCAAAAGCAATCTACAGATTAAGGACAATCCCATCAGCCAAAGGGCCCCATGGAAACACCCGAACATCACAGGCTATTGCCAAGGCTAATGGTTACTCTCCACAACTTGATGGTAAAGCTCTGTCGAGGGAGACACAACTTGTTTCGGCTGATGCCCAGTGTGAGCGTCCCCTCTGCTAGCTAGCTTTCATGATACTGGGCGGCGCTCTTACAAACCTGCAACCGTGATTGTCTGCAGACTACATGGACTCGACAATGGCACAAGTGACACAGGAGCAGCAGACACTGCCACTGGATTCCCGGCAAAGAGTCTGCAACTAGATAGGTCACAGGCCTACTGGGAAACCACTTACTGTTTTTCTGCTAGGGAAAAATAGCAGTAAAATAACTCCTACTGACATACTTCTGTGCTCATAGATCAGTTCCTCACTAAACCCATACAAGAGAATCTTGCAGTGGGTGTAAATGAGCAGAGACCCTCAGCTGGACAATGTATACAACATTAGAAACTGTGTTAAACTCTATCATAAGTAGGATGTCTTTATCACACTCCTCCCCTTACGGCCCAATGATCTATGCAGAGGACGCAGAAACATTCTAAGAGGAAAACCATGTTTTCTAGACATGACAGGACTGACGCACATATGAACTGTGGCAGCACACACAAGTTCCCAGGTTCCCAGGTTCAAGACAGATGCTATCCCAGCCCTGAGGAGGTAAACTGGACACAGGGTCCCACACCTCACCAAGACGTTATCTACAAACGAGAGCTGCAGGGAAAGGAAATGTCTGTTTTCTCCCGTGGAGCCTCACTGAATAGTATGTCAATGACATTTCCGGGCAACCCTCATATCCGGGAGTGACCGACTAGGGACAAAATAAACTCACTGGTATCTGTGGACTTTTTGTTTAATTTTGCTTTGTTTGGGCTATTTTGCTTGTTTGTTTTTATTTTCATTTTTGTGTTTTTGTTGGGGATTGTTTCTTGTTTTTTGTTTATCTTTGCCTGTCTTTGGTTTTTATTTGGTTTTGGTTTTGCTGTTTTTAAAAGAGAGAAAGACTGGAAAGTTGGGTAGGTAGGGAGGTGAGGGGAATCTGGGAGCATCTGGGGGAAGGGAAAACATGATTAAAAATATATTTCATGAAAATTGTTTCAATAAAAAAAGAAAAAAAATCAGTCTGGGAACCAGAAAAAAAGAGTGGTTCAGTGGCTAAGAGCGTGGGCTGTACTTGCAGAGGCCCAGAGTTAGTTCCGAGCGCCCAACGTTAGGGGGTGGCTCACAACTATTAGTAACTCTCGTGCAAGTAATTCAACACCCGTTTAAGCTTCCAAGGGCGCCCATGCTTAAGTGTGCACACACACACGCGCGTGCGCCCTCACACAAATATAACGTATAGATTATGCAAACTAAACAAGGACTGTCGAGTGGAATGATTATCCAGCGTGTGCAAAGCCTTTGGCTTGATCCCCAGCAAAGACAGAAAGCGAAAAAAAGTAACAATAATTTCTGAGTCTCAGTTTCCTTTTCTTCAAACAAAGAGATTGGAGAGGGGTTTGGCAAGAAGTAAATATTACCTGACAGAATGTCTCCTTCAGATCCTGCCTGATTGTTGTGTAGTACAAATCATTCACAATAAATGGTAAAGGATATGCTTGTCTGTAAGTAAGTTATAAACCATTTATCTAGTCAACAGTTTCCGTGGCATTTCTTCTCTGAGGAGCTGCTTCGAGCTGCAATGCTGAGTGTTCATAGGGGTCTCAGGAACCTTTTGCTACAGGGAGACAGACACTAAACCAGCAACTAAACAGGTAACGGACCACACGGTGGGTGACGTGACCACAGAAGAGTGTGGCATACCTCGGATAGGGGTGTCAGATCGTGATGGCTCTTTCCTCCAAGATGGGACAAAAACTTTGATGTAGGTGTGTCCTCTGTCCCTGAACCAGTCCACAGCCAGACGAATTCCCCGGCAAGAGAAGGCTTCTTTATTTCCATGGCTACAATGGAAGAGTAAGAAATCTGAGGAGACACAAAAAGAGCCACCCTGGAAGTATCCTGGGTCACAGCCTTAAAACAGAGAGGGAACTGGACAAAAGGGAATCCTAAACACAGTCCATCCATCTCCCAGACCACGGCCACTAACCAAAACCAGGCAGCTTTCGATAAGGGGACAGGGCTGCTAAGGAGGGAAGACAGGGGGGAGGAGAGATAATTGACCTTCCTCTCTCTAGCTGAAGTTAGTAAGAGCCAACATTGAAGGAAAAGTAAACATGAAATAGACAAGATCATCCATGTGCAGAATCCCACCCGCTCTGAGAGATGATGGTATGAACTCTGCCAGGGCTCAGCCCAAGCAAAGAAGCCAGGGCCTCCCAAAACCCACAGAAGACATCAGTTTTGCAGGGGAAAAAAGGGGCTGTGTGAAAACATGCTGCATCTTGTAGGCCTCTTAAAAATCATCTTCCTAGCCAGGCATGGTGGTACACATCTTCACCTACCATTTAGGAGGCAGAAAAAAGTGGATCTCTGTGAATCCTGGGCCGGCCTAGTCTACATAGTGAGATCCAGGCCAGCCAGGGATATGAAGTGAGGCCCTTTCTCAAGAAAATATATATCTCTCCCTTAAGCAGGGGATGATGGCACACACCTTTAAGCAGAGTATCTTGGGGAGGATCAAGACAGCTAGGACCAGGAAGATCCTGGAAACAGAAGGATCAAAAATCTAACATCATCCTTGGCTATACATTTAGGCTAGCCTGGGCTAGACAAGACCTTGTTGTGGAAGAAAGGATGGAGGAGATTGTGTTCTTCCATTGTAGAGGAGTGGAGAGGTTTAACTGTGAAACAGATATAAGAATACGCTGGACACCGTGTTTGGCTTGCAAAACTTAGCTGGCCCATAAAGGACAGTGAGCTGGGCACGAGGCATGAGGTAGGACACTGAAGGAGTCATCAAACTAGAATCAGTGGTCAGGCCTGAGCTGCTGCTGATGATGATTAAATAAGAACAGGAAGTGAATTTGGGGGACATTTAGAAGGTGTCAGAACTCAATTCTGAATGTGGAAGTAACAGAGTAACAGATACTTCCAGGTTCCATGCATAAATGCACCGAGAGCCGTGAGCTGACTTTGAGAGAAAAAAACATTCCTAAATTTGGCTTTGGATTAGAGTGACTTGGAGAAAGTTCTGTGCCGCTCAGTGGACATGGTGAGTAAAGAGGGAGAGGTCAGAGGAGAGATCCGCACGGTAAAGGTTATAGGCCACCCTTGTTTAAGCAGTTGAAACCACAGCATTACTGTGAAACACAGAATTACTCAGCTGCCAGAGAGGGAGTTATAGGTCTTGGGCTGGGCCTGAAATGAGCCTGGGACGCAGCCACTGGTTTTAGGCAGGGGAAGGCATCAGACAAAGAGACAGAATGGATCTTGCCAAGGGGTGAAGAGAAAAACAGCCAGGTGTGCTGCCATCTGCAAGCCAGGGAAAGAGGCAGCCAAGTGCCCTCTGTGGGCCCCGTGAAACCTCAGGGCTTCATGTGGGCATGGTGCTGGAGACAGACGAGTGGCTGGATCTGGGACACAGCGTGGGGAAAATAAACAGGCCAAGCCAGGGATGTGACAGAGCCTGGCCTCGGAGATTAGACCAGTTTTGGCTCTTGCTCTCTACTCCGCGACCTGTTTTCCCTCCGGCTGTTGACCAGGTGCCATCACTGAGTCTTGCAGCAGCTATATCCCTGTCCTCACACCACCCTCCCTCCTCTTCCCTCCCCTCCTGTTCTCTCTGACTACTTGCTTCCTCTGGACAGCATCCGCTGACTTCCTCGACCCCATCACATGGGCCCTTCCTAGCCCTTAAGAACACTCACCCCAGCCACACACTCGGATGCACACTTGGAACCTTCCAGTAGAACTGCCTAAAGTTGGAGGCCAGGGCTACTCATACAGCAAGACCTTGTCAGAACAGAGAAACAAAACAAACAACAAGCATTCCCAGGACACTCCGTGGGCCTAAGTAGCATGGCCCCTGATTATTGGTGAAGGCTTAGTAGATTCACGATGGAAACGAGAGCAGCCCCATCACCAGCAGAGAGACGGACATCACAGGCAAAAGGGAGGGTTGCCTGGAAAGACCCTGATACAGCTCTACTCCGGGGACTGAGTACAGCAATGTGACCACAAGTCACCAAACAAGCACAAGGAACAGGGACAAGAACAGGTTTTGTTTGTTTGTTTTGTGTCTTTTCTTCTTTTCCTCTCTCTCTCTCTCTCTCTCTCTCTCTCTCTCTCTCGTAAGGCAGTAGTGTACACACATGAGCGCCAGTGCTGGAAGAGGCAGGAGGCAGCTGCTCCATCTAGCTCTGGAGCTGACAGGTGAGCTGCCTGATGCGGGATCTGAACCAGGGTCCTCTAGAAGAGTAGCCAGTACTCTGAACTGCTGAGCCACTCCTCCAGCCCCTGAGACGGTTCTCAGAAGCAGCCAGATGACTCTGTTGAAGGCCACACTGAGTTCCCCTTATTGCACTTCCTGCTGTTTTCCTGGGACTGTGGGACAGACACAGGTTTGCAGAGTAAGAAAGGAAGTCTGGGGACGAAGCTAGACTCCTAGCAGGTATTAGCGGTCTCTGGGAATCCCTTCAGCTTCAGCAGCCCTAAGGAGCCTGTCTGCCTAGGCTGGCATTTGTCTCCTCAGCCACAGAGGCTGTGCCAGGAGGCTTATGCAAACAGTAGGGAGATGATACCAGCTAGAGAAAGGAGGAGGAAGAAAACCGTTAGTCCCTTCCACCAACCCACACAGGTTCAAAGAAGAGAGGAGGTCATGGGAAAGGTCATTCTCAGGGTCCTTCCTCCTTCTCATAAGTCCTGGCAGGAGCTTGTAGAAACTCACCTCAAATCAGGCTGCCTGCTTTGAAAGTGGCCCAGAGTGGAACTGGAAACAACTCCCAGGCCTCTTGCAGGCCCTGGGGCTAATGGATGTCAGAGCTGTAGGGGTGGAATTACAGGTCCCTGATGGAGGAGAATGTTGAAAGCCAGTGTAGTTCCCAAAAACGCCAAATGGCACTGCTGTACCAAACCTTAGAAACTTTCTAAAAAGCACCGGACCTCACTTGTGATCAGTAAGGCCTCCAGAGCTGCAAAGGCCACACTGAAAAAGAGAGCTTTCTCCTGAATTGGGAGGCTCCGCCCCCAGGAAAGCAGTCTAACACCTATCAGACAAGTGATCCACTCAATCAAAAGAGGGAAAGGCCTCCTGAGATAGCCCCGCAGTCTGGAGCTGAAACAGGGGATTGCATCTGACCAGGAGTGCTGAAGTATGCATGCCTCTTCCTCCTTCCTCCAATTCTTCCTTTATTTAAACCTGAAGTTTATATCAGCACCCTGAACTTGGGGACCCTGAACTCTGCTTTTCCATCCTTGTTTTTTGGTTGTTGTTGTTTTTGGGTTTTTGAGACAGGGCTTCTCTGTGTAACAGAGCCCTAGCTGTCCTGGACTTGCTTTGTACATCAGGCTGGCCTTGAACTCACAGAGATCCGCCTGCCTCTGCCTTCCAAGTGCTGGGCTGAAAGGCGTGCAGCACCGCTCTTTCCTTGTCCCTTTAACTAGCATGTTGGAACCGGTGGCTTAGCTTTTGGTGCTGCTGACGTCTCAGCTCTTGCCCTGGACTCCTTGTTAGAATCCCAGTTCATCACGACTCTCTTGCAAATAGAACACCATAAAAGCCAAGAATTCCTGTCCCAACTCTCACAGGGTGTCCCAGTGACCCCAGAGGTTACTGGGAAAGGAGTCAGGGCAGGGATGGAAGTGCAGCCATCCGGAAGGCTAGAGCAGGAGGGAACACCACACAGGTAGAGACAAATGCCAGGTCAGCCCCTCCGCTTCCTGAAAACTGATGAAAGCTCTGTCCAGCATGGGAAATATGAGAGTACTGTGAAGGACAGACATCCCCCCACACACCCCCTCCCTCCGGCACACACAGCTCCTGAATACAGCCATCTAGCCCCAGTCCATTCTCAAGTAAAATGGTCACCACCACAATTATTCCGAAAAATCTGTAATTGCTTTGTCTCCTGGGATGCTCTGTCTTAATCACTCTAAAGCCTGGTAGCATTTGTGTGTGTCTGTTGAACTGGTGGACAAAAAACTAAAGACAGTTGCAAGAGGCAACCTAGAACTCAGTAATCAGTGGGTTTTGAAGCAGGTAGAAGGAGTACGATAGTCGAGGCAACTTGAGGTGATGACGATAATGAAAATGTAATTGGTTCTAAAAACAGCTGACAATTCTGGGTTAAAGAGATGGCACAGTGGCTAAGAGCACTCAGTGCTCTTCCGAAGGTTCTGTGTTCAATTCCCAGCACCCACATGGCAGCTCACAACTGTCTGATGCTGTCTTCTGGTGTGCAGATGGACATGCAGACAAAGTATCATGTACATAAGTAAATAAATCTTTTAAAAAAGAAATAAGCCACCTTTCCCTCCCGATCTTTCGCTGGGTGTGTGTTTGTGGGGAGGGAAAAGAAGGGACACTGAGTCCAGTAGAGTTCCAATCAGGAGCTGACAGGCATCCTGGGCCTCTTCCTAGGAGGAGCTATTCATCCAGGCCTGTGTCCCTGTCTTTGCATTAACATGTGAACTCCTTCCACAACAAGAGCCTGCTGGAGGCTAAGACCCACTGGGGTGCCCTGTAATCCTAGTACTCAGGAGGTTACAAAAACAGAATAAAAAATTGAGGCTAGCCTTGTCTAAAGATGAGTTTCAGGCCATTCTAGACTACAGAGAAAGATCTTTTCTCAAAATATTCAAAGCACAGGCCCTAAGGACATAGCTCACTACGCTTGCCTAGCATACACAAGGCGCTGGGTTTGTTCCTAGCATAGAATTCGTGAGCCGTGGAGGTGCTTGCCTGTAATCTCAGCACTCAGGAAGCAGAGACAGGAAGAGCAGAAGGTCAAGATTATCTTTGGCTACATTGTAAGTTTGGGGCCAGCCTGATCTGTATAAGACCCTGTCTTTAAGCAACAAAAAAAGAAAAAAGATAAAAGAAAAGGGACACCTGTGACTTTGGGTCTCTTTTTAGGGGAGTGGGGACTGTTAGGGAGGTTAAAGCTCATTTTAATAACTGTAAAAAGTTCTGTTTACCACTCTTGTGGCTCATTTCATCGTTACATTACTCCCTTGAGGAAATGAGTTTCACCCCGTTTTACGATTATGGAAACTGAAGCAAAGAGACACGCCCGGCTCCAGTCTGTTGGTCACTCTACCAGCTGTCACTGTGGCTGCAAACTCTCCTCTCCTTCCACTTGGAGGACCTTCCACAGAGAGATTAACAGACACTGGGAACCAGTTGCCATGAGGCCATGGGAAAGGAAATGAGGCCTAGAGGTTTTGAATATTGGGACGGTAGAAAGGGAAGCGGTTGGTGCCTGAAACAGCTGTGCCTGTGGCAGCCAGCTAAGAGGACTATCATTTGCACAAACTAGGCAGTAAGATTGTACACGGGCCGTTACTCACTAGTATCCAAGAATTCCCTGTAGAAGTTAGGGGCTCCCAAGAGGGCCCCTGGGATACAAGAGTCATGGTTATGCATGGGAAGAACAAAAACATCTCAGGGCCCCAAGGCAGAAGGGCTTTGCCATTTCTACCCAGCTTCTCAGCGGAGGCCCAAGTGCCAGGCCCTCAACCCGCCCAATGGGGGCTCTGACTCCATTCAGATCAGAGGAAGGAAGGAGCTACAGGTTGCCTCCTTCTTATAAGGCAGAAATCAGTGTGGATTTCGGTAGGAGCCCAAGATGCCAGCCCGGAAGTAGACCCCAGGTGATCAGGCAGAGTGATTACCATCTCCAACCCCAGTACTCAGGAGGCTGAGGCAGGAGGGTGAAGGGACAGGCTAGTGTAGGCTACATAGCAACACTCTGTCTTAAAACAAAAGAAAACAGCCTGCTGTGGTGGCTGGAAGCAGGGGAGGAGTGCCGGCTAGGGGCAGAGTTCACGGCAGAGAGCTAGTGTAGTATGCACAAAGACAGGGTCCATCCCAGGACATAATAAACCAAGCACGGTGATGGCTGTCTGTAAGTCCAGCACTCCAGCAATGGAGGCAGGGGAATCAGAAGTTCAGGGTCACCTCTGCTACACAGAGATGCCAAGACCAGCCTCAGCTACATGGAACTCTGTCTATATAAATAAAGTGCATGGCTGGACATTCACCTTGAGGCCAGGTGTCTAGAGGACAGTTGACAGGCTTACATTGCATTCTTCTCTCTCCCGCCTTCATTAGGGACACACACAAGCACACGTACACACACACACACCTGTAGGGACTGTAGTGGAAAGTGTTCTCTGGCCTGTTGAGTCCAGCGGAGCTACAGTTCAATGTGCATAAGATGCATGAGGGATCCTGGGATTGGTGGTGGCAGAGAGTGTCTTGGTATTGGCCCTGCAAACCCCTGGAGACGGAAATGGGGACCTGGTACATCCTGTCCATAGCTGGCACTCTACCGAGAGAGCTGTACCCACACAGGAAGGTCCCGACGCCGACAAAGGCCTGTGCGGACATGGCTGCTCAGTCTATAGTCATTCCCATGGCAGATGCTAGGAGAGGGAGAGCTGCAGGAATGAGAACTGATAACGGCTGTGATGGAGAACCAAAGGGATGGGAGGTGGTGATGGGTAACTTTGGAAAGAGCACAAAGCCCAGAGCAGGTCACTGAGGTCACTCGCCTGTGACCTCAGGTGAGTCACTGTGGCGAAACCCCTTTCTGGAATACGGAAAAAATGCTTTGTGAATCTTAGCATGTCAGAGATTGTTTTTTAAAAGTCTTCTGGCCAGGTGGCAGTGGTGCATGCCTTTAATCCCAGCACTCTCTGGAGGCAGAGGCAGGCCAGTCTCTGAGTTTGAGACCAGCCTGATCTACAGAGTTCCAGGAGAGCCAAGTAAACACAGAGAACCCCTGGCTCAAACCCCCGCTCCCAAAGAGTTTTCTGAAGTTACTCAGTACAATTTTTTAACTGTGTAAACAGGTCTCTAAAAAAGAATATGGTCTGGAACTCATGGAGACTCTTCAGCTGGTTGAACTGAAAAGCTAGAACTGAAAAGTTGGCACGTACTTAGTTGGCTTGAGTAGGCATCAGTTAGTTCAGATGAAGTAAAAGGAGATTGCTAACAGTCAGGTCCTCTGTGGTGTTAGTTACAGCCCAGGATTTCCACAGCCACGTGTAGCAGATAACGTCCACAGCAGTAATGCAACCGCAGAACTCTCCACCCCCACAATTGTGTTGGGCAGAGCTTGGACTTCCGGGTACAGAACCAGTGGGTTCGCTGCCCCCGGCCTTCTGTTTGCCGGCGCAGACATGAAAACTGCTGGGAGCCTTGAACGCGTGTGAGGCCTGGCTTCCCGGGGGCTGGCACAGTGCCCATCTGCTTTACAACTCAGCCTTCTCAGCCACTGGACTCGCCCCTTGCAGAAAGTAAGCTACCAGTCCCGCTTGCAGGAGCCCAAAGGACTCCTTGTATTGTAAAATGAGGAAATGGAAGGCTTTTTAAGTTTGTTGTGGGGTGGTTCGACACATTCAGTTCCCTTCTATGTAGATGAGTCATGATCAGAAAGGGTTTTATAAATCTCAGGCTCAGGTGTGTCCTGAACAAATACATCCCCTTTGCTCATCAGAACCTTCAATCCAGGACCCAGTCCAGTTGAGCTGGGTTCAGCCATCCCCAACAGCTTTTGGCTCAAACAGCCTGAAGAACACAGGAGAGAAAGCCATAGAAATTTCTCTATAGGGTGGCACCGTTGTGGACACACCACTGGAAGCCGGTCTAACTTGAGTCAAGCTCTGACCTCAAAACCCATCAGTTCCCTCCCCCGGCAGCTGGGAGTTTTTCAGATGCAAGGGCGGATGGCCCTGTTTGAATGCTTCCTACCGACACAGGGCAGGAGGCTTGGTGCATTATCTGCAATCTCTCATTGCAGGTCAGTGGTCCCGAATGCTTGGGGACTGAAGACCCTTTATTTATTAAAATCTATACCTTCTGTGCAGAGAAGCAATAATGTGTGCACAAATTTGTCATAATGCATATCATTTCAAGCCACTGATGGCTTTGAAAGTAGATGGGCCCCAGATCCAGGCATGCAGGAAAAGGAAAGAAAATAGGCAGGCCCTCCCTGGGGGTTTCCAAAGGGGAGTTCAGCTCTTGGGAGTCCTGTCCTCCAGAAACAAAGGTCCATGAAGCCATGTCACTGTAAGCCATCTGAGGACAACAGGCATTAGCCTGTAGGGTACTTGTAGTATGTAACTTCTTAATAACTGGGGGACTGGAAGGGGAGCAAGCTTGCTACCCAAAGTCAGGATGCTGTTCTCTGTAAGTAAAGGCATGGGCCACTACAAGTACCAAGAATGGAAGGACAGCCAGCTGGAAGATGCCCCTGCCAACAGTAGCTACCCTTCTCACATGCCAGGGGTAAAAAGACACATCACCCAGCAAGGATTCAAGCTCTACATGTGTCCCCCACCCCTGGACTAGACAGCAGCCCCACCCCTCAAAGAAGAGGATAGAATGTCTGGGAGCCTATAGGCCTCGGAGAAGCGGGGTCTCCTAGGAGCATCTTTCTGGGGTTATTAAAAATCTGTGGTCAATAGCTAATGAGACACCATTTTGAGTTTCCGCCCTATAAAGGGGGTGGTTCTCTGTGGATGTCTTTTTCATGGCTGAGGATCTGGTTGGCTCTGGGAACACAAGTATTGTCCAAACTCCCACCAGAGGGCAAAGAAAGGGAATGGAGAATGGACACACACCTCCTCCATGATCTGAGAACTTGTCTTTCAAGGAAATGAATTAAGGTCCATAGTCAAAGGGTTTTTATATAATTTGTGCCTTTCCCCAAGATCTGCAGAGCAAAGAGAGGGGTGGGGTGTGTGTGTGTGTATGTGTGTGTGTGTGTAAAACACTGAGATATTCTGTAGACAGAAAGTATATGAAAACATGTAGACTTTGACACATTCTTTGCAGTAAGCCTGTGTAATGGCTTCCATTTGTAACCCACACAGACTAAGCGTGGAAAGACAAAATTGATCACAGCTGGAGGGGTGGGGGCAGTGGTAACACTGAACGGATTGACTGAAGACACTTCGTAGTCCCATGCACAGAGGGTGGTTTCAGTTTGAATCCCATGCTGTGACAGAGTCCCGGCTAAAGAGAACCCCACACTGTGCACACACTAGCATCTGTGTTAATAGTGCCCTCTGACTCCTGGTGACAAAACACCATCCTGAAGTAGGCTGTCTGCACTGTGCTCATTCTGGTATTTTCACCCAAATTCAGGGAACCATGCTATCTTGGGGCTGACAAGGTCTTCGATTGCTGCAGTGAGACCTTACATTCAAATCCTCTTTCAATTACTGCCCAGTAAGCTTTGCCCGGAGCATGTGGAAGCCAGGCCCCTCTCCCCTCCACTTCTGGGGCAAATTGAACTCATTTTTTTATTATTTACATTTGCTGGTTGGTGGGATCATACGTGGGAAGGTCAGAGGACAACTAGAATGAATCCCCATCTGTCTTCTACCATGTGGGTCTCAAGGAGGATACTCGGGTCATCAGATTTGGCAACAAGTGTCTTTACCAGCTGAGCCATCTCATGGGCCATGAATTCTTTCAAGCTCCTGTCCTGGCCAGTTGACTGTCAACTTGACAAGTTAGAGTTACCTGACAAGAGGGACACACAATTGCAAAAATGCCTCTCTAAGACTGTCCTCTAGGCAAGTTTGTGGGGTATTTTCTTAATTAGAGATTGGTGTGAGGGACCCAGAGCATTCTGGGTAGTGCCACCCTGGGCAAGGAGGCCTGGCATGTATGAAAAAAGCTGAGGAAGCCATGAGGAACAGGCCAGTAAACAGCGCTCCTCCTTGGACTCTGCTTCAATTCCTGTCTCCAGGCTCCTGCTGGGTTTCCACCTTGGCTTCTTCTGGTGATAACCTGGAAGCCAACCAAATCCTTCCTCCCCAAGTTACTTTTGGCCAGGGTGTTTCATCACAGAAATAGAAACACCCTCAGAAAGCCTGCCCTCTAATACCCCAGAGAGCAAGATGTCACGGGTTTCCCATCTGCTGCCAACGAGGGGCATAGGTGGGACAGTGAGAGCAAGCGCACAGCAGCTTAAATCACGGAGGAGCCAGGGGCTCCATCTCACCTTGATTCTATCCCTGTGGACAAACCTCGCCAGTGAAAAGGGAACATACGCTCTCAGCCACCCTGGGCCCATTCCAAGCTTCCGTCCTGCAGTGCCAAACTTAAAGTGAGCTCAAATCCCGGGGGGAGCGTCAGATGCTTGTTGACACGTTTGGAGCCGCTGATAACTGCTTTTCGGAATTCCTACTCAGCTTTTAGAAAGGGAAGTACAAGTATTTATAGCTGTGAGTGAGCTATTTTCTATGGCTCTGCCCTCTGCCTGGCTATAACTCAGCCAAGTTTGCGCAATGCCCTCCTCACCCAGCCCTGAGCATGGCATCTTGGGAGACTGGACTACAGTGGAGCTTTGCCAAGTCAGGCACAATAACCACATGCATCATTCTAGAATCACACACACACACACACAAAAGCCAAGTTACAAAGACTAACCTGGCCATAGCTGCAGCTGAAGGTGTGAGGAGAGGCCACCAGACAGTCCTTTGAGCCTTAACATGGAGCTGCAGCCTCGCCTTTCCGCCAGCCCCTGGCAGAGGGCTTTGAACACAAGCAAAGCATTTCTCCTGCTGGGTCCAGAGCTCTAAGGGGGACAGTGGAGATCTACTGGCTCTGCACGGAGAGAAACCGAGTACCCACGCCTTCCCAGAATGACACAGCTGGCTGGCGACGAACCCCACAGAAGGAGCCCTATCTGCCAACACCTGATCCTGGGCTCCTGCCTAACACTCACTTCCTTCCCTCTGAAGAAGGCGCCCGTGAGCATGGTCAGCACACCACAACAGACCTGCACCAGAGAGTGAGGCAATTCACCCCCTTCACACAGGTGCTAAGACATGGAACAGAGATTCAAAGTCCGATCTAAAGTAAGTGAAGAAATAAGAGTAAATACATTCTAAAATAGTAAGGGAATAAAAACAAAACAACCAGAGAGAGAGAACCCAACAAGCTAAGATTAGAAGATGCCGTTTGATCTAGCTGCACCACTCCTGGGTATATACCCAGAAGAATCTAAGTCAAGCGTAGCACCGACACGCTTTCACACCAAGAAGGTTAAACCTTCTTCACAATATTTGGGTTATGGAATCAGCCTAGGTACTCACCACAGGGTAAATGGATACTAAAGAGGAATGTAGTGTGTATACACAGTGGAGTGTAAGTTATACAAACAGGATGAAGGAAAGCAAGGACGCTACCTCATGGCTACATTGCTGCCATCAATCACTATGGGCCGCAGGGAACTGGCTGGGTCTCCACCATCCTCTTCTCGGCCTGGGCCCAGGCCCTGCGGGGCATCGAGGGCCCCGCAGCACCCCCGGGCCATCAGCACCACCCCGGTGCTGTTGGCTGGATCCTCCTGAGCCTTTGGGCGGCTGCCGGTCAGGATCAACTCTCGCAGCACGTCATTGACCAGGGCACTGTCACCCAGTTTGCCCAGCACCCTGACCACGTCCTCCTGGCTGTAGCCCAGTTTCTGGAAAAACTCCATCTTGTTCCGACTCTCCATATCGTGCCAGCTGTTGCCTGGCCCAGCTCCTGCTCTGGGCTTCCTCCTGGCAGAGCCGCAAAGGCATGAGCTAAAAAGAAAAGGCAGTAGTCAGGTGTTTGCCCCTGGGTGATGAGGGCGCGCTGGGCACGCTCCTCCTGAGCCTGGCGCTATCTGTAAGGAAATCACGAGGAGCCTGGTCCCCGTGGGGACTGTCAGTGGGGTGGTGTGGGTGGTAAGCCACAGACGTAAATACACCTCTTTTCCTAGTGTGTTCTCTGGGGCCTTTGCTCCTGTGTGCCTGTGCAGGGAACGCTAGCCAGGGCCCAGGGTGTGAGAGCTGAGCAGGGCACCAAGCCAGGGAAGCCTTTTAGAGACTGTCATGAGCCAGGTGGCTTCCACCCACACTTCTGTACTGAGGTGATCCGCACTAACGCCTCAAGCTGTCTCTGTGTTCGGAGACAGGACCTTTCAAATCAGGTCCTTGGGGCACACCTTCGCCCCACAGCTGTTACAAGAGCAAGCAAGGCACCCTGGACTCCGACATACAGAGAAGGACGACCTCAGGAGGGGGAGGGGACTGCTGTGGGTGTGAACAGGCTAGGGAGTGAGGCCTGGGAAGGAGCCAACATTGTCGACACTCTGCTCTCAAACTCGCAACCTCCGGAACACGGTGACTTCCAATTATGCCAGCCAAGATGCCAGGACAGGCTTCACCCAGGGGAGAGCAACCACAGAAGAGGGCCCTCCCAGAAAGGCAAGGCTGCCCGGGGAATCCAGCTCTGTGCCCTGCCTCAATTTACATTCAGCTCACCCCGAACTTTGAAAGTAATGGTCCTGACTCAAATTTGGCTCTTCCTTTGGGGACGTCCAGCATGGCCTCCCTGTGTGGGGGTGACAAGGAAGGGGCTGTACCTGACAGTTGTTTTCAAAAGGGGAAAACCGAACTATGCAGGACACACTGGCTCTCTCTGCTAATCACAGAAAGTTGACACCATTCCAAATGGTCTTAAAATGTAGAGATAACCATGGCATAATTGAAAATTTCAAGTGAGGCAGGAGTAGAAGGAAGGTATAATCTATGGCCCATGACGCCAGTCTGTCCTGTGCTGGCTACGTCTGCATGTCTCCAGAGCTGTCTCTGTGCACCTACCTCATATTACTAGAGACACAAATATGGCCGACTGTCTCTGGCTAGTTTTGCACACACGATGCCGTACTGCGGATTGTTACTCAGCACCCTGCTTTTTCCCTTTAAAACACCTCTTGAGCATCTTTTCCAGCCAGTTTCTGAGGTCTGGCCACTGTATGCCCAGCAGCAGTGATGGTGACTGAATGGGTGGACGAACGGATGAACAAATGAACGGATGAATGAATGGATGGTGTTCTTTAGGATTAACCATATGGTCATCGCACATGGGTCATCTTTAATTTTCTCAAGAGACTCAACTGTTCTGGCCTGTCCACTCAGTCACCGTCACTCGGTGGCACCTATGGAACCGAGAAGTTCAATAGATTTCTGTTTTTAATGGGCCATCTACGCTGGGGTTTTCCTCTCTTCCCATGTTTTTCCTTGAGTTTTAAATCTCACAGAACAGCATTCTCCAGAAGTTCCAAAGATGGCATCCCAAAGTCCCCTTCAACTCCTCACCGCCACATCCAGGGAGCCATTAATTCTGTTTCCTGGGTGGTTTGCATACCCACCCTGCCCTCCGCATTCCCACTGGCATTCTTCCATCCCCCCAGCCCTCACGGAACACGCTTGCTGCTTCACACTGACTCCACAGAAACAAAGCAAAACGCAGTCTATCCTCAACCTGCTCGTAATCTACTCTGGAAAATAGAACGAAAAAATGTAATAAGTCATTAATTAATAAAAGTAATAAGTCATAAATCCAAAATAAGCACAGGTGGTTGTTTGGGGTTTGGCTTTTCGTTTGTTCACATTTCAGTGTGTGTGTCTGTGTGTGCGCCTGTGTGTGTGCCTGTGTGTATATATGTGAGTGCACGTGTGCTCAAGTGAGTGTGGTTGTGTGCCAGAGTGCTCGGTGGCAGAGGACAACTTTAAGTTCCTCTTCTCTCCTTCCACCAACGTGGGTTCTGGGGCTGGGACCGGGGTTGTGGGTCCTGGGGCTGGGACCAGGGCTGTCTGTTTGGTGGTGTGTGCCCTCACTTCCTGAGCCACCTCTCTAGCCCAGAACAATTGCTTTGACTAGAAAAAAAAAAAGTGCTTTCAGAGGCTGGAGAGACGGCTCGATAAACACTGAGAGCACTTGCTGGTCTTGTGAAAGACCTGAGTTTGGTTCCCAGCAGTCACGTGGTGGCTCACAGCCATCTGTAACTCCAGTTCCAGGCAATGCGATGCCTTCTTCTGGCCTCTAAGGGCACCAGGCGCACACCTGGGGCACGCATGTGCGTGCAAGAAAAACACTCACACACACAGAATAAATACATCTAAAATATTTTTAAAGAGAGGAAACTGTGCTTTCAAGGCACAGATGAGGAACGACTTCTCTCCTTTTGAGAGCTATGGGGCGAAGTTCGGGCTCAGCAGGGAAAGCACTCACCAAGTCCGATGACTCAAGTTTGATCCTCTGAGAGAATCGACTTATGGGGCTTGTCCACATACAGTAAGTAGGCAACATAAAGACGGTGTAGGGAAAGGCCAGTGAAGTCCTCAGAGAACTGTGCGGCCTGTGAAATGACCCCAGGGTCTCCACGTGCCGTTTGCCCCACCTCACCCAACAACACTAACGCCAAGTCACTCAAAGACTCAAGCAAACTTCCACATTCCTCCATCCTTCACAAAACTCATCCACATGAGAGTCAGAGCCTCACAGTTGGCCCTGGACAACCTCCCACCTCTCAACCACGTCTCTGGTCTAGCCTCACCTCTCTGTGTCTAGTGAGCAGGTCTTCTCCACCAGGACCCAGGGCTAGGGTCCAGCTTTGGACCAAAGTTCACATAGGAAGTGGGCACTCACCAGTCTGATAGGTCACTTCACACTGGGCTGTCCCCTACATGGACCGTCTGTTCCCTTCATAGGCTGCTGTTACATTTTCTGGAAGCTTTCAAACCTTGATGCTCCATCAGTGCTCTGTCCCTCACTGCGCATGCACGTCCACACTTAGTTCAGAGAGAAGGGAAGAGCAGAGAGGCTGAGCAGAGACAGAAGCACCCATGTTCCCACTGTGACTTTATGGCCTCTATATCATTGTTATGTTATGATATAGAACTTCCTGCTTTTCTTCGTGGGAGAACAGTCTAAATGTGCACGGTGTCCTTTTCAGGACTGAGAACGCTGAGACTACAGAGCTAGTGAATGGCAGAGCGTGGCCCTCAGTCAGCTCCAGAAATAACTTGTTGTTTTGAGTCACAGGCTCAGCACAGAGGCAGCACCTTACCGTTGCATAAATGGAAAAATGAAAACCGAGTGAGTGGCTTCCCTTCCGTCTCACAGAAACGTCTCTGTGAAGAGTTCCCTGTTCATCTTGTAACTGCTGCCAGGACAAAAGCAAGGACACCTAAAATGAAAATATTTGTGCCTGCCGAGGTAAGTAGGCAGATCTGGGGCCTTCCTTCCTTTCCATGGGGCCAGTAAGTCATCACCCACAGAACCTTTTCTGAGAAGATTTTCAAGAGGTATGTGTGCCACCAGACAGCTGTTTTTACACAAAACTAACAGACAGTTCACCTGCTTTAGAAAAGAATTCTCCCCCGGGACCTCAACAGCAACTTTAGTTCCCTTTAAAACAAATGACTTCTAAATAGGGCAGGAGCCGGGGGCTGGGGCTGCCCTCTGGAGCCTCCGTACCCCAAGGACCCGCTCGCTGAGCTGTTTGCACTCAGCTGCTTGAGTGTGACCTTGCTATTTTTAAAACCTGAGAGCCTTGAACAGCTTCAGTCTTCTTCCTCAGTCTTGACTGGAAGTCACAAATAGCCCAGAATATTAGTAATAAAATCTTGTGGATTTCATCATTAGACCTTGCAATGGGCGGCATCCAGACCTCTTCTCCCTTAGGCCTGACCGACAGCAGAGGCAGCCGTCCTGGGAGGAGATCCCTTCCAGAAACAGCAAACCTGGGTCTGAAGAGTCCCCACACTGAAGGCTTGGAACCTCTGCCTGGAAGATTCTCTGGGGGAAAGTGAGGAGAGACTGAAAGAAAAGGGAGGGATAGGGGTACCGGAGGAACAGCAGCCCCTGTACGCGCAGCGCTGCCTAGTTATGAGGGGCTGCCCTACACTGTGGAAGCCCCAACTTCCTTTTGAGGTGGAAGGAGCCAGCCTGTTCCTCCTGTCATGGTTTCTGTGAGGAAACTTAGGGAAAGAGCCCTTGGTGACTTGCCCAGGGTGCTGAGAGCTACAAAATGGGAGAGCAGGGAATTTGCCGCCCAGAGCAGGGAGCTCCCTCCAGCGGCCACCTGTAGCGCACACCCAGAGCCCTGAGCCCCAAAAGACCACTTTGAAGTCAATCACCACAGTGAGGAAAATGTAGCCTGGCCAGAGCTTTTCTACAACTTGATGAGCGTGGTAGGTCAGCACAGATTTCCAGCCCTCTGTGGAACGAGCTGTCAGTCAGATTTGCTTTGGTTTTGTCAGTTAGAGTTTGAGGAAGTCACAGAGAATCTAAGATTTCATCCCACTGGACTGATTTTTTTTTTTTTTTTTTTTTTTTTTTTTGTCTGCTCACCTCTGTCTTTTTAAAGAGAATTTCTAATTTTAAAAAATAATGGGCTAGGCCTGTAGCTTAGTGTTGGGGTGCTTGGCTGGCAAGTGCAAGGCCCCATTTTAATCACTTCTGAGTCCACAGTCCTGTGTCCATGCGTCCATGTCCTGAGAAGCACCCCCTGCCCAGCTAGCAGCCATCTTTTCACTGCCTCTACGAACCTGAGCTTGCCGACTCAGGACGTCGCTCCTGAGAGGAGTCATACGGCATCCAGATGGCGTGTGTCTGACACCATTCGCCTCACTTAGCTTCCTCTCCTCCGGGACTATGCATGCTGTGCTGGGCACCAGAATTCCCTCTCCTTTTGAAGCAGAGTCGTAATCTCCCGGGGATATTTTTTCACGTGTTGTGATTGTTCGCTCATCCCGCTACGGGCTACTTTGGCTGCTTCTGTCTCTTGGCTACTGTCACTCAAACTGCTGAGAACATGGGTGTGCTGGCCCGGGTTTTTGTTCCCTCCTCAAACTTACCCCCTCTCTGATGCTCTAGGTACCTTACAGGATGCTTGAAGCATGTCCAGTCAAGATCCACACAGAGCCCTATCTGTGGGCCAGGTTCAGGCCCTCCATTGCAGCATCACCTGGCCTGAAAGAAAACCCTCTAATCTTGGCTGACAAAGCTCAGGTTTCTAGTGCTGCAAAGAATCAGCCAAATCAGGTTAAGACTAATTGATCTCTTCATCAGCCCTGAGACTGCTGCCAACACTTCTGATCTACCTTCAGCCAGGAAACTAGACAGCAACTAACCAACGTCTAGACTGGTGGACACCTCTGTTAGCCTGGAGAGTGCAAAGCAATCTCCACTCCTGACTCCACAGCCATCAGCCTTCTACAGAGCCCACAGACGCCGCTTCTTCACCTGGCAAGATCAACCCCCAACACACACACACACACACACACACACACACACACACACACACGAATTCTTGAAAAAGTGAGCAGACTCTACATCCAAAGGCAGTTAAAGATGCTTACCGAATTCCCAAAATTTGAACACCTAAAAGAATTTCAGACCTGAGAAGCCAGAGTGTTCAGGGCAGCCCTCACTCACACACCTCTCTCTCTCGCACGCCCTTCTCCCGTGCCCTTGACTGAAGTCTGTTCAGCGCCTGCCACGTTAACTGATAGCAGGGCGCAGGCACTCACCAGCTGGGTGTGGCCCTGGGTTCTCACAGCGGCTGCCCCTGCCCTGCAGCCTGAGCCTTCACACTGACCCTCTCTCTCCGGCTAGAAAGTGCTCAGTCCCTCAGGAGTTCAGGGAGTTAGAGGAGGGCAGAAAGCGCAGGCCACACCCCTGCTCGAAGCCCGTCCATGCCTGCGCTCCACTTCCTGCAAATCACATTCACTGCAAAAGGTACTTAGACTTCGTGTTAAAGAGGAAAGGAAGAACGCACTCAGAGGTAGGAAGTTCGCCTGAGCCAACCAAGCAAAGTACAGCAACCACGCAAAGCAAAGTCTCCTGAGGGCTTCAGGAGGCTGCTCCTGGAGAGCATCAGGGATGGGAGGGCGAGAACCACATCTGCTGGTGGCTGGGAAGCCCATCCGCTCGAAGGCACTCCTAGGGAAGCTGACGCTCAGTGAAAGAAGACCACAGACTGCAAGAGGGAAGTGTTACCACAAGCGAGAGAACAGACACGCTACAAGTTGCACTTGAAACTTGGGTCCAGAGGAGGGTTCTGCTCTTCTTTCCCAAAGCCAGAAGCCCCAACAAAACATGAAATCCTCTGGGAAAGGGGGTCAGTGCCCAGCATTCCACTGCTACACAGAGAGCAGGCAGAGCGAGCAGACTTGGAAGTCTGATTCTTGAATCACAGCACTGTCAGCAAACTGCAGTGGTCAAGCTTCCACCGGATAACATCGTCCTCGACTTGTTCAAGGACACAGCCGCGGAGTCAGGCTGACTTTAGGACCCAGGCCTTGGTTCTGGGGAAGTAAGAGCGGCCTGGCTTTCCGCTGGGTGGTGGAGATTAGAACTCAGGCCCTCCTATTTGCATAGCAAACACTCTTGCCGCTGCATCATCTCTCTAGCGCTTTCTTTATGTTTTTGAGACACAGCCTCGTATGTGTTCTAGGTTGTTCTTGAGCTTGCTCTGCCCAGGCTGGCCTTGAGCCCAGTCCTTCTGCCTTACCCCACCCCAAACCCCTCTCCCCCACGGCTGAGAGTAGAGCTGTGAACTAGCATGCCTAGACTTGAAAGCTATTCTCTTAGGTGCAGAAACAAACAACAACGAAAACAAACAAGCAAACAAAAACAGGCCGGAGAAGCTCTGGGAAGATTATCGAGGTAGACCTGGGATTTGGGATATAAAAATCTTGATTTGTGGGCCACTGAGATAGCTTAGCAGGTAAAGGTGCCCGTTGGCAGTGTCTGATCACCTGAGTTTGATTCCTAAAACCCACACATGAGAACTCACTCCTGCAAGCTATCCTCTGACCTTGGCACACACTGTGGCACAATGCACACGAATGAATGAATGAATGAATGAATGAATGAATGAATGAATGAATGATTGTAATAGGCATTTTAGGTCAGAGCAGTAGTGACCCATGTCTTTAATCCCAGCACTCAGGAGGCAGAGGCAGGCAACTCTGAGTTTGAGGCCAGCCTGGGCTACACACACATACAACATCTCTAAAAACAAACAAAAATAATTCTGATTTGTGTCCATCCCTGGGTCAATATGAGGACAAGTATGGGGACAAGTGAGAACCATCAATTATTTCTCAAAAAAAAGAAGGTTGTGGATGATGAGATGGCCCAGCAGATAAAAGCACTTACTGCCAAGCCTGATGACTTGGGTTCTATCCCCAGGACTAACAAATGGAAAGAGAACCAATCAGCTCACCGGCTCCCTCGAGTTGTCCTCTGACTTCCTCCCTCATGGTGTCACACGCATACCCCATACACACACATACATACATGTACATGTGCGTGCGCACACACATATGCACACACACAATAAATTTAAAAATTTTGAGGGGGCGGTGCCTGGGGAGTGACCGCCTCCACACATGTGCACATTCTCACACACAGATGCACACACACGTGCAAAAATGATGTTGTCAGCCTCCTGGCAGTGGCGCACGCCTTTGACCCCAGCACTCGGGAGGCAGAAGCAGGCACATATCTGAGTTAGAGACCAGCCTGGTTTACAGAGCGAGTTCTAGGACAGCTAGGACTACACAGAGAAAGAAAGAAAGAAAGAAAGAAAGAAAGAAAGAAAGAAAGAAAGAAAGAAAGAAAGAAAGAAAGAAAGAAAGGAGGGAGGGAGGGAGGGAGGGAGGGAGGGA
>NW_026590654.1:243887-244177 GCF_907164565.1 Psammomys obesus | reverse complement strand
GGAGGGAGGGAGGGAGGGAGGGAGGGAGGGAAAGAAAGGAAGGAAAGAAAAAGGGAGGGAGGGAAGGAGGAAGGAAGGAAGAAAGGAAGGAAGGAAAGAAGGAAGGAAGGAAGGAAGGAAGGAAGGAAGGAGGGAGGAAGAGAAAGAAAGAAAGAAAGAAAGAGAAAGAAAGAAAGAAAGAAAGAAAGGAAGGAAGGAAGGAAGGAAGGAGGGAGGAAGAGAAAGAAAGAAAGAAAGAGAGAGAGAAAGAAAGAAAGAAAGAAAGAAAGAAAGAAAGAAAGAAAGAAAGA
>NW_026590654.1:201411-243877 GCF_907164565.1 Psammomys obesus | reverse complement strand
AGAAAGAAAGAAAGAAAGAAAGAAAGAAAGAAAGAAAGAAAGAAAGAAAGAAAGAAGGAAAGAAGGAAAGAAAAGATGATTGCGTCTAATCAGTTGTCTGACTGCAATGTGTTTGGTGGAGGTCTAAAGACTTCAGTGCCTTGATTCCTGGAGACATCATTTCTGCTGGAAACCCTATACTCAGAAGTACCATACGGTCCCTTTACAGTGACTGACCTAGAGAGAGCTGGGCTGGGCTCCCACAGTGGCATGTTTCAGCTGCCAGGACTGGGGCTGGGGCAGAAGTCAAACCTGTTCAGGCGATTGTTACCCACAGAAAGGAGAAATGGTAGCAGCGTCACTCACTCTAAATGAGTTCTCCCTAGCAGCCGAGGGAAGGGCAGCAGCTTGCAGGGAGTCCCTGAACTCCATCTCCAGCCCCACAAAGATCAGTCAGCTGGTAGGAAAGGAGAGGGGCTGCAGTCTCGACTAGACAGGTCTACACCCCACAACTGCTGTGCAGGCCTCTTTTCCTTCCCTCTTCTGCCTGGTTTACCCCAAGGCTACTTCTGCCTGCTCCCTGCCTTTTTGGTAACGCTGGGGTCTGTGCCATCAGGAAGTGGTCTCGGAGGGCAGAGGCGTGTGTGGATAGGCTCTCACCACAGACGGAAGACAACGTGCAGGTAGGTGACATGCACCCAGGGCCTGAGAAGCCCAGAACACTCAAGGGCCTGCCTCCCTCTACAGTAGTGGACCAGGCTTAGATGACATTTCCTGAGTGAGCTAAACCTGCATGGTGCAGCAGGGACCATGCAGAGGCTCGGCTGAAAAGAACTGTCCTCAACCTTCCGCTAATGTTCACCAGACACAGCTTCCAGATCTTGCCAACACCAGGCTTCCAAGCCGTTCTGCTTTTTGCCAAACCCATATGTTATGAAGTGTTTGCCAAGGCCATTTCAGCTTTTGTTCCCTGGCTGCTGGGAGCTCCAAGAGCTTTTGGGAAGGGGTGGGGGGGTGCCTGCACCATGGACCATCTTCCTATGGTATCCCCTTTCTTATCGAGGCTTTGTATGTGTTGTGTATGCCATAAGCATCTGGTCAGTTTTATATGTAACTTTTAACTCCATTGAGGTCCAAAGACATTTACTTTCCAATAAATGTATTGGTTTTTCCTTCATAATCTACTCTGTTTGAATCTTTTTAAAAATCCTTCTCTATCTTTTTAATCCTTAATCAAAAGGATTGAAAAGACCTTTTCTTTCCAACTGTAAGTTTTTATCATTACATTTGCGTGTGTACACTCATGCCAGAGTAACACCTATGGAAGTGAGGGCAGCCTGCAGAAACTGTTCTCTCCTTCCGCCATGTGGTCTCGGGGTCTGAACCCACATGTCGCTCTGGGCAGCAGCCACCTTTACCAGCTGAGCCATCCCACTGGCCCTGTTTTTGCTATTTAAATAAGACTTTAACCATAATCTAAAGTTGATTTTATGACCGTGCTGAGGGGGAATCTGGCTTGCTTTTTGCAGTTTGGTGTCGTGAACTTGAAGCCAGGCAGACCACTCTGCTGTTTATCATCTGTGTAGCCTCAAGCCAGTGAACAACTTCCACATAGACGGGGCAATAATCTTACCATCTGATGAAGACAGTGTGAGAATTAGCACACGCAGCGCTGAGCTGCAGCTCAGTGGTAGAGTGCAAGGCCCTAGGTTGAGTCCTCAGCACTGCGCAATAAAGATGTTTAAAATGCTTTTAAAATAAGCACATGTATGTATAACATTACCCGGTCTATGTTAAATGCGCAGTCAATGATATTATCATTTTGACTACATGTTCATTCGTCCTTTTTTGTGGTACAAGGACCAAACCTCAGGCAGGCCTCTGCTCCCAAATCAGTCTGTGGCTTTGCCTGATTAACAGTCTCTCTATATCTTAGGCTAGCTTAGAACTCATTACCCTTTGCCCCGACCCTGAGTGTTGTAGTATTTGTGTGTGTGTACATGCATGCCATGAAGATAACTTTTTTTTAGCCATTTACTCTATGCTCTAGGATAGCTGGCCAGTAATTCCAAGCTACTCTCCTGTCTCTGCTTCCTATCTGCACTGCAGGGGTGCTGGCATTACAGATGTGTGCCACCACATCTGGCTATTTATGTGTGTTCAAGGGATCAAACTTGGAGTGTCAGACTTGCATAGCAAACACTTTCAGTGGTGGTGCCACCTCAGCAGCCCTGGTTTGGTTTTTAAGGTCCCCTACTGCCTCAGTGTCCTAAACCCCTAGACCATGAGTGCCCACTACCACGCTTGACTTAAATATGATATATTACAGAGATAGGATTACTATAGCCAGCCATGGCAAAGCCCAGCACCTAGAAAACACTGACAAATTACAGAGACAAACAAGGTATTTCGGAACGCGCCTTTAATCCCAACACTCAGGAGGCAGAAGCAGAAAGGAGCCTCTCTGCTAGGGAGAGGGTAGCAGGTGTACAAAGAGTTCCAGGGCAGCCAAGACTACATAGTGAGATCAGGCTTCCAAAACATAACAGCTCTGCAGAGACTGGCAGAACTACCCTCCCGTCCACAGCAGGAATGGGTGTGCACACCACATGTGATTGAGGGGCTGGAGTGACGGCTGAGCTGTTGCTCTCCTGGCTGACCAGGGTTCAATGCATTTGTATATACAATCATACACATACATACATGCAGTCAAAACATTCATATATAAAGTAAATAAAATAAAAATCAATTCAGTTATTAATTACCATGTGCTGCCACACACACACAGTCTGTTTGGTTAAGATTTAAAAAAAAAAATTATTATTTTTTCATTTCTAGGCCAACATGACACCATAGCTTGAGAAAACTGATTGCTTCCTCCAGCGTGGGGCTGCTGGACAGATCCTATTGTGGGACGCTCTGGCCTTCCAAAGGTCAGCCAGCCTTTCTCAGGACTCCAGGCCTCATGACTAATACCAGACAGAAGCACAGTCCTCCAGGGCACCCTCTAGCCTCTGCTTTTCTTTGTGCTATCTCAGCTACTGAATTCACTGTGCTACTCTACCAGCGGTTCTCAACCTGTAAGTTGTGACCTCTTTGGGGTCAAATATCAGACATCCTGCATATCAGATATTTACATTACGATTGATAACAGTGGAAAAATTACAGTTATGAAGGAGCAACAAAAATAATGTTATGGTTGGGGTCATCACAGTATGAGGGGCTGGATTAAACAGCATTAGGAAGGTTGCGATCCACTGCTCTATGTAGTGCCTGATGTGCCCAGAGTTCACAGGCCTGCCCTGCTTGGCCCTGTAGGCATCCCACTCGTGAGACTGTGGCTACGTTAACCCAGATAAGTTAGCATTCGGAAACACGCCTACAGCTGCAGCAACGCATAGCCCTAACTGTTGACTGTGGAAGATCTGCTTTTCCTGCATTCCAGAGAGATTCTTAGACTGTCAGAGAGCCAAAGGAAGTGTGAGGCGGTCCGTGCTAACACTCCACACATCCCTAGGAACAGATGCTATGAACAAAAAGATGGCAGGACTGTGGCTCACTAACAGAGACGGGCACAGAGAACAGTGAGGGGTGCTGCACAGGCTACATGAAGCCTTGAAAACCTAGACCAATGACATCAGCGTATAAGTGACCACATCTCAACACTAGCCTCATCCTCTGCTTATCCCTGACCAAAACACTACAGAAACTTTTATTGAGCTCCACAATGCCTCGCCCCACAAGAAAGGTCCCAAATTACCATGTTCCCACCCCTACCCCTGTCCCAAGATATGTTCAAGTTCTAACTTCCTGTATCTGTGAACATAACTTTATTTGAAAATAGTCACTGTAAAAGTCACCCAGGTAAGATATAGTTGTATAGTCTTGAGTGGGCCTTGAACATAATGGCATCTTTCTAAGAAAATGGAGAGACTCAGACAGAGATGCAGGGCAAAGGCCAAGTGAAGACAGAGGATAAGCTTAAAGTGATGAAGCTGTAAGCTAAACCTAGCAAGCAGCAAGAATCACGCACCTCCAAGGGACCATATCCCCAACTATACCTTAAGTTGGGACCTAGGATGATAGGACTAAGAGAAAGTTTCTTTTAAGTCATCTGTTTTGTGGCCATGTGCTATGGTAGTTCTAGAAAACGAATACAGCCCTCAGCTCCTCGTAGATCATCCTATCCCATTTACTCACTTCAGAGCAGCTCCCACTGCATGATGGGAAGACAGCAGCGGGCCAGAAGCTTTAGCAGCTCCTGTGACCCCACTCACGGCCTGAAGCTTTAGCGGCTCCTGTGACCCCACTGCCTGAAGCTTCAGCAGCTACTATGTATGTTGTAGCATCAGCTGTATCCACTCATATTGAGGCTGTACATTGGGCAAAAAACTTAACACAGGCCCTTAAACACGCTAAGTTTCATGGTGAAACCTATCACATTATTTCCCATAAGCACATGAGGGGGGAGGGCTGTAAATCTGTGCCTTTGATTCGTGAGCAGTAGATAATTATCAAAGTAATAGTGAAACGTCCTTTATGAAGTTGAAAATATCTACTGCCATCTAATGAGATTACAGTAACAGCCAGGCTCTCCACTGCCTGAAGAGATGCATGGAGAGGTAAGTTGGACAGCGTGACTGTCCCCAAGACAGTAGGAGGTGGCCCGCTGAGGGAAGGGAGACCACATAAATTAGGGGCTCCCCTGATTCTGCTCCCACAGAAATAGCAAAGTTTTACCCAAACCACACCCATCAGTAGCCATTATAGACACTTGAACATTCTCTGCAATAGTCATTATGTAGCAGAGTTAGGGGTTTTTATTGATGGGATGCCCATTCTGTTAGAGCACTCCTTCAAGCTGGGTCTCAAACGCAGGCCTCCGCTTATGTAGCACCTCCTCTGGGAAGGACAGTTGTATTAAATCTGGTTTGGGTGCTTGTGACACAGATATGGAATGAGGGCTATGGCACCAACCTGCTACAGAATCTGTATCCGGCTCCCATTTTCCTCAGCCACATTGTGCCACTTTCTTCCTTAGGAACGTGCTTCCATTTTCTACTGCCTACCAATCAAATTCAGGCTTCCTGGCCCTTCATTTCCCACTCCCTCCCGTCCTTTGGCCTGCCTTTCTCCACAACTCCCTGCTTTGGTCATCTCATCACCATGTGCTTCCTTAGCTTTCTGCTCCTAAACTGATACAGGCCTTTGCTCCCCAACTGGAAACCCACGCCTCTCCACAAAAGGAAACAGTACAAAGCAAAATGGTTTTCAGGAACCAAGAGTCACTGTGTTCGTGTTCTAGAATTCTAACAGCAGCCTCTCTTTTTATGTCAACTCTTGCCAGTACAAACTGTGTGAAATCTTCCTTCTATGCTAGCTTCCCAGCAATCCAAAGTAAATACCGCCAATTCAGGGTTGTTTGTTTGTTTTTTAAACATTAAATTGGCTGGGTGACAGCAGTGGTGCACACTTTTAATCCCAACACTCAGGAGGCAGAGGCAATCAGATTTCTGTGAGTTCAAAGCCAGCCTGCTCTGCAGAGTGAGTTCCAGGATGGTTGAGGGCTACATGGAGAAACACTGTCTCAAAAAAAAAAAAAAAAAAAAAAAAAAAAAAAAAAAAAAAAATCATTAGATACATTTATTGTGTGTGTGTGTCTGGTTTGCAGTGTGCTTGTAGAAGTCAGAGGACAATATGTAGGCCCAGGAGTGAAATCCAGGCTTCACTGACACGTGTCTTTACCAGATGGGCCACTTGACAGACCTCAGCACTATCATTTTTAAGTTGCACAATAAAAACACTCAACAGCTCACTCATCTGCCTACTCGATGAACAAAGGATTGTGAGCAGAGGCAAAACATAAAATTGCTAACTCTTGGCAGTGCTCATATTTTCCAGTCCTGGATGGGTAAAACAAGTGGAATAAAGATCATGCCATCCACAAGAATAACTGATGCTACGTGCTTTGAAAAGGAGACAGTTCTGCAAGTGAGGGGATCTCCACATGCTCAGCTAACAGGAAACACAACCTTCTCTCAAATTTCCCATCAAAGCATGGTCTCCTAGCAACAGCCACTGAAAGGTAAAGCTTCTGAGATTTCGATTTTACTGTTATGTATTCTTTGTGACTCAACCTTTAAGGGTATGAAATGTCAAAATTAAGATGAAATTTCCACTTGCCGAAATGAAATTAAAGGAATTGGTATATCACTCGAACAACATGAAAGTTCTCACTCAGCTTACTAAAGAACTATTAAAGTTCTGGCCAAAATCTTTGAAAATTCAACTGGTAAAAGATTAAGTTAAAAGCTTAAAGTTGTATTAATGAGCAACTTGGAGTTCAAAGTAACTCTTTTAATACAAAATGTATTTACTGCTCTATCTTTTTTTTTTTTTTTTTCCTAAAGTCAATGAAAAATATCACTACTACTGAGTGGTAAAAGGTTCTCAGCATGCACAGGGTCCTTCCTTGAATGCCAGCACTGAAGGAGAAAAACAAGGAAAGAATGAGTTCACCTAAAAGCTACAGAAGCCAAATCTTTGACAGGAAACATGGGTCACTTTACTTAGCTATAAGCAGTAGTAACCCATATCCAAGCCTGCCCTGTATCTAATCAAGGTACACTGAAAATACTACCATTAAAAAGTCGAAGTAAAATCGGCTGGTGAGGCTGTGTGCAGTGGTGCACACCCTTAATCCTAGCATTCAGGAGGCAGAGTGACAGGCAGGGCTCTACGTTCAAGGCCAAGGGCCTGGTCTGCATAGTGAGTTCCAGGCCAGTCAAGGCCACAGTCTCAAAAACACACAAAAGTCAGCTGGTGAAATAGCTGGGAAGGGGGCTCAGTTGGTAGCCAGCTTGTACAGCACATATGAAGCCCTAGATTTAGTCCTCAAAACCACATAAAATGGGCATGACAGTTCACATTATAATCCCAGCTCTCTGGAGGTTAGGACAGGAGAACCAGAAGTTCAAAGTCATATTCAGCTACACAATGAGTTTGAGGCTAGACTGAGTCACAAATGACCCTTGTCTCCAGAAACAAGAAAATAAAAAAAAATAAGAGAAAAAAAAAATCCCCTGGTCAAAACCACAGCTTCTCAAAAGAAATCCCTGTATATTGTCTTTGGAAATGTGAGTTACTCTAGCTATTATGTAAACATATTCTGGGAGGGAAACTGATACAGCAATCTAAGGGTTAAACTGGCGTGCGGAAAGGCTGTCTGTGACCTCAGCCGGCGGCCACGCCAATTACAACAGCTCAGACGTAGCTACTCGGCTATAGATACACACGTCATATAGATGTATATATAGGTATGTATATATGACATGTTTTCTATACATACCTATATATACATATACACACACACAACAGGGTACTGTTTATCCTTTAAGAAGGAAACTGTATTTGCAACAACATGGATGAACCTGGGAGACATTAATCAGAGATATAAGCCAGAAATATAAATTCCATGGGACCCCATTTTTATGGGGTGGGGGTGGGGGTCTATAAAAGCCAAACTCAAGACTGATTGTCAGACCCCAGGGCAGTGGTTCTCAACCTGTGGGTCATGACTCTTCAGATCAAATGAGCTTTTCACAGGGTTCACCTAAGACCACTGGAAAACAGATATTTACATTCTGATTCCTAACAGTAGCAAAATTAGTTATAAAGTAGCAATGAAATAATTTTATGGTTCAGGGTCACCATAACAAGCAGAACTAAAGGGTCACAGCATTAGGAAGGTTGAGAACTACCGCCCTAAGGTATAGGGATGAGGAATACAGATTTGGGTCAAAGAGTGCATGTTTTTCACTAGAGAAAGGAAGAAATGTCTGGGAAGTATTGCAGAGTCTAAGCTAGAGTTAATAATTGTACAGATTTCCTTGAGAGCAGACATTGGCCAAAAGAAAGAAAACTGTGAGCTGACAGATGTCTGTAAATGGATTTACTTGTTCCAGAATATGAACATATATCAAAACATATTGCATCCCCATAAGTATATAAAATTACTGTCAAATACATAGGAAAAAGGCGGCAGCTTCTTATCATCTGCCATCAAGGATTTTTCCTTGAAACGCTGGTGCATACATGTTACCATTTTGACATTACAGAGCCATTAAATCAAGTCTCAGTTGTCAGTAGGCGGCCTCCCCTCACTGCTCCTAGCTTGGCTCTTGCCCATCCTTCCAGACCACACACCAGAACCTACAGTTCTCTATCCAGGGTAGCGGTTTCTTTACTTGTGTGTGTGTATAGGCACGCACAAGGTTCTACAGGTGTGGAGGTGAGAGGTCAGTGTCAGGTGTCTTCCTCAACGCTCTCCATCAGTTTTTGAGAAAAGATTTCTCACTACCCGGAGCTTTCACCTGCTCCTTCGTGCCCCGTGCTGGGATTATAAGCACACACTGGCATGGGTATGTGGTGCTGAGGATCCAAGCTCAGTCCTGTGCCTGTGAGCCAGCGGGGAAGGGGGCTATCCCCAGCCAGGATGCCGGCTTCTTATGTTACCTTCCCTAGCGGTGGTCAGGAATACATGCAGCAGCGGCTGCTCTAAGCTGTATGGTGAAATGATACGCTCGTGCTATCCTGCCCCCATACAAATCCACATACCGGGTAAATTACAACAACTGTAAAGTATAAGCGCATTGAAAGCTCAAAGCACACGGCTAGACTGTACCACGTCCAGATGAAAATGTTCACAGTGGCATGGCTTAGATAGCAAAAACTGGCAAACAGCCAACGCCCAGCACGAGAGCGACTGCACTACATTCACTCCACCTACCGAATAAAAATACATCGTGCCATTTATATAAAATTCAAAATATACAAAACTAACAGTAGGGCAAACACAACTCAGAATGATAATCCCTGGAGGGAAAAGGGACATAAGGGATGTCCATAGCAAGTGACACTTGTATCTTTTACCTGTGGCCAAGTACACACACACTTCTAATTTACTGCATTTTATGTCTTACATACAAGTTTATGGACTCCTGTGGTATGAAACGCTTCACTTAAAAAAGTCTAAAAATATGAAAGATGTTTAATATGAACATTACCATGTATGCATAACAATAAAATTTGTATAAAAAACTATACACAAAAGATACCACTCTCTTCCAGTGCCCCACACGTGTCATCGGGGTTGACCTAACATGGAACCACATGTGTGGGCAGGAACTCTGAGTGCATCTGCCAGTGCTTCAAGTCAGGCAGCAGCAGACCTGCTAGCCAGTTGCTCCCACTGCTCATCTGTACTTCGATTTTTCCTTGTCTTTGGATTTCTTTGGACTTCTGCTTCGGTCCCTCTTTCTACTCCTTTCCCTTTCATAAGGATCTTTCTGGTACTTGGTTTTGTGGCTGTTACTATAGTGACCATCCCTTTCTTGAGATCGGCTCCGGCTGCGGTTCTGACGGCGATCTCTCTTTTCATTCTTTTGTTTCTCCCAATAGCTTTCTTCTTCTTCGTAATGGCCAAAACCCATTTCTCTGTAGATATCCTGTCAAAGAAATGCAGTTTTAAAGCCAGTCAGTAAAACCTTCACCTGTGAGCACTGTCAGTTCATAAAGCCTAGAAAAATCAGCCATTAGCAAGCCATTGCAGCAACTCAAATTCACTTTTTTATTCATTGCTTTTATTTTAAGTTGGCTCCTGCTATGCTGCCCAAGTTGGTAATGACCTCACGCTCCTTCAGTTGCCTGCCCAGATGGCTTCAGTGTGTGCCACCACTAACGCTAGAATCTTGTACACTGTTTTAAAGTAAGTAAGCCACAAATTGGTTTACATATATTTCAGTTGAAGGATCAGATGCAAAAGCATGGAGCTGAAGCAGCCAAGTAAACCCTCAACAGAGTTTAGTTTTTGCTCCTAACGGTATCTGAGGGACAAACCCAGGGCTTCACAAATGCCAGGCAGAAGTTCTGACACCCCTAGCCCTGGAGCAACCCAGTGTTCTGATTATATACAATCATATTCCAATCATTATCCACTTTCCCAAAATGTGGTCCCATTGCTGAACTGCAGTAAAACTACTAAAGTTCCTCTAATAATTCCACAAAGAAATATCACTCAAAAACACAAAGAGATAAGTCAGTCAGGCTGAAAACAAAACAGACACTGCAAATTTTGGCCTGTACAAAGCCACAGCACCTGCCAGGCTGGTCTTAAGCTCATTCTCTAATCCAGGCAAGCCTTGAACTCCTGACCGCCCCCACCCACCACGTCTCAACCTCCTAAGTAGCTAGAATTAGAGGTTGTGTGAGCACACCTTCATCATTTTTTCTTTAAACTAAAAGATAAATAAATTGGTGCTGGGCCAAACTCAAGGCCTCACGCACACTAAGCACACATTCTACTGTTCCCTTAGCCCTGGTGACTTTTAAAGTGTTTTTAAAAATGTCATCTCTCTAATCTTCAAATACATTTTCTATGGTCTGATGTGTTATATATGTTATATACGATGTGTTAACGCTCTTACCATGTCAGGCATGGTGGCACACACCTTTCATCCCAGCACTTAGGAGGTGGAGACAGGCAGATCTCTATGAGTTTGAGACCAGCCTGATATACATAGCAAGCTCTAGACCAGCCAAGGGTACACAGTGAGACCGTCTTCAGAGAGAAAAAAAATTCTTACTTCTCTATCCTTCAAAGTGAATTAAGAAACAATCCACTGCTGTCAAGACAACAAAAAAGTGTATCTGGGCTGGAGGTACAGGGGTGGCCTACTAGAGTGCATACTTAGCAAGCCCACAGCCCCCCAGCCTGACCCCCAAACACGGATATCTGGAGAAATGAGATCCATTTTGACTACTCAGCAGCCAAGAGTCAGCTAAACACTACTTAGTTTCCTGTAACCTAGTAAAACCCAGATCTCAAAACCACCTGCAGGATTACGGCATAGGGTGAAAAACTGAACAGGTAAGTTTCTGAACTGAATAGCAAGGCTGCCATAAAACAAGCAACTTAAGAAACAAGTTAAAACATCCTTGTGAAACTGGACATTCCAGCAAATAGGTGCAAACAGGAAAATCTGAGCGTATACACAGCTTGTACTGAAATTCCTGTTAATAACTGTCTTTGAAACGAAAATAAAAATATTAATGCTGAGCTTTCTAAACAAAGTAATTAATAGAGCTATATTATAAAATTAAATTATGAAACAAAAAAATGTATTTACAGGGAAAAGGTTAAAAATTTTTAATTTAGGATTCACTTTTTTAGTTATAATCTCCAAAAATTACTTTAAAAACTGAGGCTGGAAAGATGGCTTAGTGGTTAAGAATACTACTATCTGCTCTTCCAGAGGTCCTGAGTTCAATTCCCAGCAAGCACAATGGGATTGAATGTCATCAATGTCACACTGTGGCTTGCAACCATCTATACTAGGCCCCGATGCCCTCTCTGGCATGCAGGTGTACGTGCAGACTGAGTACTCACCTACATTAAATAAATAAATCTTTTCAAATTTTATTTTAAAACTTAGGGTGTGGTATCAGAGGATAGCTCGCAGTGGGGTTGATAATTTCCTTCCACATTGTTGAGGCAGAGTCTGCTGTATCATCACTTTCTGCCAAGCTGGAGCAGCATGTCCTCATGCTGGTCCTCAAGTTTCTGGGAGATTTTCCTGTTTCTGCTTTCCATTAGGTTAGGGTTAGGAGTGTAGAGATTACAGATGTTTAGCACGACAGTAAGTTGTTTTTTTCTTTTCTTTTTAAATGTAGGTTCCAGGGACTGAACTCAGGTCATAAAATTTGCATACCACCAAGTGCTTTTTACCTGCTGAACCATCTCCTCAGCCCTTAAAATATTTTTAAAAATGCTAAAAGCATTTCTGTATTTTTACTGCATATGAAAAGAAAAAGACTGCCAAAGTAAAGTTTTAAGTAATCACAAAGTAGGGGCGTGGAAGATCACTCAGTCATTAAGTGCCTGTGAAAACCAGTACAAGGGCCTGAGCCCAGATCCTTAGCTCCCACGTGGGAAGTTAGGGAGATGGAGCAGTGACAAACAGATCTCTAGAGCTTGCTTGTCAGTGAGTTTAGCCAATCAGTGATCTCTGAGCTCAAAAAAAAAAAAAAAAAAAGGATGGAGAACAGAAAAAGACACTTAACTTGAACCTCTGCCTCCATATACAGGAACATACACATGCACAGACAGACAGACACACACCCCACAGATATCTACCTGTATACAAACATGCACAAAAGCATAAATATAAATTTAAAAGTACCCACCCCTAAGGTAGGATAAAAAGGTTCCTAACAGTGGGGAGAAGAGGAACTTGCATTTCTTTAAACCTCTGATTATCTCAAATGGATTCACTGAAGATTCATAAGTACAGGTTTGAACATCTGTAGCTAAAAGAAACATGGAGAGGGGGCTTCGAAGATTTTAGTAGCAAGTATGTTAAATATTCATAGAAATGTGATCATGACATCTATTTTAACAGAATTGAGAGGAAGGAGGTGGGCAATGAAGATGGTTTAGAATGGCCTGTAAGCCAAGTAGAGACAGGAGGATTGCTTAAGCTTGTTGGCTACCAGTTCTGGTGCAGGCTTCCTAAGAGATGCTGACGCAAAGGAATAAAGTGAAGACTGATGAAGCAGGGCACCTGACGCCTCCTGTCGTCTCCAGAGCATACTCTCTGCGCACATGTGTGCATGCACTAACATGCCCTGCACACACAGACAGACAGACAGACAGACAGACAGACAGATTGATAGATAATTTGGGGAGGACAGAGGAGATATTCTGGTTAGATCACTATGGGTCAATTCTATTAGAGTAACAGTGTTAAGAAAAGGAATGACAATATATTCGGGGGGGGGGTAAAACACACAGACAACTTGGACATCAATACTAACATCATAAACAAACACACACACACACACACACACACACAGAGAGAGCACATAAAATATGTTGTCACCTACAAGGGGAAGAAAAGGAGAAATGCGATGGGGTTCAAGTTACATGTCTTATGTGTACTATTATGTAAATTATACTTTCTTTGAAACTCAGAGCCTCACTATGTAACAGCCTGGCTTCAGGCTCTTGCCCTTCCTGCCTCAGACTTGAAAGCACTACAGTTACAGATGTGTGCCACCATGGTATTCAGTTAGATTTCATTTTTGAACCTTATTGTTTTAAAAACTACAAATCATTTAATCTTCCTATTGGGAGGCAGAAGCAAAGACAGACAGATCTCTTTGAGTTTGAAGACAGCCTGGTCTACATAATGAGGTCCAGGCCAGCTAGGTCTACACAGTAAGATCTTGTCTCAAAATAAAGCAGGCCACAAAACAAAACTATAACCTCCCCCAAAAAGTTTTGTGCAAGCCATTAACATGAGATGGAAAATGAGACAAACTACCTGAAATAAGAACTAAGCTAATGTCATGGGCACAGGGAGAACTACTGTACGTGACCTTAAAGCAGCACCTGACAGTACCAGCGGAAGTAATGAGATTAGCCAGACATAGAAAATATTTGCACACACTTGCCCACATTTATTGTAACACCCTGTCTGAAGTATCTCCTTTCTCAAAGAAGGAAACTGTGACTCAAAGTTAACTTGCCAAGGTCACATCAATGACAAGCAGCAGAAACTCTTAACTCTCCCCAGCAAAGCCTTGACTCTGCTTACCCTAACACAGCTCTTCATCTGTGCCTGATTGACATTCTCACAGTGTTCCTTCCCCACCTTAGTCTACTGAAATCCCCATTCACCAGGACCACCTCAAATGACTAAATAAAGTAAAAATGGTAAAAATAAAAGCATGGATCTATGATAGAATGGCTTTTAAAAAATATTTTACAAAAGCAAAAATAGGCTAGAAATACTTCATTATTACTATTTTAGGAAATATACTACTCTGGGGAGCTTTGACATGATGTTTAATTATGAGTGCTATTTTACTTTTCATCTACAGTATAGACAGGACATAAACCTAAAGGGCTAGCCAAGGGTAACAGCTCACACCTGTCATCCTACCAACTGGAAGGCAAAAGCAGCAGGATCAGGAGCTCAAGGACAGCTCCTGCTACATATCAAGTTCAAAGTCAAATAAACAAACAAACCAAAGAAACCTTGAAGCCTACTAGCAGTGCTATCCATGCTGATCACCAATGTTTATTGTAGCACTATTCACAACAGCTAAGTTAAGGCCACAACCAGTGTCTAACAGTGGAAGAATGAATGCGGAAAATGTGGATATACACAAATGGAAAAAATTTTTATTAAACATTTAAAGTGCTGAGGGGCTGACAGACAGTTCAGCATTTAAAAGATTTTGCTGCTTTTCCAGAGGACCCATGTTCAGTTCCTATCACCCGCATAAGGTCGGCTTGTAACTCCAGCTCCAGGGGATCCAAAGCCCTCTTCTGACCTCCAATGGAAAGTACCATGTATGTATAGACATGTATGCATGTATGTGTAAATTAAATTATAATAAAAAACTTTTCTGTTTGGTGTTTTTTTTTTTTTTTTTTTTTTGAGGCAGGGTTTCTCTGTGTAATAGCTTTAGCTGTCCTGGAACAGAGCAATGTAGACCAGGCTGGCCTCGAACTCACAAAAAATAAATCTTCTTAAGTGTTGACAAGCGGCCTGCACGAAAAACACTGCACACATAATAAAGTGTTGATAAGCTAGCAATTAAGGAAATTTTCAATGGAACAAATTTGGTTTTGTTTTTTTGTTTTTGATGAAAATGGGTATCCATATGGTAAGAAGATCATTCTTGGTTACAATGTAGAAATGTATAATAATTTAAATTACTCTGAAAACAGTATTTATCCTACAGGATACATTCTTTAAAATTTAAGCTCATTAGCTTGTGTGGCCATCCATAGCTCAGAGCAAGAAATAAATGTTTAAAACTACACCTTATCCCTAAATCACACCACCAAGATGCACTGTACACAAAAATACCGATTTTTTTTTCATATTTAAGCCTGAATATTAAAAATACCTGATTAGGATTTTTGATTGGCATGTAATCTTCATCCTCTTTTTCTTCAGAGCAGTGACATGTTTTCTTTTTGTGTTTTTTACTTGTGTGTGAATGACTTGATTTTGAATCTTCTGCCTGCTCATCCAGTATAAGATCGTATTTTGCACTGAAGAATTTAATTAAGGATTAATGGGACAAACGACGGAAAAGAAACAAAACATAAGAAATATGGTAAATACTGGAAGCAAAAAAGTTAAATATAGCTTAAAGCAAACAGCACCTGAAAGCACAGTATACTTTTCTAGAACAAGTAATACAGTGTCTTCACTATGGTCAGGAGAACTGGAAGAGATTCTGGGATCAGGCAGCTAACAACTACCATGGAAAAGTTATAAGGAGAAAAGAACCCAAAATATATTTGTCAATAATGAAAAAACTTAATTTAGAAAATGAGGCATGTCATCAACTAGAGAAACTGAAGGTATTATGAACCCCAAAGCCAAACACATTCTAGAGAAAAGGTACATTGCATGACTCTCTTTGGATCAGGAGATTTAGCAATAAACAGTGATGATGCAGAAATTATCCTAAGAATTTATAGCAACTAAAACTGTAAATTACACGAACACAGATATACATACTAGCACCATTTTAATTATATAAAATGGGAACAATATTTAATAATATTTAATAAAACACATCTTAGTCTCATAGCATGATGTAATATAAAAGAAATTGTTAATTATTTTTAAAGACTATGATGGCCTATATAAAAAAATAAAAGTGGAAAAAAAGTTCAAACACTGTATGGTTGAACCCAGGACTAGGAGACAAAGCAGGCACATTTCTGTGAGTCTAGTATGTAGCAAGTTTCAGGCCACTTAGAGCTACATAGTAAGATTCTGTCTGAAAAGAAACAAGCAAACAAAGCCACACAGACTAGAGGTTGGAGCTAAGAATACTTGCTGCTCTTCTAGAGGACCTGCATTCTGTTCACAGCACCCATGTCCAGAGACCCCACACCCTCTTCTGGACTCTTTGTGTACCCATTATACATCTACATACCTATCCACAGATATACACACATACATAAACCATAATTTTAAAAAAACAACTCTTTTTAAAAAACTTTATGAACAGTAGCGCATACTTGTAATCCCAGCTATTCAAAAGTGAAGGCAAAAAAAAAAAAAAAAAAAAAAAAAAAAGACTAGTCTGAGACTAGCCTGGGCTACAAAGTAAGCCCTGTCTAGGGAAAAAATGGGACCCTACACATACAATACAGTAATTTTAACTTCATCAAACTTTACAAAAGACAAAGGCCTGAAAAATAAAAAGCATCATTTGTGTATGTGATCTGTGTATGTGGCAGAAGTAAGCAAATCTTTTTCTAAATTTTATATGAAATATCACTAAAACTTTAATTGTGACTGAAGCCAAGCTCTTTGGTAGAGTGCTTGCTACCATACAGAGAACCCTGGGTTTGATCCTAGCACAATAAAAATGCTTTAAATAACAAATAAGTAATTTCTCTAATGTAATATAAAGCCTCAGAATAAAAGAAAGCATAAACTGGGAATGTTGATGCATTCCTTTAATATGAGCACTTAGGAGGCAGAGGCAGGCAGATCTCTTAGGAGCCTGAGACCACCCTGGTGTACATTAGTGAGCTCTAGGACAACTACACAGTGAGACTTTGTCTCAACAAAACCATACGTAAGAGAAAGTATAAACCTAGTGTAAAAACAATCTCACTCTCTAAAGTAGACTGAGCTCTAGAATGTGAAGAATGAGGGAAAGCCTAACACACAAGTACTACTTTAGCTGCATCTGGGACTGCAGTCACCACAGTCATGTCCTTCAGAACCAGAATCTAAGGTCTGCATTCATAGCACCGCTGCCTAGGCTTTCGTAAGCATATCCCATATATACACACCATCAAAAAGTTAACAATATCCTCTCTAGCTTCCCACAAGATGGCCAGATAGTCAATCCCATTATTACTTCACTATCTACAATTTCTTTCCTTTTTTATACTATGTCTGATTCTTTCCAATGTTCTTCAAACTGAAGGTCAGAATTCTGCAATGAGATGTAGAGTTTATGGTTCATAACAAGCAATTTTAGAAGTCACATAGAATAAGAAATAGAGAACAGTATCTAATAAAAATACTGTTAGTGGGGTATAGCTCAATGGGAGCACACTTGCATAGCGTGTGCAAGATCCTGGGTTAAATCCCCAGCACTGTCAGAAAAAAAAAAAAAGCAAGCAAACAAAAACACCTTACAAAATTTTGAGTTATATGTGCAGGGTTTGTGTATGAAAGATCTGCGTGTCTGTGTATATATATATATATATATATATATATATATATATATACATACATACATACATGAAAGAGGATATATGATTGAACTAGGTAAGACATACACTTTATTTTTTAAAGATGAGGTTCTAAAAGTTTCCAAGCTTCACCATGAACTAGAAGGTAACTGGAATCTTATGAATTCACCCACACTCCTAAACCTTCTAAATAATGTTAAAGAAAACAGTATCAAGGGTGGGGAATAGCTCAATTAATAGCGTGGTTGCCCATTCATGAAAACATTTTAGTGCTCCAAACTTACAAATAATCTCTTGACTCCCTTGTGGTCAGCAGGCCTCCTTGGGAAGCATCTCTGCTTCTGCTCTCTCTGCAGCCACACTTCGTCATTTGTTCTAGACCCCCTTCCGGGGTTAGCCTAAACTTCCGGTCACAGGCACACATCCATCTGTGCCTTTATGACTATGGGCTTTAATCACATGCCTTCTATACCCTTTATGACTATGGGCTTTAATCACATGCCTTTTATACCCTTTTTAAAGACCAACCTCAGCTTGCTGGTCTGGCTGCCAGTAAAGCAAGCTGGGTTATGCTGTCAGCTCCCTTCAGACTCTAGCTCTAACACATCCCAAGGCTTTGAGTGCTGCAGATGAGCAACACACTTAAAAGCATGAATACCTAAAGGCCAAACTGATACTCATCTTTCCTTGATGAATACTCACCACAAGAAATGCCTATGAAACACAGGAGAAGAGAATCTCTTCTCATCAACAAAAACTAGGAAACAAAGATGCCATTTACCAGACATGATCACCAGACCTCTGCAATGTGTGGAGTGATAGATTATAATGGGAAAAATGATGGTCAAACAAATAAAAATGACATAATACAAACAGTATGCTTCACTGCTTTTCTTACCTGCTGCAACTTAAAACTTGGAAGAACCTAAATTACATGGTCAATAGATTTCTTTCTAAGCCTACAAATGTCAACTATTGTACTGAATAGGAAGGAGTCCTAACAAAGATTTAGCAAATCTGTTGCCAAAATGATACAGAAAAAAGCAATCTAATTGTGTGCAAAGAATTACAAGATTTTGTTATCTACATTAGGAAATTAAATATAAGAGAATAACACAAGGATATTCGATAGAAAGGAATTTAAAACATTAGTATATATAAAAATATCAAATTTACCTGACGATCTTCTGAGAACACTGGATAAGTGGGAAAAGTATTTATGGTAATAGTAGGAGGTAAGATATTTAAGCTTAAGGTTTCCTTCAAACCCAACTTTCTCCATAATACAAAATATACCGAAAAGGCAAAGTCTATGGAAAATACTGACAAGCTGTGACAAACTGTTTCTTCACAATGATCTCCACAGTGGATGGCCAAGCATACAGTTCTTATAAAGGATACTCTTGTTTGGGCTTTACTTTTTCTTTCAGAACCAAATTGGATGGTTTATCTTGTTCCTTTTCATATTCCTTGAAATCACTCTTGGTGTATTTCCCACCTATTTATTAAAAGGAAGAAGAATTAGCATCATGTAATGACACATTAATAATTTTATAAAACACAAAGGGCTACTGTATAAAAGGCACAACCTGGGAGGTAGAGAAGGAAGGAAGGACAAAAGGACCATAGCAAGCCCGCCTGCTATCTAGCTGAAAGTGGATGTCCAATTTTCTTGGTAGTCATACGCTGCCACCTAACGACACATGTGAAGATTACAACATCCAATAAAATAAGTACCCACACTACATTGTTCAAGTAGTCCATGCATCAGCCAGCTGCTACCACTACTCCTAAACAGACATGTGACCACCCCACCCCAATAGAACTGCAATTATAGCACGAAAAGACACATCAAGGGCTGGAGAGATGGCTCAGAGGTTAAGAGCACTGGCTGCTCTTCCAACGGTGCCAAGTTCAATTCTAGCAACCATATGGTGGCTCACCTCCTCTGGCCTGCAGGCATACATGCAGGCCAAACACTGTATATGTAATAAATAAACCTTAAAAATACAAAACTCGAGAGGCTGGTTTGGGAAGGGTACAGGCTTGGTGAGACTGGTGAGCCACACTGGGTCAGGTTCCTCCTTCACCTACAAGAGAAGCCGACTCAGAGCGAAGCTGACCCTTCTGTATTATGATCCAATTGTGAACAAAAACAGCTCTCTTCGTGGAACAGAAAAAGCTACACTCTCTCTAAGCAGTGGGCTGGAAATGAACTTGATTTACAAATGAGAAGACCGAGGATGCGGCACTGGTTCAGAACCGTGCAGCATTCACTGAAGAAGAGGAAACTACAGCATGGCCTTTGGTGAGGTAAAGACCTATCACCAAAGGATAGCAACAATTTGATGTAAAGGAACAATTTGGAAAAAAAGGTTTTCACACAGACCAGATATTTATCTCTGGACTTTTTTATAGACCTTAATAAAAATATTGAAGAAGACATCAATTCATCTTCACAAAGCACTGAGAAGAGCACTAACCATGTATTTCAATAGCAGGGAAGGAATCATAAGACACAGGAGCACAATGTAAGTCACTCCCTCCTCTTAGAGATCAGGGCTTCCAGTGGCCTTCCAATTGCCAACTCTACCAACTGATCTCTCCCTTTTCTAAACCCTCAGAAGGTGAAATAGCCCTTCCTGCCAAACTATCCATTTATTTTTAAAATGCAGTAAAATCATGGGAAACAAATTACAAATGGTATAGAAAAAGTAATCTTGAGGCTGAAGTGATGGCCCCATGGTTCAGAGCACACACAGCTCTTTGCAGAGGACCTGGGTTTGACTCCAAATACCCACATTATGGCTCATAACGATCTGTAACTGCAGTCCCAGGGATCTGATCTCTGGCCTCTGTTGGCACCAGGCATACACATGGTGAACATACATATGCACAGACATACAAATAAAAATAAAGAAATCTTTCAAAAGTGAAATAAAGGGAATCCTAATTTTTCTGGTAAAAGTTAACATTACATGTGATTAACTACCAAAGTGAAACCTTTTTTGTTGTTGTTTTTGGGTTTTTGAGACAGGAGCTTAACTATTTAGCCCACTGGCCTGGAAATGGCTATGTAAAATAAGCTGACCTCAAACTCACAGAGATCTGCCTGCCTCTACCTCCCCAGTGTAAAACCTTAAGTGAAACCTTTTAAAAACACTGTAAAGAGAAGGAAAACTGAAGGGGAACATGTCTTTGTCAAGCTGGAGGCCTGTGACAGGGCAGGCTCCCGGGAAGATACAGGTGTGACTCTAGCTGAGACTCCTGAAGGAGAGGCATGAAGACTGGGGTGACCACCTCCTAGCCAGGCAGGAATAGTGGAGGGAGGGAAACAACAAACCCAGGGTCAAAACCTCTGATCCAAACATTATCCTGCCTACAAGAAGGGCAGGAATAAAGAGAGAACAAAGACTGAGGGAATGTCCAACCAATAACTGGCCCAACCTGAGACCCACCCTATGGGAGAGAGCCAGCCCCTGACACTGTTAATGATACTTTGCTATACTTGCAGACAGGAGCCTAACCTGACTGTCCTCTGGGAGGCTTTACCTAGCACCAGATCTAGACAGATGCTAGGACTTGCAGAGGTCCTGTGGAAGTGTTGGGGGAAAAGATGGAAGGACTTGGAGGGGAGATGAACCTCACAAGAAGAACAACAGAGACAATTAACCCAGTCTCAGGAGTCTTATAGAGACTGAGACATCAACTAGGGAGCATGCATGATCTGGACCTAGGCCCCCTGCATATATGTGCCTGATGGGTGGATTGGTCTTCATATGGGGTGCCTGGCTAGTTGAGGGGGTGTGTATGTGTGCTGTTTTTGAGATGGACTTTGGATCACTTCCTCCTGGCAGAGCTACCTTGACTGGCCTCAGGGATGAGGATATGCCTAGTCCTCATGGACTTGGTATGCTGGAAAGGGCTGATACGGGGAGAAAGGGAGAGGAGAAGGGGGAAGGAGAGAAAGGGGGGACTAGGAAGAGATGAGGGAGGGGGCACTCTTGGAATATAAAGTAAATAAACTGGAATAAAAAATACAAACCCCGCAAAGCATCTTAAGCTCAGGTAGGAATATATCTGAATGACAGGACACATGTCTGGCCTCTACAGGGTTACTACACACACACATGAGCACGCACACACAGTTAATGAGATAAAAACTCACAACTAGCGAATGGGAAGTCAACACTTACAAGACTGAAGCAGGATACTAAGTTTGAAACCAACCTAGACTCCATAGAAAAACTGTCTCAAAAAAAATTTCACATTCATTTAACCTGAAAGATTTAAACTAAAAAAAGAGAGAAAAAATATGCATGGGTGTACAAAGAATGGCTGAAGAAAGAACAGGCAACTGGTTATTTCTGGGAAGAGCAATTGGAAGAAGAGCGGAAGAGAATCTTACACAACAAAAACAAGAAAAAAAAAACCTTTTTAAAATTTTGTATCTAAAAGAACCAAATCATCAAGAAGTCTTAATTATTTCAACAGCAAATGTCTTCCATGGGTAATTTAAAATATAAACAAACATTAAAGAAAGGTATTTTCATCCATCAACACATATACACACGTTCTAGATACCAGCTTTATAAAATCCTAAGTGACCTGAATTCTATTAACATTTCTCGTAATTAACAGCACAAAATTAAAGCAATGCATGTACACACACACACACACACACACACACGCACACACACACACACACACACAAACTATCAATAAAAAGAGATAAAGAGATAAACCAACATACCTTTCCCTTTCCATTTAACCTTTGCCACTGACTGGCTAAAATCCACATGTATTCTCCTGTCATCTATAAGTACATTATCCATTTTGAAAAATGCTTTCTCACAGTCTTCTTCCTATTAATGATTACAAAAGCTCAAGCATGAATGTTTACAGGAAAGACTTCTGCAGGAAGAACAAATACTGTAAATACAAAAAGGCTGTTATTATTAAAATTGCTATTCAAGTACTTCTTACTCAGCAGATATTAAATGTATTACATCTACCATCTCAATTAACGCTGGAAATAACCTTCTGAGGCTGCATTTCTTTATTATCTCCATTATCTCAATGAGAAAGCAGACACTTGATGAGGTACAGAAGGAGCCAGGGTCAGTGCCATCATGTGAACTGAGGCAGCCTGACCGCAGTGGACATGATATACTTACCAACTAGAAGATACAGGCCTATAGTTCTAGTTACTCAAAACGTAAAAACACTATGTCCCCCAGAGTGTCATCTTCATAATTCTGGTGTTAAGTTTAGCAGGGGGACTGGGGAGATGGCTCAGTGGTTAAAAGCACTGGCTGCTCTTCCAACGGACTGTGGTTCAATTCCCAGCATCCACATGGCGGCTCACAACTGTCTATAACTCCAGTTCTATGGATTCTGACACCTTCATACCAACACACAGAGAGTAAAATTAAGTGAATTATTAAAGGGAAAAAAAAAGGTTTAGCAGGGATTTGGGATAGCACAGCAGTAGAATACTTGCTTAGTATGCCCAAAGAACCAGGATTGGAAAGTTGAGGGAGAATTCCCAGAATCAAACAAAAACCCCTGCAAACCAGGCAGTAGTGGCACACAATTTTAATCCCAGCACTCAGGAAGCAGAGGTAGGTGATCTCTGTGAGTTCAAGGCCAGTCTGTAGTCCATGACAACCAGGGCTACACAAAGAAACAAAAACCCAAACAAAACAAAAAACCTGGCAATTTGGCAGCAGTATCTAACCTAACAGGGAACTATGGCCATTTTCAAAATCAACTTAGCAGCCAGGCACAGCAGCACACCCCTGTAACCCTAGCACTCAGGGAGGCAGAGGCAGGTGAATCTCCATGAGTTCGAGGCTAGCCTGGTCTATAAATTGAGTCCAGGACAACCAAGGCTACATAGAGAAACTCTGTCTAGAAAAATCAAACAAACAAGCAAACACATCAACAAAAACCATCTTAGCATGACTGGTCATCTGTTTCAATGCATAAGTATTTTTATAAGCCAAAGTAAAGCTCTCTCTTCTGCTGGCACCAACAAACCTTGGTAAATAAAAACTTTAGTACACATGACATAGAATCTATGTATAATCTTTTACATGTATGTTTTTCCTAATCATCCATTATTCATTTTGAACCCCTAGGATGTAAGACAGTGCCTAAAATATAGAATATATTCAATAGATATTTTGGAATTAATTTAACTTGTAAAAAGACACTACTAGACATGAGCTGGCCCAAATCTACAATTTAAAAAAAAAAAAAAAAAAAAAAAAAAAAAAAAAAAAAAAAAAAAAAAACAAAAAAAAAAAAAAAAAAAAAAAAAAAAAAAAAAAAAAAAAAAAACAACAAACAGAAAACAACACACCAGTGTAAGTGGCTAAATTAATCTGGAGCAGTACCAAATACACCCCAATTCAAATCCTACCCATGATATCCACTAGGCACATAATGTTGAATAAGCCACAGGACCACCCTGTCTCAGTTTACTTGTTTTGAAAAACAAGAAGAAGAAAAAGATAGTCTCCATCTCCTAGAGTTTACATAATCATAGGATTGTGCACATTAAACACAGGAACGTAAGGTCACCTCTGACCTGAAGCAAGCACTTGACTAACCACGCTACCATCACTGCTGCAGATCTAGCAGCAACTCTCTGATCTAGGCCTCACACTTTATTCATAAGGAGAAGAGCCTTACGGAAGAGAGCTTCAAAAATGAGCAATGCCCAGTATTTGGCCAGTAACTAAGCCTAGATTTTAACATTCCTCCATTTCTCTTTCTTGTACTCAGTTATATAATAATTAACAGTGTATGTACGGACTTTTTCTACAACAATTACATTCAGGAAGATTGTGGTTGAACCAACAGTAAACAAACATTAACATCAGTAGATGTTCAACTTATTCCCAGTGTAAAGTTACAATAAAGTTAACGTTCTTGGATTGCTAAAGAAAAGCACAATCCTAGAAACTAAATTTTTCATCTTTAAGACTACTCAGCTGGGCAGTGGCACACACCTTTAATCTGCTTGGGAGGCAGGGACAGGCGGATCTTTGTGAGTTCAAGCCAGCCTGGTCTACAGAATGATTCCACAGCCAGGGCTACACAGAGAAATCCTGTCTCAAAAAAAAAAAAAAAAAAAAAAAAAAGACTCCTCAAAGACGAATAGCCAAGGTACAGTGGTGCAAACCTCTAATCCCAGATACACGGGAGGAGGCTGAAGGAGGAAGACACCTAGTAAGACATCAGCCGAGGAGCACATCAAGAACCCATCCTCAAAAACTAAGGAAGAAAAACAGATATCTAGTGTATTTAGATTATGACATACCTTTTCAAATTCAATGAAAGCATAACAGAGGGACTCTCCTGTTTTCCAATCCCGGATAACTTCACAACTGAAAAGAAAAAAAAAACAAAAAACAAAAAACAAAAATTTTTAAAAAGTCAAAGAAAGGAAGGAAGGAAGGAAGGAAGGAAGGAAGGAAGGAAGGAAGGAAGAAAGAAAGAAAAGAAACCACGTGCTCGAATTCTTCAGACCAGAACAAATAAGCCAGCTATTAAACTCACAGAATTCTGGATCTCCAAAGTTTTCAGTAACAATTCTTTTAAACACACATACCTCAACGATCCAGTAAATGAATTATCTAACTTTACGTGGGGGAAAAGGGGAGCAGGTACTTCCTTTGAGCAAAAATAAACTACTAAATTCTTTTCATTTAAAATTATTTCATTTATTTTTTACATTTCTATGAACCCAAGTGATCTCAAACTCACAACAGCAATCTTCCTCCTCAATCTCCCATGCACCAAGATTAATGGACATTTACTGAACTACCATATCCGGTAAAATCTTAAAATCATGAAGTCTTTTTCAGTCCAAACATAAAAGCCTTAAAGTATATATATGCTAAGTATGCTTATTCTTTGGAATTTGTTTACACGAACCCACTTTGTAGCCCAGCTAACCTAGAACTCAGCATGTAGAGCAGGGCGGCCTTAATCACAGAGATCTGCCTGCTGCTGCCTCCCAAGCACTTTGATTAAAGACACAATTCACCACGGTTTGGGCTTATGCTTTGGATTTTAAAGTAAATGAGGCTCAAATTTAATACTGTAAGCACAGGTGCCACACAGAACTAACTTACCAAGCAATAATAAAAAGGAAGAGGCAAGAAGGTGGAGTTGAGAGCTGCTGACTTGTCTCTCTCCATGCATCGTACGAACCATTTTAAAAACATTAAATGAAGGGGCATCCTAAATGTGGTACATATTAATCAGCTAGAAAATAGTCTCCTGACTACCTTTACACATATTTGCATTAATAACATAGAGGGGCCCCTGATATGGTTCAAAGTAAAGGCACTTGCTCCTGGGGCTGAAGACCTGAGTTCACTCCCCAGCACCTACATGGGAAAACAACCATCTCCTACAAGCTGTCCTTTGATTTTCATATGTGCCCAGTAAATAAATACATGTATTTTCTAAAAAGCTGGCAGCAGTTTATTTTTATAATAATAATGTAACAGCTGGAGAGATGACTCTGGTTAACAGCACTTGCTGCTCTGCCAAAGGATCCACATCTCCTTCTCAGCAACCCAGCTGGTGACTCACAACTACCTAGAACTCTAGTTCCAGGATCTGACGACTTCTACCCTGAAAGGACACTTGCATACATGTGGCATACACTCACATAGACATACACATACATACTTTTAAAATAAAATACTCAGTGATAATAATAATAATAAATAATAATAATATAAGAAAAATTAACCAAAAGAAAAGAAAATTTTAATTGGAATAGTCTGGTATTTTATAAAACGCATGCTTTGAACGCAAGGGAACCCGAGTGGAATGCTTTGAGCTTATAATCACAGCACCTGCGAGGTAGAAACAGGTGGACCCCTAGGATGCAGTATGGCCAGCTGGCATAGCCTACTTGATGAGCTCTAGCAGAAGGAAATACTGCCCCAGAAATAAAAATAAACAGCTTTTTCAAACACGAGACACTACACCGTGGTGGACACCAAGGCTGTCCTCTAGCCTCGATATCCTGCGCATGCAAAACAAAATGAAACCCACAACTACAAACCAGAATTTTTTCGTTTCTAACATAAACTTGTAAATCTCAATACTCATGAGTGTGGAAGGCCAGAGAAGACCCTGTCTTAAAACCCCTGCACACGTACGCACACAATCACACAAACAAAAGGCTGGACACATAGCGTAATTGATGAAGCATTTGCCAAGTATGCAAGAAACCCTAGGCTTAATCCACAAAAGCACAGAAACTGCGTGTGATGGTCAGCTATAATCCTAGCACTCAGGAGGTGCAGGCAGGAATATTAGCAGGTTCAAAGTCATCCTCGGCTACGTGATAAGTTTAAAAAATATATAAAATTTGGAAAATTTAATTATGACAGGCTGGTGACAGTTTTAGGAGCTGAATTACTAAGTATTTTAAGTATTAAACAAGATTGTTGAGAATATTAGAGGTAGACTTAAATTGCTCAATTCATGTATTATGAAAATATGTTTGAGTTTGAAAACATACTTTTCTTTCCAAATGTTTAGATACCTGTAAAGTCACCAATATAAAATTCACCAAAGAGGCTGGGATTATGTCTCAGTGAAAGAGGATTTGCTGCTTAACATGCATGATGCCCTAGGTTTGATCCCTAGCCCCACTAAAAATTAAAACAACAAGTTTAAAAATTCACTCAGATTTGACGAACTCACCAACAATGTGCAATTAGAAAACTCTCCTGGGTGTGATGGCATGGAATTCTAAGTCCTGACACCCAGGTAGATCTCTCTAAGTTCACGCCCAGCATGGTCTATGTAACAAGTTACTGGCCTGTCAGAGCTATATAGTAAGACCCTGTTTCAAAAAGGCAAAAAGTAAAACAAACACCAAAACCAATCAATTAAAACCTACCTATTCCCAAATTTCTCTTTCACTAACCCTGAAATTACCTTCTTATTGGTCCAAATCTTGAGAATATTATCTCCAGGTCCTCATCTGTGGTCACTGGATTTAATTTACACACAAACAGCACGTTTTCTGGAGGTTTAATATCTGCATCAGGTAAGTCTCCCACCTAAAGTTACAAATAATCAAGCATACAAATCAATTCCTTTAGTTTCTATTCCAAGTATTTTCATCCAAGCCCACAACATCGATTTCCTAAAAACATCTAAATTTCCTAAAAACATCTAAACATCCTGAACTATTCAGGGACCACCCCCCCCCAAAAAAAATAAGAAATATTTCAAGGACTACAAGATGGCTTGTGGGTAAAAGAGCTTGCCATCAGGCCCAATGACCTGGGTTCAATTTCAATTCTCACATATGTCAGAACATGTCCAAGAATGGACTCACTTGAGATTTCTGAGAGCTTGTGAGAAACTGCCAAGAAACCAACACAAGAGTCTTGTGACCTCAGTTTCTTCAAAAACACAGAACTGTCCTTGGAATGTGCTTCTGTGCCTCTCCCAGGTATTTCAGATAGGAATGAGTTTACTTCAAATTATTCCTGACAACTGGCTGTTGTTTAAATCTGTGTGGACTCATGGGACTCCTCTTACCCATCAGAGAACAAATTGTCAGATGCTCTGAGTAAAGTGGGTTACTGCATGAAACTTTAGTCTGCCTCATTTATCACCTCCATTCTCCCAGGTCCCATCACCTCTTGAGCACTAAACAGACGCAGTGGAAGAACCAACTTCTGAAATTTGTTCCTTGGCTTCCACGTGCACACTATAACCTGCATATGTACTTATACATATATACACAAAAAACAAAATGTAATAAAATTTTTTCAACTAAAAAAAAAAAAATCTAGTACTATATCTTTCCTGGTATTAACAACACTAAGAGCTATCTATGTTTTTACCCAACTTGCTTCTAGCTCTTCAAGCAGTATCGCAATTTCCACCCCTTTACTAACTTCTAACACTTACTTACGTTTTAGGCAGGGCCTTACTGGAGCTCAGGCTGGACTCAAGCCTGAGGCCTTCCCGCCCTAGCTTCTGAGTACTGAGAGAACAAGGCCTGTGGCACCGCACCAGGGGCAATTTCCACTTTAAAGGCAGGTACAGTGAATTAGACAGTTACGGCCCAGCAGTTAAGAGCACTGTTTGCTCTTCCAAAGGACCTGGGTTCAATTCCCAGCACCCACATGGCAGCTCACAACTGTCTGTAACCCCAGATCCAAGGGATCTGACACCTTACACTAATGCACAAACAATAAAATTAAATAAATTATAAAAAAAAAAAAGTTACAGCTAAGACATGACTCTAGGCTTATCCTAGCTTCAAAATCCCAAATAATCCCCATTTTTAAGTATTTGACATGTTTTTTTTTTTAAAAAGATGTAAAGCATAAGTTATGAAAGATACAAGAAAAGCCACTGGGGCTAGCTCAGTGGTAAAGTAAAGGCATCTGCCATCAAGCCTGATGACCTAAGTTGGACCCTCAGTGAAGCAGAGAACTAACTCTCACACGTCGTCCTCTGACCTTCACACATGCACCTAACATACACCCACACACAAAATAAAAGTAATGCATTTTAAAATTAATCATTTTAAAAATGTATTATGTATACAGTGTTCTGCCTGCATGTGTGCCTGTGCACCAGGAGAGGGCACCAGATCTCATTATAGATGGTTGTGAGCCACCATATGGTTGCTGGAAATTGAACCCAGAACCTTTGGTAGAACAGCCAGTGCTCTTAACCTCTGAGCCATCTCTCCAGCCCAAAATTAATCATTTTAATTAACGAAATAAAAACTACCTGGCCTAAGAAACAGATACATTCCCCTGGTCCCATTGTCCTTCTGCTTTGCTCACTAAAAAGACAGACAGACAGACAGGTTCTTTTTGGCTATTCCTCTTCAGACCTCCAAGATGTTTACCTCCCACATCATTAAGAAATGCATTATTTAATTTTGCTTATTACTGAAAGTTTGAAAAGTACAATTATGTAGAATCCAGTGGTCAGTGATTTGTAATACCTAGTTCTTTCCATACTGCTTTTCATAATGGAGCCACAATTTCTATAGTTTTTTTTTTCCCTTAAACTCTCAACCTTTACTTTATCCAAGCTCTAGTCAAGATCAAAGTCGGCTGCAGCAGCAAACAGAGCGCTGCAGAATGCTCGGTACACTTCCTACAAGAGACCACAGAGGGCAGCAGTGAGAGAACTGTGATGTCGGTAATGTATTTTCTAAAAGCATTTTGAGGGCAGCAACATTCCTTTACAAGTATATTTGAAAATTCTGAGATGATCATGTAAAGAATTACATACTGGATAAACACACCACAAAGAAGATCTTGAAATTCAGAAATAGGAGCTTCAGAGCCATAATCTACTCAACATTTCTGAAGCCGGTCAAAAGCAACAGCAGCCTCTTAACCAGGCCCCAGGAAGACGCGTCATAGCTAGATGAGGCGGCACACAGCTAGAGCCCGTGCTTTTGGGCAGGCTGATGAGCCAAGGAGACTGAGACTAACCTGGGCAATACAGTAAGACCCTGTCTAAAAAATAAAAAAAATAACAGAAATCCATAAAGGACAGGAAGATGAATAAGAAAGAAGTTAATGGAGAAAAAAACAAACAAACAAAACTTGCAGGTGGCTGAAGAGATGGCTCAGTGGTTAGGAGCATGTACTGTTCTTTCTGAGACCTAATTTTGGTTCCCAGAATGCATGTCAGGAGGCTCACAAAGCACCTGTAACTCCAGGTCCATGAGGAACTGACAAGTCTGGCCTCCATGGGCACCTGTACTCACACAAACACATACACACTATTAACTTGGCTGATGCAGCTAGCTAAAGAAATGTGATTCAGTGTAGTGAACTTAGTAATTAATCAGCTCAAAAAAAGATTCTCTAATGTACATAAAAATAGTCCAATAAACAATATTTAAAAATTATATACATACTAAATAACTATCTCCCATTAAAAAATTTTTTTTGTTTACATTTGTGTGTATTTGTGGACATGGGTGTGGGAATGCCATGATGTACATATGGAGGTCAGAAGACAACTTACAGAGTTGGCCTCTCTCCTTTTACCATGTGGGTTCTGGTGACTCAACTCAGGTCCTCAGGCATGTTAGCAAGTGCCTTTACTCACCAACTCACTAAGCCTTCCTCTTTTTAAGGCACTAAGTAATTTATAGAGAAATAAAATCAACCTGCTTATTTTCATGTTACTGCGTCCTACACGATGTAATCCCAGCTGGGCACAGTGGCATTCGCCTTTAATTCCAGCACTCAGGAGACAAAGGCTCTCTGAGTTTGAGGCCTGCCTGATCTAGGACTGCCAGGGCTACAAAGAAACCATGTCTCAAAAAGCCAAAAAAAAAAAAAAAAAAAGTAATCCAGAAAAAACCCGCACTAAATTTTTTAATAGTTTATTATCACAAAAGCAGATATACTTCCAAAAATGTGTTGTTATATAACAACTATTTGACCAAAATTATTATCTTACCATCTCCAGAAGAATAGCTTGAGTTTTAGCCTCTTTTTCTGCCTTTATTTCTTCTACTTCTTCAGCCGATCTTCCTTTGAAATCATCAATTTCTTCATCTGCTCCTATTCGACCACTCTGTAAAATATAAGTTAAAATTCTGAGAATCACAGATATCATGTTTTATTCTTGGCCTATCAAACATAATAGAATAGAAACTTATAAACATCTGGGCACTCATTTAAATTAATTCCATAGTACTTGTGTTGGTATAATTTTTTTTTAATGTATACACCTTACCCTTGTTCATTTAAATACTGATTTCTCCCCCACCCCACCCCCAACTCTCTGGTTTCAATCTGGATATTGCATTGTGATACTCATTCTAAGCATCCTGTCTCAACTCTTGCGTAACCAGGAACAAAATAAGGCAACTAGACACAATGTTGAGCAGGGAGGAGCCAGAAGGCAGGAGAGGAGTGGGAGGAGGAGTGAGAGGAGAGGGGAGAGCAGAGCTAGAGGAGAAAGCTTGGAGGATGTGGAGCATGAACCAGACCTAAGATTTCACAAAAAGCAAGTATAATGTGGGAAATCTGAATTTTAGGAAACTGAGGGCTTGAAGGTTTAGGAGGGAGTAAATATTGCCCAGCATTGTGTTCTAGGTTAACTAAAATCTCAGTCTCTGTATGGTGATTTGATTATACAGCTGTTTAAGATTAACAGCAAGCTTTACTAGAAGATAAACCAATAATAAATATTGTCACCTACAACATACTTGCCAGACTTGGCTTCTAACTGATTATAAAATCAAAAGAAGTTATTTATATAAATGCTATTATTTAACTAAGCATTCATTAGAAAGGGTACATAATTTTAGAAATAAATACCAAACTCAACCATAAATTTAGCTCTGAGAAAACCTTGAGAACACCTTAAATTACATTGTAAATCCCTGAGAGAACACTCACTACAATCCATAGAAATGTTTGGGTTTAGCCTGGTTCCAGAATATCCCCACTGAAAAAGTATCTTACAAGACGATGTTCAGTTTGACCATGAGCTATTTCCCTAGAGTTGGTTGAGAAGAGAAGCTTCCAAGCACTACTTATATAAGGTTTCAAAACTAAGACTTCTTGTAGAATAGGAACTACAGAGAGAAATTAAGGAAATAATGAGAAAGCTACAAAAAATCCCCATCTATGGGCGAGAATGGAATTCTAAACTTGCTCTAGTGTAATAGTACAAACAAGATGAGCAAAAGAGAGAATTGTTTTAATATACCTATAAAAAAAAAAGGTGCTACCAGCTTGGTATTGTGGCAAACTCCTTTAATCCCGGAATGTGGGAGGCACAGGCAGGCAGATCTCTATGAATTAGAGGTCAGCCTGGTCTACACAGCAAAATCCCAGGCCATCCAGAACTACAATAGTAAGAATCTGTCTCAAAAGAAAAGAAACAAACAATACCAAGATGCTACTTACATCTAGTTGTTCCCTTGTAGGCTCTGGTGAGCGATCAGGAATTAATAAATCAAGAGGGTCTTCAAACGGGTCATCTAAAACCACTGTATGATTTATCCTTCAGAACAACACAAGTCAAAGGTTACACTGGTTTCAGACTCCACACTTATTCTCACAGATTTCAGCATGTAACCATTTCTAACTCCCAAAGCTTTACAGCGTATGGGTACTATTGACTGTATACAGTTTACTTCTATCATGGGCGGCACTGTATTCCCTTTGACATTATTACTGGCCACAATGGCTGGCACTTTTGTAATCCCCAACACTCAGGAAGTCAAGGAAAGAGAATCAAAAGCCTGAGCTAGAGAATAAGTTCCAGGTAAGCTGGCCTATAGCAACATTCTGTCTCAAAGCAAACATGAAAAAAACTAAAGAAAGAAAAAAAAAGAAACTCTCTCAATCTTTAAAACAAAATAAACCGAAGACTAATTCTAACTAACACAACGTTAGTACAAAGGAAAAACATCCAAGCTCCTTTGACTACTGACTAGTTGTGACAGTTAATTCAACTGTCACCTTGGCAGGATCTGGAAAGACCTGGAAAGGGAGTCTCGGCTAAAGCGGGCTGTGGGATGCCTGTGAAGCAGGAGGCCCCGTCTCCTGGGCTGGGGCCGGAATGAATGAAAAGGAGGGGCTAAGCACAAGCACCCCTTGCTTGGCTTTACCCCATGGACGCTCCAAGCCCATGTTAACCCTACTGCACCCTTAGCTCTGAACTGAAAGGAACCATTTTCTTAAGTTACTTTTGTCAGAGTATTTTATCACAGAAAAGTAAGAGAAACTGAGCTAGTAGTCCTATGTGTAGAAATCTCATTCATGCTGCTACATGTTCAACACTACAGTGTTAAGACATTCTAGTGTACTAAGACAGTAAAGGTAACCACACCTGATATCTTGGTATGGAACAAAATCCTTGTCCACAAAGGTCTCGTTGATTTTCTTAACTATATCCATGCCTTCTGTCACTTCACCAAACACTGTATGAACTCCATCAAGGTAATCTAGATTTTCTCCTGTAGTAATAAGAAACTAGACCGAAGGGCACATAATAAATATTTAAAAACATATATAACTCTGAAATCACTTAGAAATACAAAACCAAGACTCCAGACTTACTGTGTCAAGTCTCATACACTTACGTTTAAAACTAAATAAAAAGCAGAGCTTGTGTTTACATTAACAGGCGCCTCAGTGTCCCCAACGGTTGAAAACACTTCAACAAGACAGGCATGATAGTGCATGTGCACACAGTGCCCACGCAAGCCACAAGAGGGCATCAGATGCCCTAGAACTGGCGTTTCAAAGCCTCCTGAGTCGTCATGTAGATGCTGGGAACTGAGCTGGAGCCTCTGGAAGGGCAGTTAGTGCTCTTAACCTCTGAGCCATCTGCCCTGGTCCCAACCCCCCGCCCCCAAGTGCCCTTCAATATAGAAAAGAAATACTTTGGCATTTTTCCCTGAAAAATGTTGTCTAATACACTCTCTCATCACTGAGTAACTTGAAAAGGCTGCTTCTAGCTCTCTATGCCAAGCAAAGATCATCTCACCCATGTCCTAACCTCCCCCCACCCGTGTCCTAACCTGAGACCCATGCTGGTCGCTGCCGTTGTTCACCATGGACACAGTGCCTTTCTTCCTGTGCTTAATCCTTGGCACTTTTTCTGCCTCAAAAAAGCTGGCTTGATCACCATACAGTTGTCTGAAAGCATACGATAAAGTTATAAAACTTCAGTAAGTTCCAAACTAACCTGGGCTACAGAGTAAGACCCTTTCTCAAAAGCAGTCAATAAATGAACAGATAAATAAAAACAGAGGGTGGGGATATTGCTCAACTGGTACAATGTATGTTTAGAATGTGTACTGTGTGTTCATGATTGCCAGCAATGTAAAGCCATGTTTAATGGTGCATGCCTCTAATCTCAGCACCTGGAAAATGGAGGCAGGAGGATTACCTCAAGCCCATTCTCAACTTGACAAGATCAAGTTCAAGGTCAGCCTGGGTAACATATGATACTGTCTCTAAATACATATATACACATGTATGCATATTGTCCTGGCTATTCATTTATCAACTCGATATGAGCTAGAGTTAGAGTTATTTGGAAAGAGGAACCTAAACTGAGAAAATGGCTCCATCAGACTGCCTGTAGGCAGTCTACAGAACATTTTCTTGATTAATGACTGATGTAAGAGGGTCTAGCCCAGAGTGGGTCAGTGCCACCCTAGTCAATGTTCTGGCTGTGTAAGGAAGTACACTGAGCAAACCCTGAGAAGCACAGTGGCGAGAAGTGTTCCTTCATGGCTTCTGCTTCAGTCCCTGCCTTAAATTCTGGTCCTGACTTCCTTTAGTGATGGAGTGTTACCTGAGAGAAATAAACCCTTTCCTTTCCAAGCTGTTTTCACAGCAATAGGAACCCTAACTAAAATCCATACATGAGGACTTACCCAAATACAGACTCTCCTCCACGGCCAGTCCCTGTAGGATCGCCTGTTTGTATGATAAAATCCCTCTATAATAAAGAGAACTCTTTGTTAATTCACTTTGCAACATGTTTTCAATCAAAAAGCATGACTAATATCTACCAACTTACCTGTACATTGTGAATAAGGCAATAGTTGTAATATTTTATTTTGCACAACTTCAGAAAATTCAAGCAAGCTGAAAGAAAGTAAAAACTAAATTACAGGAACGCAAAAATTCAGTTTTAAACAATTTGTAAAAGCATAATTAGTACAATTTACTCTCTACATTTGCATTTTTATTAAAAGAAAAACAAAGTTTCTGTGAGGTGGCTCAGCACGTGAAGGTGCCAGCTGCCAAACCTAAAAACCTAAGTGTAAGCTGCAGAACCTACATGGCAGAGAGCTAACTCACAGAAGTTACCCTGACTCGGCAAGCATGCTATGGCACGCATTCACGTTCAAATAATAAATAGATATTTAAGGAAAGGTCTAATGCCATAAAAGGAGTAGGGGCGCTAAGTCTTTTTAAAAGCCAGCTTCTCTGAGGGCGTGGCGACTGGAGGGCTTCCCAGGCAGTGGATAGTCCCACACCCATGCATGTGTGGGGAGTGCCAGCTGGACAGCGAGCTGGGAGAGGGACATGTTGGCAATGAAGAGGTATATGCCCAGATTTCATTGTATAGTACACATGGATGAAATTCTCAAAACTAAGGAAAAACCATTCTTAAAATAAAAATTAAAAGGTAATATATTTTAAATATCATTTTCTTTTCTTATGCCCTTTTGGACACCAGAATTAATGTTGGAAATAAGCAATTATTTAGTCATAGATTGGCTTTTAAGAGAAAAGATATAGATGATGCCATAATGAAAAAGAAATCTGGCAGAATGTATGAAAATGAATACAGATTATATAAACTAGAGAAAATCAGACATCTATGGGACTTTTTGTTTCACAATATGTGAAAACTACTTCACAGGCTGGAGTTATATGTAGCTCAGGTACAGTAATTATTAAGCATTCCTGATACCGTGAGTTCAATCCCCAGCATCACACACACAAAGGTTTGTAAAAACCTTTACTTACAATGAACAATCTTTCTCACCTAAGTTTACCTGAATATTCAATAAACATCTACTGTGTACCTCTGTGGTGGTGGGCTTAGAAATGTCCTTCCTAGGCTCAGGTATTTGAATACTCAGTCTTCAGCTGGCGGCACTGTTTGAAGAAGCTACTAATTTTTAGGAGGGGCCTTGGCAATGGAAACGTATCCCCAAGGGCAGGCTGAGTGCTCCTAGCCTCACCCACTTCCAGTTTGTTCTCCTGTCAGAGATGATCTCACAGCTGCTTATCCAGCCAAATACTGCCATGCCTGCCCCACCATTAAGATCCGTAATCCAAAATAGATTAGTTGTGTGTTAAAAACTTGTAGTAAAGTTGCTAATGGATACTTAAGACTTCATTTACCGATTATCTTCACTTCAACAATTAAAAGCAAAACAAAAATGAACCTGGATATGCATCTACTGACTGGTAAATACACATATAACTAGATGCCCAATCATCCTCCTCAAATACATACACACAAATAGATTCGTTTTTGGTGTCCCACTTTCCTTGTAGAACCCTGCTTGTTAATAATGCATGATAACCTCATCTCCACTTCAGGAGTGCACAACTCTGTGAAAAGGGTTCCATTCATTACGTAAAGTGTGGTTCTACATGCAGAGTGAGCTCCAGGGGAAAAAAGGTAAAATCAAGAAATAAGTTCAGTACCATAAAGCACCCTTTGAACCCTCAGATCCAGCCACCCTTCAGCCTCCAAGCTTTTCCCAGTAATAAAAGGCAACTGAGCACTTTCTTTAAGCTCTTTTGAGTTGCATTTCTATCACCTGACAGAGTATTAAGTAAAAACACATTCCTATGCCTTACTCACTGCCCCAAGGCACTAATGTTCTCAAGAGTGGCTGACACTGTAGGAGGCTTCTTTCTCCCGACCCCCACTCTTATTTAGAAGAGAACAGGGTTCCTCTGTAGCCTTGACTGTCCTGGAACTCACCCTGTAGAATAGGCTAGCCTCAAATTCACATCAATCTGCCTGCCTCTGCCTCCTAAGTGCTGGGACTGGAGTACAGGCTTGCACCAGGCACCAAGATAATCGAGATATTAAGGTATAGTTCCAGCTCTCCCGTAGCTCAGTACTGAGAGAAGAGGATCATGCACATCACTCCAGGCCAGTAAGTACATGTTCTAATAAGATGAGTGCCACTGGGATCTACAAAACCACGGAGACAGAAGAAACACATGAACTTTACTTGACCTTCTGGGTGTCACAGAAGAGGTCACAGTCTATCTAAGCTCTGAGGAGCCAGGAAGTTCTCAGAAGGACAGGAGTGGAGAGGAATGTGGGCAGTGGCAGCAGTAGGAAAACGGAAGGCTTCAAGAGAAAGTCAAGCATTTGTAGGCGAGGGGAAAAACAGCTGGGCGTGGGAGGTGTGTGTGGCAGGAGGCATTCACACCTTCAGACTCTGTGACCATCAGCATGGCACATGAAACGATTAAGGAGTATCTGACCCGACTGGACTGACCAGTCAGTTTGCGAAGTCACTCCACAAACCAATTCATCCCAGCGTTGCCAAGTTTCTTGCTAGTTCCAGAAAAACTCCAAACAAGCTGGTAAGAAAACCCTGACTGCCACTCCTCTCCGAAAAGGCTAGGTTTTGTTTCGTTTTTGTTTTCTGCCTGACCTCTCCCCATCCCACCAGGGAAGCCTTACTCACGTCTGCTTTCCACAGTAACGTTCACATCCTTCTACCGGGACTCTAAGTTAAAACTGGATCCCACTTCGTTCTCCTCCAACGGACGCCTAACCTGTAACTGAGCCCCGGCGCCTCCACATAGGCACACACGGGACGTCACGTAACCAGGAGGGGGGCGGCAGCCACTCTTCCGACTGACGCACCCTACCGGCCTTCATCCTGGCGAATGACACGTAAAGCAGCGCCTAAGTCTTAAGAAAGCATGGCGGGGCCACGCAAGCTCTGGGCATGGCCTCTGCAGGCCACCTCACCAGCCCGACGCGCCGCAGTCCTTCAGGAAGGACCACGCCGGCCTCCCACAGACACTCGCCCCATTTCCCAGGCAAGGCCCGCGCGAGAGCTCGCGCGGAAACGGCGGGGGGCTTGGGCGCCCGCCGGAGCGCGAAGGACGGGGCCTCACCGCGCGGCCGCTCTTCGGTGTACAGGTCGATGACCACGTCGCCCAGAGTCGTCTCCAAGAGGACCGCCATGGCGCCCGCCTCCCCTCAGGAGCAGGCCCGCGGCCAACACGGGCGCAGCCGGCGCGCGCCTACGCCTTACGTCACGGACGCGACCCGTGGCGTCATCCGCGGGCGCCGCCGGCCGCCTTGGAGGCGCGGCCTCCAGCCGCCGACTGGGCGGGTCCTTGGGGCGGGACTTTGTTCCTGTTTTGGTTTTTTGGAACCTGCTAGTGTAGATCAGGACCGTGTGTTGTTTAGCAGCACAGGGAGTTTTTATGCGACAAATCAAAATACAGTAAGCTCCAGGCTTACTTCGGGTTTTTTATATGCGATTATTTTAATTTTTAAAATACTAACTTGCGGAGAGGCTGCCTGCGCGACAGCGTGCGAGTGAGTGGTGGTCAGAGGACCACCATCTTCCACTGTGTGTGTCCGGGGAGTGGCTCTCAAATCATGAGGGCTCCGTAACCGTCCGTCTAACCTTTAAATTTCTCCTCATAACATCTGAGAAGACTTAACAAAACTACCCTTTTCCTGGATGCTGATAACATGTTTCCATGTTTTACTGGAATCTTTTCTAGCCAAGTATACTATTCACTTTTATGTCGTTTCGTGTGTACTTGTGAAAATCACGGATAGGACAGATCATGAGCATATCCAAGAAGGTGAGGAGAAAGGGCTTTTTAAAGGTAAACTTAAAAAATATATATATTAGGCCGGGCCTGATAGCGCACGCCTTTAATCCCAGCACTCAGGGAGGCAGAGGCAGGCCGATTGATGTGAGTTCTAGGCCAGCCTGGTATAAAAAAAAAAAGAGTCCAGGACAGCCAAGGATACACCGACAAACCCTGTTTAGGGGTGGGGGTGGGGGCTAAGGAATGTTACTTGAAACAATTCCATGGCTGTTAGCAGACACCTTCACAGCCAGCCCCAGAAATGCGGGGACAACAGGACACCTCATTACCAGCGGCCAGGAGGGGACACTGTCGCCACAAGCCACAGGTGCCCTTCGGCGCATGCGCTGGATCACTTTCTAAAAGGACTGCATGCACCACCACCCCCTTCCCGCCTTACCCAGAGACAGCCTCTGTAATCCTTACTCTAATAAACTCCCATGTGGGACCTGCCGCGCGGCGTAACCTCCGTCGCATAAATCTCAACATTTGGTCATCTACTCCATTACTCTGTCATCTCCGTTCTCCTATGGAACTTTAGCCACCACTGTTTACCACGGCCACACATTAACTCCTGTCCATCTCCTATTAACATTGGAGACCAGGTAATTCTCTCCCCTCCGGACCAACACCCCTCACCTCTTTCCCCTAAATAGCAGGGTCCCTTCAAGGTGATTCTAGTGAGCCCCTCAGCTCCCAAGCTTAAGGGCTTCCCTCATTGGATTCACCTCAAGCTTACCCCTCCTTCAAGATAATCGCCCTTTCTACAGATCAACTCCAGCAGGACCCTGCTTTCTTAAACTCCAGAGGACGGCAAGACCAACCACCTCGACTCCAGTTCCAGAGAAATGAGGCTTCACTCCGGCAGCCTAACTCGACCCTACGGGATTGGATATGTATTTCTCCTCTTGCCCCTCTTGTTTGCCTCTGTCCAGAGTAACCCTTACATATGGAGATTCGAGGTTCAAGAAACCCTCATTGGTAACAAACAGTCTCTCCAAATAGGGGCGGGAAATTGCTCTATGGAAGGCTGTCAGGAGCCGATTGAAATCGCTGTCGCCCCCATATCCACTCCTCCTTTCTTATTTGATAGAATTTTTGTTTGCTTCCTCTTTGACCAAACAGAAAGCTATTGCAAGGAATGGCCAGACAGATACGGAGGCTGCCCGTACTGGTCTTGCCAAATCCACTTACCAGCACAAAAGAAGCTCCTTCGCTTATATAGAAAGAGCCTCTTCTTCTATATCCAGGATCCATGGGATCCCAGATGGGAAACGGGCATTGTTGGCAAACTCTACCACCGCTACAAACCTGAACTTCCTATAAGTACAATCTATATCCAGAGAAAATACATCCCAATTACCCAATCCCTGAATATGGGAGAAGTAGTAAACATAATTAAACACTCCTCCAAGGTCATTGCCTCTTTAACATCCCCACTCCTAAATAATACAAATCTGTCATTTCGTCTCTTACTTCAGACTCTGACCTTGGCCTACAAGCTCCTTAATGTCACCCAACCTGGCCACTTTGCAGATTGCTGGCTGTGTGTCCCACCTGGGAGCAGCTCAGAGCTACCACTGACAGCTTCTCCAGTGACCCTGTTAAATAACTTTACCTCGCCATTCACTAGCTGTCCTGACTCTGATGTTGCCATGATACCCTATCTTTTTCATATCACCCTCTTTGGCATGCCAAGCTGTTTCAAGGCCTCTGGGACACATTCAGTGGGGACATTAAGTTCCCTAGACTGCAACAAAACTATAACCCTCGATACCGCATCTCAGCCCCAGTGCCCTACTGTTCTTAACGCCTCGATTCTTTGTGGTACTCTGGTCTACCATCGCCTACCCGCTGGCTGGTCAGGAGTTTGCACACTGGTGCTTCTCTTCCCCAAGGTGGGGGTGATACATGGAGAGGAGCCCTTACCAATCCCGGTCGTGAACTCAGTAGCTGCCCGGCTTGATAAGAGGGAAATTCAAATCCTGCCCCTCCTGGTTGCTACAGGACTCACTGAGAGTATTGTAACCAGGACATCCGGACTGGCCACTTCCCTAACCTTGTTTCGCCAGTTTTCTTACCAGTTTATCCAGGACTTCCAGCAGGTGGCTCAGATAATACTAACTCTTCAGGGACAGATCGACTCCCTAGCAGCTGTGGTGCTTCAAAACCGACGAAGGTTGGATCTTCTCATAGCTAATGAAGCTGGCCTTTGCCTCTTCCTCCAAGAGCAATGCTGTTTTTATGTCAACCAATCAGGTATAGTAAAAAACAAAATCCAACAACTCCAGACAGACCTCCAAAATCAGAGTGACCAACTTGAGACCTCCAGGGCATTTGAAAACTCCAAATGGAAATGGATTCTGCCCTTCCTTACTCCTCTCCTTGTCATCTTTTTGCTTTTACTGTTTGCACCCTGCTTTATTAACTTCTTCTCTACATTCCTCCAACAACAAATGCAAAAAATCTCTAACCAAACCATTAATCAGTTACTGTTTCAGGATTATCAACTACTTGCCACAAATCCTGATGGTGAGGACCAGCTGTAGTCCTAATGACAATGCCCCTAATCAGCAGGAAGCAGCCTGAAGAGCACGAGTCGCCCCTATTCCCTCCTCACCATTACCTCTCTTCCTAGTTCATTGTTTTTAAATAATAACCAAAAGTGAGGAATGTTAGCAGTCATGCACCTTCACAGCCAGCCCCAGAAATCCGTCGTCGCAGGACACATCATCACCGGCTGCCAAGATACACTACTGTTGCCACAAACACATGTGCCCTTTGGCGCATGCACTTTGTCACTTTATAAAAGGACTCACAGCGCCCCCCCTTCCCACCTTACCCAGAGACAGTCTCTGTAACACCTCTCCTAATAACCTCCCATGTGGGACCTGTTGTGTGGCACGATTTATGAAGCCGAACTTAGCCCTGCAGCATAAGTCTCAACTGCGGCTGGAAGTGCTCACCAAGCAGGCGTGGCCCGTCATTTCCAAGGGAATTAGGAAACAAATTGGTAAAGGAAAAATGAGCTTATTTACTGCCTGGTCCCATGTGAGGTGTCTACTCCAAAGCCCTGCACCTGTGGCCATCTTATAGAAATGTCACGATGAAACTCTCTTGTGCATAATTAGTATACACTAATAAAAACACTTAAAAAGCACCTGTGTAGCTGTGATGGAAGTTGTGGGTTCTTTTGTATGTTGAGTGTATATGTGTTTCTTTTGAAATAAGTCTTCTAGAATGCAAAGCTTAAAAAAAAAAACACTGAACAAAGCTGGAGTCCTGGAAACTAAAACTGTTAATGGCGCTAACATTTTCTAGCTTTGTGTTCATGTATGCCTATTGTATTGTGACTGCTATTTTCTGTTTGTTCTTGTAGATTTTGAGGCAGGCTCACTATGTGACTACCATGTTTTCTGTGTGCATGTGTTTGTGTCTCTGAGTGCACACACACGTCTGCATGCAGGTATCCACAGAGCCCAGGAGAAAGTGGTGGATGGCTTGGGGCTGGAGTTACAGGTATTATGTGAGCTGCCCATCATGAATAGGGTACTCCAAAGTCCACACTGAGCAGCAGTTCCTTTAACTACTGTGCTTTGTCCAGCCCTTGACTAAGACCTTTAAGCAGATCTACTTAAAGATATGTCCAAGCATGTGCACTTCTAGAAGGGCCTTTGTAATAACTAAAAATATTAGACATTGGACACTGTCAACTCGGCATGGTCTAGAACCCTCTTTCTTGAGTCGCCTTGGGTTCTGGGAGCAGCAGACGCTTGCAGGAAGA
>NW_026590654.1:137404-201401 GCF_907164565.1 Psammomys obesus | reverse complement strand
GCTTGCAGGAAGATCACGTTCTCAACGAGGCCACACCCTGGGGCGGATGCAATCATCTTGTAGGAGCCAGAATTACCCTCATGACATGTGACAACAGCAATAAAGACTTCTTTGGGCCACTTTGCTGAACCAGAGCTGAGACAGTGGCAAGACCACACCTTTACCAGAAGTACTCTTGCTTTCTTTGCCTCCTGTGTCCCGATTCTTCCTCTATTTAAATCCAAAGCTTGTGTCAGTACCCTGAAGACTGAGTTGGAGAGCATTAGAGATTATATTTGTTCTTCTCAATGTGAATACACTAAGTAAATCCTCTCTGCTTTTCACAATTGTCTCTTTAATTGGCATACTGGAGAGTGGAGGCCAAATCGAGCTTTGGGGAAAAGAAAAAAGGGGTTACCAGACTCCATGCTTTTTAGCTTAAAACTCCAGGTATTAGAAACACACACACAATACCTTGATTTATGACCATATATTAGATTGCTGTGAGGCTTAAATATACAGAAGGCTTTTAAACAAAATTACATAATACATGTTCACCGATACAAAGACATTTCTTTTTAAAAGCCTTACTATTTTGGGTATGTCTGGATCAGTGTGTCATGGCACACACACATGTGTAGGTCAGAGAACAGTTTGTAGAGAGTTTGTTCCTTCCACCTTTACATGGATTCTAGTTATCAAACACAAGTCGCCAGACCTGGACGGCAAGCACCTTTGCCAGCTGATTCCTCTTGTTGGCCCTACAGTAATATTACCATTAGTTAATTATTTACATGAATATGGCACGTCATCACTGGGTCTAAGAAAATTTCTTACAGAACCCAGGACCACCAGCCCAGGGATAGCACCACTTGCAATGGGCTGACCATCCCCCATCAATCAGGAATTAAGAAAATGCTCTACACTTCAGCCGCATCTTACGGAGACATTTTCTTATTCGAGGTTCCCTTCTCTCAGGTGACTTTAGCTTTTGTTATAATAAGACGATCAAAAAACAACAACAACAAAACACAGCTTTGTTTCTTGTTGTTTTCTCCTGGGAATCTGGGAAGTTCAAAAATATGTAGTTGGCCAACTGGAAAACAACCGAGTAAAATGTGTTGTACCAAAAGCCCTGTGACTCACTCTGTCCTGAAAATTGCAACCAGACACAGAGCATTTCAAAGATTGCCCTTAGTATCACAGAAAATGTTAAATTCAATTTTTGTTTGTGAAATGATGGAAATAACAGTAAAATCAGTTTTTCAAGGAAGCAGATATATGTATCCAAATTTGGGTTCAGAGGGGTATTACTAATGATCAGTTAAAGGTGTATTCTGGCTTACTAATAGCTTTCTAAGTTATTAGATGTTTTAAAATATTTTCTGCTTCAAAGATCAGAATGCATCAAATATGCACAGAATCAGACTGACTGGCTATATTCGGGAAATTGAACCTTTGGACGTGTTCTGTACTCAAATCCAGTTAACATGAGCTGACTCAAAAGATCAAAGAAAGTGCACACTGCATTAATACTGATGGGTTTGTTAGTCATTTGTAAGCAGCTGGGAAGTTAATTCTTGATTTTGCATATTAACGTGAAGGTGGATTAAACAGGTTTCTACTGGATTCAAAGTGAGTAGAACCTTAGTTATGTTCAAAGTTGGCGGGCTGAGGAGGTGGGAGGGTTGCGCACGCCTTTGATTCCCGCACTGAGGAGGCGAAAGCAGCAGGATTGGTATTCAAGGCCACCTACGCTACATGAGATCCCGTTTTGAAAGAGAAAACAAAAACTCCTCTCTGAAAGTGAATGGCACGGGTATGAACTGCGCTTTCCCACAGCAAGCGCCGTCCGGAAGTTGACTCCTCCTCCCACCGGACGTCAAAGGCGTGAGCAACCCCGGCAGCTCTGCGGCCCCGCCCCGCCCCTCCCCGGGACGCCCCGCCCCGCGCCTTGACCCCGCCCCGTCCCGGACCGCCCCGCCCCCCGTCTTGGCCCCGCCCCGCGCCTTGGCCCCGCCCCTCCCCGGGCCGCCACGCCCTCACCTCCCACCGCCCCGCGCGGGTGTTGTCCAAGATGGCGGGCGCCCTGTCGGCGCCGCTGCCGCTGCGGCTGCTGCTGCTCGTGGCGCTGCCAGCCGCGGGGTGGCTGACCACCAGCGCGCCCGGGCCGCCGTCCACAGCCCCGCAGGTAGGGCAGGGCGGGCGCGGCGGGCCGTCCCTCGCTGGGACCTCCGGCGGCCGGGCGCGGGGACGCTGCCCCCGCCCCGTACGGCGGACGGGACCGGCGGGGCCGGCGGGACAGGGTCTCGCAGCCTGGGGCGGGGGCGTCTCTCCGGGAGGCCCGGCTGGCGCGCGCGCGGGCGGGCGTCCCCGAACGTACGGCGCCGGGGATCTCGGGGGTCTGAGCCCGGCCCGGGCCGGCGCTGTTTGCGTCGCCCCGTTAGCGGCCGCTCCCGGGCCACCGAGCCTGCCCCGCCGGCCCCGGGACTGTCCCTGGCTGTCCGGGAGAACCGTGGCTTTGGCATACTCGGGGACGGCCCATTTTTACTCTTGTTGCCACGTTTGCCTTTCTTCGCCTGTACAGTAGGAAAGAGTTCGGAGATTACAGAATTCGGGTTTTCCCCAAATGGCCAGAGACTCGGGAGAGGGGCCTTATTTTTCGGTAGGAACACACTAAATACGAAAGTGACTGACAGGATAAATGCCACTTTGTTTTTAAGTTTCTGCTTGTTGTGGGTGTATGATGTTGGATCGGGGACATGCCAGAGGAGTGGAGGTCAGAGGACAGCCTTGTGGAGTCAGTCTTCTCCATGGTCCTGTTTTGCAACAACCGATTTTGCAACCCCTGAGCCATCTCCGGTTATTCATTCTACTCTTAATGTTTTAGAGTTATGCTACAACCCTTTTGAGGACAGAATTACAAACGTTTGGACACATTCTGGGTAGCCACGACCTTTCAACTCTAAGCACATTTTGTATACGAAATTATACTTGAAGCACAGTTGCTTCTGGTAAAAATAGCAACGGTATGGACAAGCACCAAGAAACCGAATAAATATTGGGTGATTTTAAAGTTATAGAGATATGGACTTATTTCCCCTCTTTTACAATTTTGGTGATTCTTTGTCATCATTTATGAACCTAAGAAACATTTGAATCTACCCACACAATCATAAAAATTTTTTACTTTCAAGGTCAAGTCCACAGCACTATGGGCTGACTCCTAGTGACCTCACCATTTCATCTCTCCCTTTCTAGTCTTTATTCCACTTTCGCAAAGCAGGCAAAACACCTACACATAAAGGTTAAATTAAGTTCTCAGAGGAAGAAGTGTGACCTGGATCTGAATTTAATGTCAGGTGAAAATAAGAAATGGAATTCACTTTTTTGCAATGAAATCATTCAGAGCATCAGAACTTGGTATATGCATACGAGTGTGTACATGTGAAGTCATTCAAGAGTATCAAAAGGATTGGTGTGTGCAGGCTCAGACACGTGTGCAGGGACGAGCACTCAGAAGTGTGTGCTAGAGACTGATTGTTAGGCTCCTCAATGAGGGCTGCTTCCATATCCCTAGCAAAAGAGCTATACTTGCTTCTGTGGGAAACAACAAAAACAGTGCACCAGTGTCCTTTGCCTCTTTCAAAGCATGCTTTTGCTAAGCAAATGATGAGGTGTAAATAGAGTGAGTTATTAAGGATGTGTACATTTACTCTTGAAAAGCAGAAGCTGTACAAAGATTCTCGGAGGCCTTTTCTGGGCTTGTGGAAGAAAGGTAGTCTCTGATTAACACAGCCTCCCGAGGCAGGAGCAGGCACAGCAAGGGGAGTGTGAGATGCCTCTGTTCACATCTGGGGTCAGGAAATGGGGAAAGGATTGTGGGTGCGCTGCTGGCTCTCTCCTTTTCTCTTTATATTCAGTCCAAAATAGCTGGTGATCTGGTGCTGCCCACGCCTTACAGACATACCCAAAGGTGGTTCCCCAGGCGGCTCTAAATCCTGTCAGCTTGACAGTGAAGATTGGCTATCACACACCCTGTCTCAGAATAAAAACAAGGGCTGGGGGTGGTGTAGGCGTACTTTTATACAAAATTTGTATTTGCGTTTCTTCATTTTTTCCCTACTTCACCCCAGTCCCTTCTAACACCCCAACACCAGGTAGGATAGAGAAAGGTGTAGTGGGAGAAGGGGTTTCTTGGAGCCAGTCCAACCCTTTCAGGAGAGCTCCAACTTTTTGTCTCACAGCAGCAGCCAGGAGCAGCAAGGAGGAAGCAGGAGCAGCCTTGTCCTTGGAGCTCCACCCTCTCTGGGCTCTGGCAGGTCTTCTCTCTCCAGAGCCCTCAGAATTAAACCATCTGCAGCTGACAAAGAGCTCCTCTCGAAACTGGAATGGGGCAAATAGCCTGGTGCTGTAGACCATCTGAATCAGTCTGACATCCCAGACCAGGGACCAAAACAAAAACATGTTTCTATCCACAACAGGGCGGTGTGCTGTGAGGAGCAGTGTGCCATGGAGATGGCTGGGGGGGGGGGGGGGGGGGCCCCTGGCGGCCAGGCCTGGGGATAAGTCACGCAGCCCCGAGTCCTGGACGTACCAGACCTTGGCTCAATCTCAGTACTAACAGGAAGGCTTTTGGTCAACAGTGACAGGCCCTCGTGGTCAGCAGTATCTCTTGAAACAGTGCTTTTCTACAGAGAGCATGCCAGCGGTAAAGTTTAAGAATTTGGGTAGATTGCTGATTGACGAGACCTTTAGCAACAGCAAAACTGTCTGCTGCAGAATTTACCCAGGAGGCATGCTCAGGAATGGTCAGGATTTGATAAGAAACCACTGTGTGTGCCAGTGGCAACCAGTGAGTAAACTGCTGGTCGGTTTAAAGCCTTGTGTGAGTGACTGCTGCTGCGCACACCAGTGACCTTAATGAAGGACATAAGTTCCAGTTTAAATGCTCTGCTTCTACCCAGCTCAGAAACATAAAGCTAGGCAGCGCTCTGTTTAAAGAGAGAACTCCTAAAAGTAAAGTGGGAAATGATGAGAGAGCAGAGCAGGGTCGCTTCTGTGGGTGGGGCCGTGGGCATCAGAGATCTCTGTAAACTGCAGCTGTGTGGGAGCCTCAGACACCTTCGAGTGCCTGCACGCGTGCACACACCACACCCTAATTGAAAGCAACAGCGATACATTGAAGAATAACAAACGAGAAATGAAAAGCGAACAGGTTACTCTGGGTAACTGGCTCAGCAAGTTAAAGCCTTGCTTCAAAGCCTGGCAGCCTGCGCTTGCTCCCCAGAACCCGAAGGCGGGAGGAGATGACAGACTCCCCCAGAACTGTCCTGTGGCCTCCACACACACGCTGTGGCATGTGGCCTCATTCCTGTACACATACATAATAGCAAATAAAAGTTTAGATAAACCAGGTTATTTTCCATTTGTAAACTGTATCTGTCCAATATTTACATTTCTTTTGCAGGATGGTATCAGAATTAATGTAACGACCATGAAAGACAATGGGGAAGTATCCAAAGAACAGGTTTGTCACCTTTTGATTATATTTTTTAGTATAACATTTAGCCACAAACTTTTACTGATTGTATTAGTCCTTTTTTTTTTTTTTGTTCTTACATTGAAATGCCTGAGGCAGGCTACTTTATTGAAAAAAAGTAGCTCTGTCAGGCTATGTGAGGGTTTGCTAATGAGGCTAGGTATAAAAACAGCTCATTCCTGTAATCCCAACATTTTGGAGCCGAAGCAGAAGGCTTGCCTCAAATTAAAAGTCCGCCTGGGCCTCTTCAGTAGTGAGACTGTCTTAAGAAAGCAAAAACCAAGGGCTGGAAAGATGGCTCACTAGTTAAGAGCACTGGCTACTCCTGCAGAGGATCTGGGTTTGATTCCCAGCACCCACATCCCAGCTCACAACCATCTGTAACTGACCTAGACAGGGTTCTGAGAGGGATGAGAAGATAAAGAAGATAGAAAAGTTGGGGTCAGGAGGTCTTGCATAATGTGTGTCTTATGTCAAGAAGTACTGTGTGTGTCGTGTATGTGGTTTAAGGGGAGAAATGGGACAGTGTAAAAGTCTGTCACACAGTAGAGCCCAGCAGGAAGTGAATCAAGCAGTGCTGCGCAGGGAACACAAGCTGTCTCAAGGTGTCAGAGGGTGGGCTTGGGAGATAGCTGTAGCCCTTGGGGTGGGAAAAGTTGAGTTCTCAGAATCAGAAGCTGAATCTCTCCCAAGGCCCTGACTCCAGCCCATTACTGGCCCTGCCAGCCTTGTTCCTTCTGTATGTCAGGGCCTCAGGGAAAGATTTGGATCGGCCTAGCCCTCCATATCTTCACTTCAGAGGACACAGCACCCGCTTTGCCTCTCAGGCACCACACAGTGCACACAGACATGCAGGCAGGACATCCATACAAATAGGATAAAAGTAAACACATTTCTTAAAAGAAACCAACCCAAACAAAAGCCTCAGAACCCCAAAGGCTTTTGTTGTTTTGCTTTTGGCTTAGTTACAGAGGTTAAAGGGCATATTGCTGGTGATGGCTGTCTTTGGTCTCCTAGAAAATGGCACCACAGTGGTAGGAGCTTCTCAAACATCACCACACTGAGAGAGACCAAGCTCTAACACCTGCCACACACACGCTTAGATCATGTGTTTTTGAGGTGAAGCGTTTGTTGTCATTTATAAACCATTGGAATTAATGCATATGCTGCTTTGTTTTAAGGTTGTTCTTAACGTAACGTATGAGCGTGGACAGGTATGTGTAAATGGCTCACCTGTAAATAGTGGTGTAACCCGAATAAGCTGTCGGACATTGATAGGTGAGTACTGCTGAGTTTGCAGCGTTGCTCTGTCTGTAGTAACACAGGTTCACTCTGGTGTGATGGAGTGACACCTTACTTCTAAGGCATTCAAAACTATGCTGGTTGTTCTTCCACGAGACTGGTGTTTACTTTCCTGTAGGTCAACAGGGTAGGAGTGGGCATAGATGTGGGCTAGCGAGATCTCAAATCCTGTACAAGTTCTCATCACAATTGTAGAAAATAGGCAGATATTAGTTGCATGTGTGGGTCCTACTTTACTTTTTTACTCATTTGTCAATAGAATACTATTATTTCTTTTTTTTTTTTTTTTTTTTTCAGAAACAGGGTTTCTCTGTGTAGCCTTGGCTGTCCTGGACTTGCTTTGTAGACCAGGCTGGCCTTACACTCACAGAGATCCACCTGCCTCTGACTCCCCCAGTTCTGAGATTACAGGCGTGCACCACCACACCTGGCCATTTTTCTTTTGACTTTTCAAGGTCTTTTTTTGTTGTTGTTATTTAAAGAATATGGTAATATTATGTTGGAATATACCATTTTACTTTAATAAAATAAAGGTTAGGGAAGTGTCACTGGTGCTCTGCAGCTTGTGAAAAACAGTGAGTGATGAGGCTGGCACCCAGCTGGCACTGAGGCAGGGCGGTGAGCAAGGGCATTCATTCATGCCTGGGGCAGGCATCACTGAGAACATTCTTTGGAGGCTCTTGTTTCTAATTTGCCTTACAGTAGAGGTAGGTGATTCAAGGACTAAAGAGTTACCAGTCTGTGTGTTTAACACTGCACTTTCCACTGTGGACTCTCTTGCCCTGCAGGATGTGGGGTTAGACATGCCCACCAGGCTGGGCTGGACATCAGTGAGTAAACAGGCAATTGAAACACGAATTTGTAAGGACCGGAACTTTGATGTGCAAACTTATTTTTCCATAGTCAGCTACTGGGGCTGCCGTGGTGGGGAATCCCTGAGTTCTTGGGGTTGAAAGCAGTGTGGACAACCTAGTGTGGGAAGGTGCAAACCTCCTGCCCTGGCTCAACAGGGTTTCTCTGTGTAGCCTTGGCTCTGTGGAGTCTGGACTGGATTTCTAGACCAGGCTGGCCTCTAACTCACAGAGATCCTCCTTCCTCTGCTTCCCCGAGTGCTGAGATTACAGGTGTGAGCCACTGTGTCTGGCTTTCAAAAACACTTTTAATGTACTAGAGATAGAGCTCAGTGGTAGAAAGCGTGCCAAGCAAGTGGACAGTCCAGGTTCCGTCCTCAGCACCACAACAAACATAACAGAACCACTAAGACAGTAAAGGAGGGTGAGGAGGTGCCTCCCTGGAGGAGAGCTTGTTGACAGTGCCAGAGAACTCACAGCTGCCAGCGCTGGAGCAGAGGGGTCAGTTACATCACAGTGACACGCCCTGCATTCTTGTGAGCATGGTATGGCTGGAGCCTAAGGAGGAGACTTGTGAGGTGACTGTGACAATATGAAGTGGCAAACAAGTTGGTCATCAGGTGTTGTAGGTCAAAGGAACAGCCCTTTAAAGGCTCACGATGACTTTTAGGCACTGGATGTGCTTTGAGAATGTGCATCTATGTGCTTCCTTGACAAATAGGCCTCATACTTGAGAGGCAACAAGTAAATGTGCATTTTGTGGCAAACTGATTGGTGTGTGTTGCTTTAAAATCCGTTTGAAAGATGTTGTAGGTGGTGTTTAATATTTACTATTGATCTATCTTCTGGTAATGCTGCTGTTAGTCCTAAACAGCTGTATACCCAAATCACCACACAGACACTGGGTTTTTAGTTAACCTAGAACATGATGCTGGGCAATAGTTACTCCCTCCTAAACCTCCAAGCCCTCATAGTTTCCTAACATTCAGATTTCCCACATTATACTTGCTTTTTGTGAAATCTTAAGTCTGGTTCATGCTCCACGTCCTCCAAAATCTCTCCTCCAGCTCTGCCCCTAGCTCTCCTCGCCCCTTCTCCTCCCACTCATTTCCTGCCCTCTGGCTCCTCCCTTTGCACAACATTGTGGCTAGTTGTTTTATTTTGGCCTGTTTACACACAGTTGAGACAGGTTGCTCAGGGTAAGTATCACAATGCAATATCCAGATTGAAACCAGACTGGGGGCGGGGGGAGAAATCAGCATTTGAATGAACAAGGGTAAGGTGTGTACATTTCAAAAGAACATTATACCAACAGAAAGGTTTATGTTATGTGTGGGCAAGTGCCCCCAGAGACTAGAATGGAACATTTGATCCTATTACAGCCACTTGTAAGCCACCTGCTGTGTGTGCTGGGTTCTGACTTCAGATCCTCTGATGAGTAGTCAGCTCTCTTAATGGATGCACCATCTCCCTAGTCCCTTAATTTGCTTTTTTGAGACAGTTTTGTCATGTGGCCCAGGCTACCTGAGCTATCTCAGCTGCCCAAGTACTGGAGTAATAGGCATACACCACTATTCCTGGATGCTTTATTCTTTTAATCCTTTTTATTTTTGAGAATTTCATACATGTATAGATGAAATATGATCACATCTTCTGAGTCATAATTGTGGAGGGATAGACCTTACCCTTTTCCCACCCCTCTCCTCTCCAGCTCTAAAAAGTTACTGCTGCAAAGGATTGAGAATACTAAAAAAAAAAAATTAAAGCCCTGCACATGGGCCCGTGTCACTGGCTGGGTCTTATGGGTGAATAAATGGCTTCCTATTTTGTGAACATGAGACTTAGTGCCTTGTGCCTTGTTTTCCATTTGTGCTATGTCACTCTTCACTGGCAGCCATTAGGAAACCATAGCAGAGGCGCTGCCACTGTGAAACAGCAGATTCAGGCTGCAGACCAGCAAGCATTTCCGTAGCCGATGAGTGGATAAGGCAGGAAGGAATTGCCAGCTCATCTCTGCTTTTTTATAAACCTGAGACTATTAAGGTTTGCTGCTGTCTTGTTCCAAGTAAATGGCAAAAAAATTATCAAATACAGTAACAGCTTTAATGGTGATTATTGCCCAAAGTCTCACTGCTCTTTTTTTTTTTTAATAGTGAAGAGTGAAAATCTGGAAAATTTGGAGGAGAAAGAATATTTTGGAAGCGTCACTGTAAGGATCTTGGTTCGTGAGTGGCCTCTGACATCTGGTTCCAGTTCACAGCTAATTGTCATTCAAGAAGAGGTAGTAGAGATTGATGGAAGACAAGTAAGACAGTATGCTTATTAAATGGAGGTTATGTCTGTGTTACTGTGCAGGTTTTGAGTGCTTTTTTTGAATGATGGGCAAGAAGGTCCATGTCTTGGTTACTTTTCTGTTGTTGTGGAGAGACACTAGGACCAAAGCAACTTAGGAAAGAAAACATCTAATTGGGGCCAGCTTACAGTTTCATCATGGTGTGGCACATGGCAGTAGGAAGGAAGACATGGGCTGGAGAAGGAGCTGAGAGCTACATCCTGACCTCCAGTGACACACCCCTCCAACAAGACCACACCTCCTAATCCTTCCCAAACAGTTCCAAAAACTGGGGACCAGTCATTCAAACAGCCTGTGTGGGCCATTCTCATTCAACCTGTCACAGTGCGCTACAATTGTCTGGACCTAATCACAAAGCATTTTTGCTACTTTTGCATTTTGCTTTTTAAAAATCTCACATTCATATACCTTTCTATCCTTTAAAATGTGCCAAGCATCAGCATAGAAAGTGAAGGGGCTTGGTGAGGTTGGTAGTTGTGCCATTCCTCGGTGCTGAATGGATGAAGGGAAGCTGCTGTTGAAGCTGAGTGGGTGGGAGGAAGGAGCAACTGTCTGAATAGTTTCTTGGTTACAGAAATCGAAAAGGGAAGTTCACCTTTAAACTCTACAACACTGTTTATAGTAAACAGTACTCATTTTTTCTCTCATAGGCTCAACAAAAGGATGTCATTGAAATTGACATTTTAGTGAAGAACCAGAGAATACTCAGACATTCAAACTATTCCCTTCCCTTGGAAGAAAGCATGCTTTATTCTATTTCCCGAGACAGTGACATCTTATTTACCCTTCCCAACTTTTCCAAAAAAGGTAATTTTTAAAAAGTATTTAAAATATTAATGAAATTTTTTTGCCTTATATACTTTAAAAAGTTATTTCTGTTTGTTGTGTGTGTGGATACCTCTGGAGGCAGAAAATGGTCAGACCCTGGAGCTGGAGTTTTAAACTGGGTGCTGGGAACTGAACTTAGGTCCTCTGGACGAGCAGCCAGCGCTCCATCCCCCATATGCTCTTAGGCATTTCTGCCATTACTTGAAAATGCTGGTATATGTCTTTACTTTGTGTTTGGAAATAGACCTCTTAAAAAAAAAATACTTTGATAATAGGATCAAAGCAGAACATTTATGTTTTTCATTGTTTGTTTTTGAGACAGGGTTTCTCTGTTTAGATCTAGCTGTCCTGGAACTCACTCTGTAGACCACTACACCTGGTAGAATTTTTACATTTTATTGCATTTTCTTCCTTCCTCCCTTCCTTTCTTTGCTCTCCCCTTCCCTTTTCCTTCCCTCCCGTTTCTTCTCCTTTCCCTTCTCCTTACTCCCTTCCCCACCTCTCTCCTGCCTTCCCTTCCTCTTTTCCTTCCTTCCCCTCTTCCTTTCTCCCCTCCCCTCCTCTCTCCTGCCCTCCTTCTCCTCCTTCCTTCTCCTTTCTCCCCTCCCCTCTTCTTCTTTGTCCTTCCCTCTCCTCCCTTTTCCTTCCCTTTCCCTCCCCTTTCTTTCCTTCCCTCTTCTCCCTGTCCTTCCTTTCCTCCCTTTTATCTTCTCCCTTCCCACCCCTCCCATCCATTCCCTCCCCTTTACTGCATCTTCCTTCCCCCCTTTACCCTTCCCTCCTCTCCTCCCCATTTCCAGGCAGGGTCTTGCTCTGTAGCCCAGGCTGGTCTGTACTGTGCTAGGTAGACTATGGTGGCCTTGAATCTGTGCTACCCTGCTTCACAATTGTCGGGTTATAGGAGTAGGCCCCCGTGCCTGGCAGAACTTAAAGTTTAGGTTCTCTGTGTGACAGAACTGTAACTTCTGTAGCCCCTTACAGTGGTCTGAGTACATTTCTTCTTCGGTGGTTAACTCAGTAAATGCAATTCTTGTGCTCTCAATGTGAACTACATGTTAGGAGAGTGCTCACAGGTATTGCTGATGTGCTCTGCTTGGGCTTGCAGAAGATGCCAGCATGCTGCTAGCAGTTTGCTAACCCTATTCACCCTCATCAGTAGGGAGCACCAGTTCACTGCAGACCACTAGCCATTACCTCACTGGGAATGTGGAAACAACTGTGGATGGGAATGCTTTACCTGGCAAATTGCCTGAGACTCCGCTGAGAGCAGAGCCTCCGTCTTCATACAAGGTAAATCAAATGCTTGGTGTTACCTGTAGGTGGTGTTACCATAAGCAGTTATGGTTAAGGTAAAGAAGATGAGGTAGAAACTATAAAGTAGTGGATCATAGCTGGGCGTGGTGGAGCACACCTGTAATCCCAGCACTTGGGGAGGCAGAGGCAGGCTGATATCTGTGAGTTTGAGGCCAGCCTCATCTCCAGGGTGAGTTCCAGGACAGCCAAGGCTACACAGAGAAACCCTGTTTTGAAAAACAAAAAACAGTAGAAGATCATTTTTAACAGTGAATGCGTTATGTTTTTTGTTGTTTTTATTTCAGTTCTCAGCCTGGGCTGTCTTCATCCTGTCTTCATCCCGAGTGCTGGTACTATCGGTGTGAGTCACCACATTTATTCTGTGTGTACTTGTGTACACACACGTGTTGTGCGTCTCACAAGACAGCTTTCAGGAGCTGGTTCCTCCTTTCCCCATGCTGGCCCCGGGAACCATATTCAGGTTATGAGACTTGGCCACAAGTTACTCACTGAGCTCTCTTGCTAGCTAATATCTTAATCTTAATGTGGTATTCAGGATATTCCCATTTTTCTTTTGTAAGCTTCACAAAATAGTCAGCTGATATAGTCAGCTCATGACTATCAAGGCCATGGATTTCAGTTGGTTGGGAATCTTCAGTTCCAAAGTTCATTCTCACATCACCCTTTTTTGTTTGTTTGTTTGTTTGTGTTTTTTTTAAGATAGTATTTCTGTGTAGCCTTGGCTGTCCTAGACTACGTTGTAGCCCAGGCTGGCCTGGAACTCACAGAGATCTGCCTGCCTCCCCCTCCTGAGTGCTGGGATTAAAGACAAGCAGCACCGTGCCCGGCTACATCTGCACTTTTTAAATTATTCAGCTCTCACCTTGTATACACACAGGTGCAGTGTGCCCTCAAGATACTATAGAGTTGGTTAAAATGATAGGTTTGGAGCCTACTGCTCAGGTTAAAAATGTGATCTGTAGTTTACTAGTTGTGTAACCTTGGCTCAACCTAACCTCTTCAACATTTCTTAGGTTCACCTTGCTCACTCTGTCAAGTACTATAAAATATTTCATCAAGACATTGTAAGGAATAACGGGGTACTCCATGTGAAATTGCATCAGTGCCTTCCAAGGGCACTTCCGTCACACATGACATTTACAGGCAGTTGAGAGAGCGCCTGGCCCTAAGTGGGGAGGGTCTATGCAAGTAGTTCTCTTTGGAGGCCAAAATTGTTGAGTTGGGGTTTCTGGGGCCTAGAGGAGAGGGAACTGTGTACTGCGGCACCTCTGTCCGCCACCTCCAAGCAGGTCAGCCTCAGAGGGGCCTGTCTTGGCCCATGCCTTGGTGTCATACGGTTCCTTTCTTGTTCTTAAGGCATGAAACACAGAGTGAACCGTGGGCCTTCCCCGCTCTCAGAGGTGTGGCGTTTGTTTTCCTTTCCTTGTTCTCTGCCTGCACCCGTGGACAGGCCTCACTGGTCTGTCGGTTAGCATTAGTTCTCCCTTGATTTGTAAGTCAACAGCAGGGTAAACAATGTTTGTGCGTGTGTCTTGGGAACATAATTTTTAAGATTGTAAAACATTGTATTTAGGTACATTTTAAAGTGAAAATTTAACGTCACGTTATATGTCCCATGGTCATCCTGTCCCATCACTGTGGAAACAGGGAAAGTAATTTCTTTCCTTTTCTGAGTTAGTTTTGACACACATGTACCCACTGTTATAATCAAAACACAGGTTGTTTCTGTCTCCCAAAAACAAAATGTTAGGAAATTCTGCCAGGCATGGTGGCAAAAAACTCACAAAAATACTACACAAGAGGCCGGGAATAGTGATGTCTGCCTTTTATCCCAGCACTGGGGAGGCAGAGGCATCTCTATGAGTTTGGGAGTTTGAGGCCGGCCTGGTCTACAGCGTTGTTCCAGGCCATCACATCCAAGCCTATACAGAGACTGTCTCAAAGGAAAACACATTTAAAAGTCTAGTTTACGAAAAAGGCCTTTCTAATCAAAGCCCTCTTCCCAGGTGATGTGCCAGTGGGTGGAAAAGCTGCAGAGAGCACTGCGGGTTCTGGCCAGCGTGTTCCCAGTGTTCTTCATGTTTCTGAATGTCATGGTGGTTGGAGTTCTGGGCGCAGCAGCAGTTATAACTGTGCTAAAGGTGCTTTTCCCAGTATATGAGAACAAGTAAGTGCTTCTTGTTTTCAAGACATTATTAGTCTTAACTGTTAAAAAGTAGGTTATGTTCACTATATTTTGTAGTAGAAAGTATTATATAGTAGAAAGGGTAAGACAGTGGGAGGAAAAGAATAACTTTTTAAGCCCATTTTTCTGTTTAGCAGAATCAGAATATATTTATGTACTACCTGAGATCAAGATCCAACCATCAACAGAGATGTTGCTAAGTGTTCCTAAAAGCAGAAAATGAATAGGAAAACTAGGAGTGTGTGTATGGAGTCAGAAAAACCAGAACCAACTAGTCTCAACCCCGGAGCATCAGTTCAGTTAATGTAAGACCAGTGGGGTCTTGACTGAGCACGATACAAACAAAAACAAAGGCACCAAATGTTCTCCTCCCATTTGTATGGGGCAGGGTCTCATGTGGACCAGACTGGCCCTGAACTTGGCCATGTAGCTGAGGATGGCTTTGGACTCCCGATTCTCCCGATTCTGCCAAGAGCTGGGATTACAAATGTGTGCCAGCAAGCCTGGTTGATACTTGTGGCCACTGGCAGACAGGTTCTTTCATTCATTCCACTCTTAACTCCTGTCTCTCAGCTCCCACGTTACAGGTCATGAAGTTACATTGCTGAATGGCTAAGATAGGGTTAGAGTGGCCGAAGAATTCTGAGCGCAAGAGGCAGAGAGCCTGTACAGATACTCACTGCCCTTCTAATCCCTCCGAGTCCCTCAGTGTGTTTGGTTAGAGAGAACTTGGAGCCAAGAGTTTGCACAACCTGTATAAGCCATGAGAGGGAGGGTGGACCGTGACCTTGAAGAAGGGCTGCTGTGCACCTGTTTCCAGAAGACGTGTAACACTGGCAATAACAACTTACTTTGTATTTCAGAGGAATTCTTCAGGTGGATAAAATGAATGCTATGTACGTGGCACCTATCATCTTATATTCAGATGACTCTGAGGAAACAGCAGAAAAACTTAAAGATAAAACCTGTATTTAAAACACCATTTCCAATTATGGACACTCTGAATCAGTCTGTTGTCTCCAGACTTGCCATTTGAGTACCATTTTATTTAAGTTAATCAGTCAATGTATAGAAATTGCCAAATTACCAAGACCGTGTGAAAATCAACCTTTACAGTGCCAAGTTACAGCTCACCTTGTTCCACACATGTGCCAGCTGCTCAGAATGAAACAGCCAAAATGAAACAAAAGGTGAGACATAATGCCAAGTGCCAGTCACTTCCAGGTGCCTTTGCTGCAGAAATTGTATCTATTTGATTACTATTGTAAGATTTTATAAGAAGCACTTTATGAAATCCTAATTTAAAAGCTGACGAATTTAATTTTTTTCTACTCAGTACAATGTGCCTTTATATCACAGACATGACTCAGCATAAAAATCACTAAAGTGTATCATGACTTATGCCTGTACCAAAACTGCTTATCTTGAATGCACCAGGATTTATAATAGTGACATGTTCTCACTCTAAAATAAACCTTTTTTAAGAAAAATAATTGTTTCCTTTTTAATGATGTGCATGGAGCTGTGGGTGTGTGTACATGAGTACAAATGCCTGTTGAGGCCAAAACAGGGATATTTGACTTGAGAACCAAACTTAGGTGGTCTGTAAGAGGAGGAAGTGGTCTGACCCACTGAGCCGTCTTCCCAGACCCCGTTTAACAGGATAGAAGCGTAGCCGTTTGGGTTCCAGGTTACCTAAGTGAGAGTTATCTGTAAGTATAGCACAGCTCCTGTCTCACATGGCTGAAGCTGAGGCTCGGCTCTTTCCAAGATGCTGTCATAGAATTAAGGCTGTGGCCTCAGCCTTCCGGTTTTAAGTACAGTGTATTTGTAAGCATGTTTCACATCTTGTTTCCTAGCTGTCACTCAGACTGGCCTATTTCAATAGTGTAATCTGGTACATAAAACTTATTTCTTCTATGTGGTATTTTTTATTGTTTCATTTAAAGAGTTTTGAAAGCCAGATATGGTAAAGCACATCTGTGGTCCTAGTACTTAATGGCAGGAGGAAGAGCTCACCGCCACAGAGTGAGACTGTTTCAGGTTTTTGGTTGTAACCCATTTTTAAAACATGGCCCAAGAAAGTACTTGCTGCTTGCTGCAGTTTTGATTTTTCCCCCCTTCCTACCAATGGTAAGGATTAGAACCCTGGAAAGCACTGCAGTACTGAGCTATAGCCCCCGGCTGCTAGGGAGAGAGATGAGGGGAGGGAGGGTGGCGAGCGTGACAGTAAAGTTTAATCTTGTTGGCTTTTGATAATTTTTAATTAAATTTTTACTTTTTATATTACAGTGTATTCACTTTGTATCCCAGCTGTAGCCCTCTCCCTCATTCCCTCCCAACCCTTCCTCATCTCCTCCCATGACCCTCTCCAAGTCCACTGATAGGGGAGGTCCTCCTCTCCTTCCTTCTGACCCTAGCCTGTCAGGGTCTTGATAATTTTCGTATGTGGTCCAGGCTGGTCTTAGACTCACCGAGTCGTTAAGCACGACCTTGATCTTGGATTCTCCCGCATGGGGGATTACAGACAGTAACACTGTACTTGGTTGGACGCAGAGCTGGAGACCAAACCTACGGCTTCATGCTCGCTAGGCAAGAACTCTTATCTAATGAGCTATAGCCCTAGCCCTAACTGGATTGGTTTTTAAAAATTTCTTTCAAGAGAGGGTTTATTTGTGTAATCCTGTCTGTCCTGTAATTCGTTTTGTAGGCCAGGCTGGCCACAAGCTCACAGATCCACCTGCCTCTGCCTCCCAAGTGCTAGGATTAAAGGTGTGTGCCACCACTGCCTGGCTTAGCTGGAGTGTGTGTATACATGTGAAGATCTCCTGAAACTTGGGTTATAGTAGGTTTTGAACCACCTGAAGTGGGTGCTAGGACCCAAACTGAGGTTCTCTATAAGAGGAGACTGAGTCCTTAGCCATCTCTCCAGCCCCTAGCTGGTTTGAATTAGTACATTCCATTGGATTCTGTTTCAGTGTTGTTAAGAATAGCGGCATTCAATTAGTAACTTGTAGTGGCACCCGCCAGTATCAGTTTCCTTACCCCCTGTTGACTCCTCAGTTGGTAGGAAAAGCACCAATTCTAACTCCCCGTGACAACAGAGCCTTACGTCATACCTTGGCTATATGCTCAAGACCTGTGGGCACAGCACAGCTGTGAATTTATCCGAATTTGCCTTCTCTTTTGCTTTTACGAGGGTAAATGCCTCCTCCCCACAGTGTGGATATGCTCGGTGCCCACAAGGGCCCAAAGAGGACGTGGGACCCCAGCAGCAGGAGCTTCCTAGCTTGGTTGCTGAGAACCAAACCCAGACTCAAGTGCTCCTAACCACAAAGCTGTATGTCCAACCCCAAATAAATAAGTTACTTTTCTCTCAGTGGCAACGGTACCCAAAGTTTTATACCATTACCTTTGCATGTGTTCATGTGTGTTTGTGTGTGTGGCGGAGGGGACATCAGCCCTTGGTGGTGTTCCTCAAGGCACCTAGACTTACAGAGTGGGCTAGACTTGCTAGCCAGAAAGTCCCGGGGACCTGCCCAGTCCACTTCCAAAGCTAGGATTACAAGCACATGCCACATGCCCGGCTGGTCTGTCTCTTCAAGCCTGCTTGCAGGATCCCTAACTCCCCTTACGCTGGCCCAGCAGACAGCACGAAGCACCCCTGCCCGGTGACACTTAACCTCCACTACTTACTGGCTTTTAACTGTCCCATTACTTGTCTAAGCTTTGTGCTTATGACTGTGACTAAAGTAGCGCGTCTGCCTAAGGTGAGATACCGCACAGGTACAGGAGTACTACCTGCACTCTACAGCCCTCTTCAAAGGCAGGATAACGTTCTTGAAGCCAGGAGTCACGGCACAAACCCTAAAGCGAGTGCATGGAAGGCAGAAGCAGGTGGCTCTCCGGGTTTAAGCCCAGCGTGTTCTATATAGTGAGTTCCGTGCCAGGCAGGAACATGAGACTTTCTCTCAAAAAAAAAAAAAAAAAGACAAAGTTACTCAGAGCATACTGTATTTTCACACACACACACCCCCTTTAAGTGAACACTGAAGTGGAGTTATAAACAGTTTTTTGACGTGGGTGTACGTGCGCGCGCACGTGCGTGCAGGCGTCCCGCCCGGGAAGCGACTCCACATGGGTGCGGGGAACTGAGCCCAGGCTTTTGCAAGAGCCCTTTGCCTCTTAGCTATGGGGGCCATCTCTGCAGCCGAGAGTCTATTCTTACCCTGACAGAAAGGGGAGAGAAGCTGAAATGAGAGCAGATGAGGAGGAAGACGCACAGGTCTGGCTGTGCTTTAATCAGCTGCACGTGTGTACTCGTTTTCAGTTACGACCACAGAACACAGGTAATAACAAGCTGCAGGAAAGACTCAGCAGAAACCAATCCGTGCTAAATTAAAACAATATGCAGTTTAAAAATACTGACTTTATTCAGAACGAGAAAGTTTAAAATCACACCATTACGAAAGTTTAAAAAAATATAGCACTCAATGCAGTGAAATAGTATATTTAATCATTTTGTAAAGACTTACGGCAGATTCCCGCCAGTTTACATGTGAGAACTTAGCATGATCCAAACTCAACTATCCACTTCTCGTATCTTTCAATGTCGGCAGCCGACACGGACTTAGACACTTTCTTTAAAGCCATTTCAAAATCCTCCATAGTGGTAGGCATATGCATTTCTTCTCTCGAAAGATTTCGTATTTCTTCTGGGGTTAGGCCTTCAATACGTCGTCTCATGGCCATCAAGGATGCATCCCTAGGTTTTAAGATTTTTTCAAAAAGCACAAAGTGTTACTTCGGTTGAAAAAAAAAAAAACTAAGCAAACAAGAACAACAACAACAACAGGTTAAATTCTCTAAAATCGTATATATATTATATGCATACATAATATTGCATTAAACCTTACACTGGAAAACACAGCCTACTCTTAGTTGCTTTTTAGTAGTGCATCTTCCATAATGAAATCAGACAGTAGTCAATTCAAGAAATAAATGCTGAGTATAGTCCAAGATAAAGTAAAAAGGTACAATAAAGAAGTGTGTAATAGGGCTGGAGAGATGGCTCAGCAGTTAAGAGCACTGGCTGCTCTTCTAGAGGTCCTGAGTTCAATTCCAGCACCTACATGGTGGCTCACAACCATCTATAAGTGATCTAATATCCTCTTCTGGCTGCAGGTGTGCATGCACACAGAGCACTCAAACATTTAAAAATTCTCCACATAAAGAAAATGGGGCCAGGCAGGGTTTCCCTTTTCCTCTTTTGGGAATTTCACATCAAGAATGTCTTATAAGCTGGGCAATGGTAGCACACACCTGGGAGGCCGAGGCAGAGCAGGCAGGTATCTGAGGTAGAGGCCAACCTGGTCTACACAGTGAGTTCCAAGACAACCCCGGCTACACTCTTTAAGAGAGAGTTTTATGTAGCCCAGACTGGCCTCAAACTGGCAGTGCAGACACGGATGACCTTGTACTTCTGACTCTCCTGTCTCCACGTCCCGAGTGTTAGGACTGTAGTCCACCACCATATCCTGTGGCTGAGGACCAAATCCAGCAATCGCTTCGCGCACGGGAAACAAGCATTCTACCATCTGAGCCACATGCCCCATTCTTTAACCAAATTCATCCTTAACTGCAGTCACCACGTATGCCGAAGAACAGTAACTTTATTTGCATACATTATCTCTGACCCTCAAGTTCTAAATGATATGCCTACTTAGAAATGAGGAAGCAAGGACTGGAGAGATAGCTAGCGGTTAAGAGCACTTGGCTGTTCTTCCAAAGGACCCCAGTTCAATTCCCAATAACATGGCAGTTCAGGATTGTCTGTAACTCCACTTCTAGGGCATCTGACACCCTCACACAACACACATGCAGGCAGAACACCAATGTACATAAAGTAAAAATAAAATATATATATAAAAAAGCCGGGAGCATTGGCACATGCCTGTAATCCCAGCACTGAGGGAGATAGAGCACTGAGGCAGGTAGATCTCTTTTGAGTTTGAGGCCAGCCTGGTCTACAAAGTAAGTCCAGGACAGCCAAGGCTACAGAGAAACCGTCTCAGAAAGAAGAAAAGAAAGGAAAGAAAGAAAGAGAGAAAGAGGGAGAAAGAAAGAGAAAGAAAAGAAAAAGAGAAGCAAAGACAGACAGACAGACGGATGAGGAAGCAAGCTAGTGTGGTGAAGACCCTCAGACTCAGATTAGGATCATGCCTTGCTGAACCAACTGGACAAAGTCTTATTCCAGTAACAGTGGACACAGTGATTAAAAGACTGTATAACTGTATCCCATGAGTGCATTAAATACACTTTAGTGGTTTCCCATCTAACATTGTAGGGAAACAATGTTTCTTGAACTTGTAGCCTTTTTTTTTTTTTTTTTTTTCCAGTTTTCTGAGACAGGGTTTCTCTCTGTCGCCCTGGCTGTCCTGAGCTCAATTTTGTAGACCAGGCTGGCCTCGAATTCACAGAGATATGCCTGCCTCTGCCTCCCCAAGTGGTGGGATTACTGGTGTGCACCACTGCGCTCAGCTACAAACTTGTAGCTTTCAAATGAACTGTGGAACATCAGATGCAAATATCTTGCCAAAGCCTGTTAACACTAGCTTAAAACCAACTTGTAACCACAGTGTATGGTGGGGCTCTTCAATTTTTTTATAGCTTGGGATCAAACTCTGGGCTTGCACATATTGGGCAAATGCTCTACACATGAGTTATATCCCCTGGCACATGTAGGTCATTTGCCCTAATATAATCACAATTCAAATTTATGCTTACAAAAATGAGAAAAACACACACCTGCACACGTTGGTAATATCCGCACCTGAGTAGCCTTCCATGTTTTCTGCTATGCTTGTAAGATCAACATCATCAGCCAATTCCAGCTCTCGTAGACTTATTCTTAACAGTTCTTCCCTGCCTTTTGCTAATGGGAGAAACATTTGAAACTGTAAGCCTTCAATGGAAACAGTTTTGCTTATTTTGCTCAAGCCTACTTTCTGATAGAGTTTTGAAGATGATCTCATAATATAGCTCAGGCTGACCTTGAATTCACCATCCTCCTCCCTCAGCCAAAGAGTGCCGCATTTACAGGCATAAGTGACCATGTCCATCACAAGCCCACACAGTAGTAAGAATTGTTATCAAGTTATCAAGGCTCCCATGTTCTAGATGTAGCTCAACAGCCACACAAGGAAAGAATATGCATTTGCCCCTTCAAGGAAGAGTAGCATCAAATTAAACTGTAAAAACCACCTGCTGACTGCAGCCCCCATAAGAGAGTCATAATGAAACACCTGATGGTAAAGGAATATAGATTCTCTTCTCGAGACGCCGGCGGAGAGCCTCATCTATATCCCAGGGAAAATTAGTAGCTGCCAGAACCATAACCATTTTGGAAGGGTCATCATTTTCTGAAGCGCCTCCAACACCTGAAAGGGCAAGAAGAAAGAGAGTTACTGAGTGGGATTCATGAACTAAAGCTCAGTTCTTCACAGACTACAAACTGTGCACCGTGATGCAGGGCATGTAGTCCCCGGGCTCCCTGAGACTCACGTGCGTATGTTGCCCAAGGAAAATGAAGTTCTGCAGTGCACAAAAATATGACTCATAAAGGATTTAATGATAACACTAGCCAACTCAATTACGTGCCAAATTATTTTTTCTTTCAATCTCTGGACATGGTGATACATGCCTTACATCTCAGCACTTGGGAGGAAGTGGTGGGCAGATCTCTGTGAGTCTGAGGCCACCACAGTGTACCTAGTCTCAGGACTACCAACACCATGCAGAGAACCTGCCTCAAAGAAGCAAACAAAAACAAACCATCAAGCTGGGTAAATACCACAGTGGGTTAAGTGCAGTGGCTGTTCTTCCAGAAGACCCGAGTTCAATTCCCAGCACCACTGGCAGCCCACAACTCTAACTTCAGTTTCAGGGGGCATGACACCCTCTTCTGACCCTCTCTGGCACCAGATATGCATAAGATGCACAAACATAAATGAAAACAAAATACACACAAAGTATGAAGACATTTTAAAAAGTATTGTAGAGCTGGAGAGACGGCTCAGAGGTTAAGAGCACTGGCTCCTCTTCCAGAGGTCCTGAGTTCAATTCCCAGTAACTACATGGTGGCTCATAACCATCTATAATGAGATCTGGTGCCCTCTTCTGGCCAGCAGGAATACATACAGACAGACCATTATATATAAATAAAAAGAGAGAAAGGAGGGAGGGGAGGGAAAGAAGGGACAGAGGGAGGGAAGAAAGAGAAAGAAAGGAAAGAAAGGAAGGAAGAAAGGAAGGAAGGAAGACACACACTCAGGGAGGCAGAGGCAGGCGGATCTCTGTGAAGTTTGAGGCCAGCCTGGTCTATAAAGAGAGTCCAAGATAGCCAAGGCTATACAGAGAAGCCCTGTCTCGAAAAGCAAAAAAAGTATTTAAGTGTATGTGTATATATAACACTAAGGTCAATTTGTTTGCATTTTATTTCTACTTGAGTTCTGTGGCTAAAAATAAGGGATCAATACTATACCACAGGCTGGTGTGTGGGTGCCATTATTTCTGACATGTATATCCATTTCCGCTGCTGATCTCTATGTCCTAAGTGCCTGCCCCTCTCGTTCACCTGGAGTGTTGAGCACATACTGAGCGTACTGAGCTCGCACTACAAACAGAGCTGACTGCCTGGAAAAGCTTACACAGCCCGCTCCCACCCCAAGCTAATCTATGCACAGACATGTATATACCATCCATTTGAACCAGCAGCTCAGCTTTCACCCTTCGGCTTGCTTCATGCTCTTCAGAAGTGCCTCGGCGGCTGCAGATGGAATCTATCTCATCAATAAATATGGTAGCTGGAGAGTAAAATCGAGCCTAAAGGAAGAAACCAAGCAAAACTTCGGTTTTTGGGTTCTGATTTTTCTTACTTAAAAATAACCTGAGGTTGAGGATACAACCAAGTAATACAGTGCTTGCCCAGTATGTTTACGGCCCAGTGTCAGAGAAATAAGCAATTTATAGATTAGAAACTGGGGCTGGAAAAATGGCTCTGTAGTCAAGAGTACTTGCAACTCCTGTAGAGAATCTGAGCTCAGTTCTGAGCCCCCAAATGGGCAACTTTCAGCCTTTTATAACTCCAGTTCCAGGGGACTGACACCCTCTTCTGGCCTTTGTGATTCCGCACACACATGGTGCAGACACACACAAGGCACTCACCCACACACAGGAAACACAGAGAAACAAATCTTTTAAAGAAACCAGAAAGCAGCTGAAGAGGCTGCCACACTGTACCTTTTCCTCTAGCCTAGTGGAAGAAAAAAAGAGCATGGCATCCTATCTTAAGGATTTTCATAAAATTGTATTTATTTGTGTGCATGCATATATGTGATATAGCAGAGCACTGAGCATTTGTGAAAGCACAACTTGTAGGTGTTCATCCTCTTCCCACCGTGTGGGCTCCAGGGGTCAAATTCCGGCTGACAAGCTTGGTGGCAAGCACCACTGAACATGGTCCATCTTTTTTTTTTATTTGGATAAAGACACTAATGAATCCCAGGTGTCCTCAATGTGCTACGTAGCTGCAGGTGACCTTGAGCTCATTCATACTGCTGGACTTCAGATGCGCACCACCAAACACAGCTCTGAAACAGCTTCAGATAAAAACAGACACCATCTCCTCTCTGTTATATAATTAAATTGGCTCTCTCTCAAAAACTGTGCCTGCGTGTATGTGTCATAAAGACAGGGTTATCGTATACCTTATTAATGATGTGAACTTGGTAGTACATTTAGAGGTATTGTTAGGTATTTTCAAGTTCTCTAGCTTGGTTGAAACCATTTCAATTCCTTTATAGAGTCTAAGAAAAGAAAATCATGTTAGATGACTCCCTTTTTGTTTTTTTTGAGACAGGGTTTTCTTGTCTGTCCTGGAGTCAATTTGTGGACCAGGCTGGCCTTGAACTCACAGAGATCCACCTGCCACTGCCTCCTGAGTACTGGGACTACAATTGTGGACCACCATCGCCTGGCTGGACGCGGTGGGGGAACGCCTGTAGTTGAGGGACAGGAAAAAATATGATAAAAATATACTGTATAACCTCACAGAATATACCATAAAACAGAGGCCTCAACTGAAGGACCAGAGGTTCAGTGTCACCCTCAAACATCGGCAGAGTTTGAAGCCGCCCTGTGACGCATGAGGCTCCGTCTCAAGAAACTCAACCAATTAGCTAGAACAGAGGCCTCACGCACTATAACACACCCACTTTGAGAGATTCTGGAGAAATGAAAACATGTTAAAAAAATTATCTACCTGCCATAGTGGCAGATGCCTATAATCTTAGCATTCAAGCAGATGAGGCAGGAGGATTGCTGTGAATTTTCAGATAGCTAGGACTGACTATATAGCCAAGACCCTGTTTCTAAATGCAAAATAAAAGTGTCATCTCAAGTTACAAAAGAGGCAGAGGGTTAGGTCTGAGGAAAAGCTGAACATGGGCCCTAACTGTAGATTACAAGGACAAGAATGCCAGACTATAGGCTCTGGCCCTTGAGTCAATCAATGTTCATTTGTCATAGCATCCTCTTAGAGTTGCAAAGGGATTTATTTAACACTGGTTAAGGTTTTTACCGAGCAGCTCCAGGAAAGCCAGGAAAGAAATGCTTTTTGATATACCTTTGTAAACCTCAGTATGAAAAACAGGGCTGTAAGTGGAGAGTGTGCTCAAGGTCCTTGGTTTGGAGAAAAGAATGACGCAAGCCAGCTCCTAGGAGGAAGCCTCTTCCCACAGAAGACATCCGTTTACCTCAATATAAAACTCTACAGTTGCAATCACAGTCAATAGCCAGGCAATGGTGATTCAAGCCTTTAATCTCAGCACGTGGGAGGCAGAAGCAGATGGATTTCTGAGTTTGAGACCAGCCTGGTCTACAGAGCAAGTTCCAGGACAGCCAGGGCTACACAGAGACCCTGACTGGAGGGGCGGGAGTAGGACTTAAAACAGTAACAGGCAGCATCAAGCCCCAACAAGTCAGTACTTGTATGGAACAAGTACTTGCTGTTTACTTGCTGTTGTCGCAGAGGTAAACTGCACGTGTTCTTTGTGCCTGTCAGCTTGTGTGTGCACAGGCGCTAAGGGTGACACGCACGTGGAGGCCACAGGTCAGTCTTGGGGGTCTCATCTTAGGTGCTGTCCACCTCCAATTCTGAGATAATGTCTCTCACCGGCCTGGGGCTCAACAATGCCATTAGGCTGGCTTGCCAGCACAGCGCCCCAGGATCTGCCTGTCTTTGCCTGCCCTGATCTGGGATTACAAGTACATACTACTATAAACAGTATTTCTTATGTGAATGGTAGGGATTGATCTCAGGTCCTGACACTGCATTGCATTTTCTCAATTAAGCCATATCCCAAGCCTGTAGACTCTATATTAGTGTCTTCTAAATAAAGAAACGGAGGCTCAGAAAGGGAGGAATCTACTGGCAGTAACAGCTAGGAAAGTGACCAATAAGGAATTGGAACCCAGACATTTTAAGCTTAGTTCTTTTAATTTTGAGATGTAGGCAATACACTTCCCCTTCTCTCAAGTACAGAGAAAATAATTCTTTTCAGAGTTACCAGAGATTCTCCACTAGATTGCTATTGTGCTACAGACTATTAATAAGCCATTAAGACCCCGCTAAAACCTGCCTCCTCCTGAGCTGGGTAGTGGCAGTGCACACCTTTGACCCCACACCTTTGACCCCATCACCCAGGAGGCAGAGGCAGGAAATCTCTGAATTCTCGGCCAGCCTAGTTCTATAGAGCGAATCCCAAAACTCTACAGAGAAACTCTGCCTCAAAAAAACCACAAATAAACAAGTAAATAAATAAATAAGCAAGCAAGCAAGGAAAAATGCCTCCTGGTTTATGAGTGTCAAAGTCCAAAAGGAAGTAAATATAAACCAAAACAGGAAGAAGCTTCCCAGAAAATCGATAACTTGAAATGATAATGTAGCTTGCTTCATTATTAATTAATAATAAATTAATAATTAACGGTTTTTTGAGCTTAGAAAGTATAAGATCTGGGATGGTATCACATGATCACCTAAGACTTTTTCCACTATGATTAAGTATGCATGTCTTCCTCCTCTCCCGGCCTGGCTCTCAGTATCTGAGGGTGCAAGACAAGCTGCCAAGGGAGAAAAGGAATCAATAGTCCAATCTAGTTGATACATCTAACAACAACTCTACACCTAAAGCTCAAGGATACCACATAAGAGGAGACAGAAAGTCCGTAAGAGCCAGAGGACCAGGGGGTGTGCTGTGAGACAGTGTCTTCCAGACATGAAAGGAAAGCCTTACACACCCACAAAATGATAACAACATGGCTGCCTAAATAAAACCTGCACAGCAACACCAGTTAACATGCCAATGTCATCAGTGGAACTCCCCCAAACATCACCCTAAAATAAAGGGCTACAGGCAACTAATGGCTACAGACAGAGGAGAGTCAGGTTTTTTTCAGACACAAACTCCCAACTCCCAACAGGTTATCCAATCCTAAGTGGTCAGCACTAAATATCATATACACATGAGAGAGATGGGGGTGGGAAAGAGAGAGAGAAATGTCTTTGTCACCATGTAATAGTGTAATGCTGTCCTAACATATCATCAATTGCACTAGTTCTTAGAGACAAGACCAAAGGAATCAGTGAAGTTTAACGAAGTCCTTAAAAGGCAGCCAAGTTTAATACGAACACTACTAGCACCTGTAGAATTATATTTTTCCTATTGGCACTAACATTTGTGAGATAACATTAAGAAAAAGAAACTCAAGTTACTGTTCAAAGGTCATGATGGACAGCAAGATGGCACCCATCGGGGTCATCACATGCTCCATTCCCTGACAGATGGGTCAGTCCTAACCTTGGTGCCTCAGAAGCTCTGAGATCAGCAGGGCTATCCTCTCACTCGTCTGTAATCTCCTTAATTTAATATGTAGCTACTTGTTTATTTGGATGTATTTATTTTTTCTTGTGTGTGTGTATGTATGTATGTATGTATGTATGTATACACACACATATATATGCCACTGTCCTGGAACTCACTATGTAGACCAGCTTGGCCGCAAACTCATAGAGATCCATCTGCCTCTGCCTTTCAATTGCTGGGATCAAAGGTGTGCATCACCAAGCCTGGCTTTCCAGCATTCTAAAGTTAAGTATATGCCTAGATTTGCTGATGCATCAAAGACCACCAGACACTTCAGAAATAATAATTTTAAAAAATTACATTAGAAATACAGAAGACAGCCTGTATCTCAAGAAATAAGGAATTTATCCAATGTGGAAATCCAGAATGATCATTGTGGCTGTTTGTCATCAGACAAGAGAATTATCTTTATAATAAATGACTTCCAAAATGCAAAATAAAAAATTGTATCTTAGGGGCTGGAGAGATGGCTCAGTGGTTAAGAGCATTGTCTAGTCTTCCAAAAGACCTGGGTTCAATTCCTAGCACCCACATGGCAGGTCACAACTGTCTGTAATACCAATGAATATCCCCAATTCCAAGGGATCTAACACCTTCACACTAATGCACATAAAATAAAAATTAAATAAATCATTAATACAAAAATTGTATATTAAACAACCTTAAAAATATTCTGCAAAAAGAATGAAATGTAGGAAAAAGAGAGAGAGAGAGAGAGAAACTCAAAATAACAACCAAAGAAAAGAATTCAAACACTGGGTCATTAAACTCAAGGTAGGGGCTGAAGAGATGGCTCAGTGGTTAAGAGTTGTTACTGCTCTTTTGGGCAACTGGAGTTTAGTTCCCTGCACCCACCACAGGCAGCTCACAAACACCTGTAACCCCGGCTACAGGAGATTCAGCAGCCTCTTCAGGTCTCCACAGGCACCTGCACTCATATAGCCTCATACATACACACATACACACACACACACACACACACACACACACGCACACAATTAAAATAAAATCAATCTTAAACTCAAGGTCCTTAGCATAGCTGACAGACTGGAAGTGATCTAAGTTCCATAACTTCTGAAGAGTCTCATCTTTGGCCTGTTAAAACACGGCATTACGATGTCACAAACAGTGTGCTGTTTACCAAACATAATTATGGAGCTGGCAAGATTGTTCAAGCAGATAAAAATCACTTGTTGGACAAGGGGAATTCACATAAGGTGGAAGCAGAGACCCACCCCACATAACTGTCCTTTGATGTCCACTTCAGTTTTGGTGGTACGCATATGTCCCCTGCTCCATCTCATATATATGCATGTACACACACACACACTAAAACTTAAAACAAACCAACTAGCCATAATTAAACTCATAGCACTTAGGAATGCTAAACCCATAGTGTACACACACTCAGAAAATAGCAGATGTGGCTCCACCTCTGGAGGAAAAAAGACAAGCAGAAACCCAGGTCACATGACTATAAAGGATGTGTCAAAGGCACAGAGTCAAGCCTAGGCAGTGCCACCGTCCGTGTAACGGAGAAAGCGGAGTCAAGAGTCTCTGTTGGAGCAGCTCCAAACATTACCATTTCAAACAGGAGCCGAACAAGCTTCTCCGACTCTCCTCTGTATTTGGAAGTCAGGGTTGATGAAGAGATATTGAAGAACGTTGTCTTGCACTCTGTAGCAACTGCTTTAGCAAGCAGGGTTTTTCCAGTGCCAGGAGGGCCAACCATCAACACTCCCTGTAGGGATACAACAGTGTAAGAGAAGACTTCATCTGTCATTGCTATTTCCTTCCCTTTTGACTTTTTGTTTTGTTTTGCTTTTAGGATGATAAAAACAAACCAGGACTTGCGCTCTTGGGCTCTAATGACCACCCTTCCTCCATTCTCTGAAGGAGTGGGACTATCTGTGGCCACCACCTTGTCAGGTACAAGCTTACCCTTGTTCTAACTAATTATACCAAGTACCAAATTTCACTAAATTTATATGTAACACTGTGACAAAGAGCAAAGAGAAAAATGAATATTTCCTAACAATATTTATTCATTTATATAGTGTCTCACTAATTTATCCCTGGCTGTCCTAGAACTCACTATGGAGACCAGGCTGGCCTCAAACTCACAGAGCTCCACCTCAAACTCACTCCTCCCAAGTGCTGGGATTAAAAGTATATGCCATCTCTACTGGCACAAATACTTTTTCTATTACACAAAAGAAAGTTAATAACATTAAAAGTTTGGAACTCAAGAAAAAGAAAACAGGTAATTATTAATTTATTAATCATTACCAAAAGATTAACTGTTAATAATCAATATTTTAAAAAAGCAGATAAATGTTTACTCTTAACCCAGATTGTTTTAAATAGCTCCTTTTCATATCATCCCAGACTTTTCAAAAATACCCACTATGATGCAAAAATATGGCTGAATTTATCAAAAACAATTCCAAAACTACTACAAGTTACGTGAAATGACACATGAAATGCATGAGCCCACTGGGTCATACGTGCAAACAGAAGAAGGTTCTAAGTGTGCTATGTGTGGGAAGAGTGATGCTGAACTGAACGTTGTGCTTTTACTCTGGGAACCTTGCATTAGCTTTTGATCAAAACAAAATTCAAGTAATACAACATCAGATTTTTCTTTACATTTTTTTTCTTCCTCCCTCCCCCCTTTTTTTTTTCTTTAAATATTTTTTTTGAGATCAGGCCTTACTCTAATCTAATCTGTCTTGAACTCACTATATAGTCCAGGCTTACCTCAAACCCAAGGTGATCCTCCTGCTTCAGCTTCCTGAGTGCTAGGATTATAGGCTTAAACTAGTACACCTAGTTTAAAATTTTCCTCATTCCACTTTCTCCACTACAAGTACATAATAGTTCTCCACAGCAGCATTGCCACTTACTTTGATGATACCTATACATACAAACTTACTTTCCATGGTCTCCTAATGCCCTTAAAGAATTCTGGCATCCACATTGGTAACACCACTGCTTCCTTAAGCAACTTTTTAGCTTCCACTAAATCAGCAATATCATCCCTGAAAGAAAAGATACTTTATTAGCCAACCCCTTAGATTATATACCCAATTCTACATCATCAACCTGAAAACCATCACCAGCACAGGTCTCTATGCCACAGACAAAAATGCTCAATCCTTCCTTGAGCACTGGAGAATATATATATATATATATATATGACTGGTCCTACCACACCAATCAGTATATACAAAGGATAACACTTGTCTTTAGCTGCTGGCAGTAACGATTTTCATTTTAACTTAGGAGAACAAAGCTCTCCTTCTCTATGTTGCCAGGTTAGTGTAAAATCTGTGTTGTGATATGACCTAAATCACGGTTTCAGTACCTCCTTAACTAAAAAGCTTGGAGTCATAAATGATTCCGGTTTGGGAATATTTGCATATACTTCACCAGTTAAAGCTGTTAATTTCATCTAAAACTCTCCAAACTTTCTAAGGATAATGGCTTTGCAGAAAAAAACTGTGACTCAGGGCCCTAGGTTGGAGAAAAGAATGCCACAAGCCAGCATGTAGGAGGAAGTTCTTCCCCCAGAGAAAAGTAGATTAACTCTACATTTGAAAATGTATCCCATGGCGAGAGTGGTGCGCACCCTTAACCCAGCACTCAGGAGGCAGAGACAGATGGATCTTTGAGTCTGAAGGCAGTCTAGTCTACAGAGCAAGTTCCAGGACAGCCAGGGAAATATAGAGAAAACTGTCTTGGGGAAAAAAAAAAGAAAAAAGGAAATGTGTCCAATAACCAAGTGGTGGTAGCACATAGCTTTAATCCCAGCACTCAAGAGGCAGAGGCAGGTGGACCTATTGAGTTCCAGGCCAGCCTGGTTTACATGAATTCTATACAGAGAAACCTTGTCTTGAAAAGCAAAAAAATGTGGATCCCGGTGCATTTTTAGACTTCTGATTTTCAGGTTGCATTATCACAGATGGCATTTTATCTTTTTTTTAAATATGTGCTTTGGTGTTTTGCCTGCATGTATGTCTGTAGGAGGGTGTCAGATCTTGGAGTTACAGACAGTTGTGAGCTGCCGTGTGGGTGCTGGAATTTGAACCTCTGCAAGAATAGTCAGTAACTCACTCCAGCCCCAGGCAACTCATATTTCATAAAGGCTTAGAAGAATGGTCATTAAAAATACTAAACAGGGCATGCAGCAAAGACAGCTGCTATGCTTCTAACTCCAGTAAGAGGCAGATGCCAAAGTGAAAAGAATCATCAACATCATTATGAAGTTCTCCCCAGCCACTAGACTACCTACCAGGACTTCTGGCTAGTGTATGTAGCAACTTTATTATGAAAACAGATTTTATTTTTATAAATACCAATTACTAAAAGTATTTCAATATTATAAAAACACTCATTAACCATCTATATTTTAATAGAAAGTATGTAACGGAATGTAATTATATAACTTGTGGAAGCATGAGCTTCTACAGATCCCCTAAATTTACCCTGCCTATAAGACGTGCAGGAATAAAGATAGAGCAAGGATTGAGGGAACGACCAACCAATGACTGAGACCCACCAATCTGAGACCCACCCCATGGGCGAGAGCCAACCCGACACTATTAATGATGCTCTGCTATGCTTGCGAGAGGCAACAGCAGCAGATCAAAATAGATGCTGAAACTTACAGCCAAATATTAGGTGGAGCTTGGAGAGTCTTGTAGAGGAGTAGAGGGAAGGATAGAGGGACCTGGAGGAGACAAGAACTCCACAAGAAGACCAACAGAGTCAACTAACCTAGGCCCATGGAGGCTTAAGCATCAACCAAAGAGTAACCAAAGAGTCTGGATCTAGGACCCCTACACATATGTAGCTGAGGGGCAGCTTGGTCTTCATGAGGGTCCCCTAACAAGTGGAGCAGGGGCTGCCTCTGACACGGATTCCACTAGGCAATGGATCGCACTTGGGGATCACTCTCCTTGCTGGGCTGCCTTGTCTGGACTCGTGGAAGAGGATGCACTTAATCCGGAAGTGACTTGATGTGCTGGGGCGGGCTGGTAAGGGAGGGGGGAGGCTCCCCTTTTCTGAGGAGAAGAGGAAGGGGAAAGGGGAAAGAAGGTGGAAGGGTGGGACTAGGAGAAAATGAGAGGGCTGCGAGCGAGATGTAAAAGTAAGAAATAAATAGAATTTTTAAAAAGATATAGATCTTTTATTAGATGTAAAGTTGAGAATCGTGAACTAATAACAAATCAAAGCAATATCTACCACAAGCTATACACCTAAACAAGATGCATGCCTTAAAAACCTCTACGTAGGCTCAGAGGTTAAGAGCACTGGCTGCTCTTCCAGAGGTCCTGAGTTCAAATCCCAGCAACCATGTGGTGGCTCACAGTCATCTACAATAAGATCTCATAACCTCTTCTAGTGTGCAGGCATACATGCAAACAAACATTGTATACATAATAAATAAAAAAATCTTTGAAAAACAAAACCTCCATCTCGGGTTGGTTGGGCGGCTCAGTGTGTGCAAGTGGTTACTGTACAAGCCTGAGGGTCTGACCCTCAGAACCCACAGAGACATGGGAGAGAACCAAATCCACAAAGTCGTCCTCTCAAACCTGTGCCACAGCAGTGCTCTGTCCCATCCTAACACACACCATAAAATTTCAAAACAAACAACAGAAACTGCAATCTTTTCAACACTAGAAAGGGCTCAAAAGATGAAATCTGTGTTATCTTTGTCCCACTTTGTATATGACATATTAATCTGAAAGAATCTCCAGGGGCTGGGGGTATTAAATTGGCAGAGAACTTGCCTCACATGTATGAGGCACCGTGTTCAATACTTAATATCACACACATAAACAAAAACAAAATAGAGGCTGGAGAACTGGCTCAGTGGTTAAGAGCACTGGCTGCTGTTGCAGAGTGCCAGGTTTGGTCCCCAGCACCAACAGAGCAGCTCAAAGGCATTTACAACCACAGTTGTATGGGATGCCATGCCTACTTTCCTCCAAAAGCACTGTCCACATATGACACAATGACATGCATGTAGGCAAACACCTGTACACGCAAAATGCAAACAGACTTAAAACTACGCAGACTAAAGTCTGGGTTATATAGCTCAGTTGGTTCAGTTCTCGCAGAGTCCTCACTATCACCACACACGCTGTTCATGGCAATGTGTGTCATCTCAGTAGTCAGTTAAGAGGACTGAGATTCAATGCTATTCTGGCTACATAGCCAACGTGAAGCCAGCCTGATCTACAAAGAACCCTGCCTTAAACAACAATAAGAGGTCAAAGTGTCACTATTCGTAGATGATATGATAGTATATATGAGCGACCCCAAAAACTCAACCAGAGAACTCCTCCAGCTAATAAACACCTTCAGCAAAGTGACAGGATACAAAATCAACTAAAAAAAAAAAAAAAAAAAAAAATCAGAAGCCCTCCTGAATACCAAAGACAAAAGGGCCGAGAAAGAAATAAGGGAAACAACACCCTTCACAATAGCCACTAACCACATAAAGTACCTTGGAGTGATACTAACCAAGGAAGTGAAAGACCTGTTTGATAAAAACTTCAAGTCTCTGAAGAAAGAAATTGAAGAAGATATCAGAAGATGGAAAGATCTCCCGTGCTCATGGATAGGTAGGATTAACATTGTGAAAATGGCCATCCTTGCCAAAAGCAATCTACAGATTCAATGCAATTCCCATCAAAATACCAACTCAATTCTTTACGGACCTTGAAAAAAAGATTCTCAGCTTCATATGGAGAAACAAAAAACCCAGAATCTCCAAAACAATCCTGAATAACAACAGATCATCTGGAGGTATCTCCATCCCCAATCTCAAGCTATACTACAGAGCAATAAAATAAAAACTGCATGGTATTGGCGTAGAAATAGAAAGGAGGATCAATGGAACTGAATAGAAGATCCAGAAATAAACCCACACACCTATGAATACTTGATTTTTGACAAAGCAGCCAAATCCATTCAATGGAAAAAAGACAGCATCTTCAACAAATGGTGCTGGTCCAACTGGATGTCTACATGCAGGAAAATGAAAATAGATCCACATTTATCACCCTGCACAAAACTAAAGTCCAAGTGGATCAAAGACCTCAACATTAAACCAGATACTCTAAATTGGTTAGAAAAAAAAGTGGGCAACAGCCTAGAACTCATTGGTACAGGAGACAACTTCCTGAACAGAACACCAACAGCACAGGCTCTAAGAGCAACAATCAATAAATGGGACCTCATGAAGCTGAAAAGCTTCTGTAAAGCAAAGGACACCATCATCAAAACAAAACGACTGCCTACAGATTGGGAAAGAATCTTCACCAACCCTTTATCTGACAGAGGGCTAATATCCAGTATATATAAAGAAATAAAGAAGCAGAAAAGCAACAAACCAAGTAATCCAATTAAAAAATGGGATACAGAGATAAACAAGAATTCTCAATAGAGGAATATCGAATGGCAGAGAAACACTTAAAGAAATGCTCAACATCATTAGCCATTAGGGAAATGCAAATCAAAACGACCCTGAGATTTTACCTCACACCCATCAGAATGGCCAAGATAAAAAACTCAAGTGACAACACATGCTGGAGAGGTTGTGGAGAAAGGGGAACCCTCCTCCATTGCTGGTGGGAATGTAAACTGGTACAACCACTTTGGAAGTCAATCTGGCGCTTACTCAGACAATTAGGAATAATGCTTCCTCAAGACCCAGCTATACCACTGCTAGGTATATATATACCCAAAATTTGCTTAAGTACAGAACAAGGACATTTGCTCAACCGCGTTTGTAGCAGCTTTATTTGTAATAGCCAGAACCTGGAAACAACCCAGATGTCCATCATCGGAGGAATGGATACAGAAATTGTGGTATTTTTACACAATGGAATACTACTCAGCAATCAAAAATGAGGAAATCATGAAATTTGCAGGCAAATCGTGGCATCTAGAAATGATCATTCTGAATGAAATATCCCAGAAGGAGAAAGACAAACATGGTATATATTCGCTTATATAGACCTACAAGATATAATAAACATAATGAAGTCTATACACCTAAAGGAGATAAACAAGAAAGCAGACACGAGGTAAGATGATCAATCCTCACTTAGAAAGACAAATGAGATGTGCATTGGACGTATGAAAGGAATCTACCACAGAAGGCATCTGAAAGACCCTACCAAGCAGCGTTTCAAAACAGATACTAAGACTCATAACCAAACCTTCGGCAGAAGGGGAGTTAGTATAACAGGGGAAGGATAGGAGCCCCACAAGGACCAAATATATCTGGGCACAGGGTTTTTTTTCTGAAACTGTTTCTCCAACCAAGGATCATGTATGGATACAACCTAGAACCTTTACTCGGACGAAGCTCGTGGTAGCTCAATAACCAATTGGTTTCCCGTAGTAAGGGGAACAGGGACTATCTCTGACAGGAACTCAATGACTGGCTCTTTGACTCCCCACCCCCCAAGGAAAGAACAGTTCTGCTAGGCCACAGAAGAGGACTTCGCAGCCAGCCCTGAAGATACCTGATAAAACAGGGCCAGATGAAAGGGGAGAAGGTCCTCCCCAGTCCGTGGACTTGGAAAGAGGCAGGGAGAAGCTGAGGGAGGGAGGATGGGATTGGGAGGGAATTGGGGAGCGGGATGAAGCTGGGATGCAGAGTTGATAAAATGTAAATAATAATAACAAATAATAATAATAATAATAATAATAATAATAAAACCCCTCAAGAGCACATACTGGCATAACCTCAATGGAAATCAGGTTTTCACTGTATGTATTGCTTACACAGTATATCCTCTAGTTCTTCCCCAATGGCAGATCTTTAGCACATGCCCATTTTGTCTTCATTTCTGCTTCCAAAACCATCAGCTCAGTTAGCTTGTGATATGACTTACCATCGAACGTTGGGATTCTGAGAAATTATATCTCTTTCCAAAGCTTCCACTAAGTCCTTGTCATATCCAGTGCTATCAAACTTACTTGCCTCTGGTTCTGTAACTGCAGCAGGTGATTTGTTCTATATGAGGAGATAAAAAAAACAAAAGTTTTTAATTGACTGAAAATTTGTATTTTGTTTGTTGGCACAAGAACATGTATACACGCACACACACAAATTTTTGGGAGGGAAGGGGGTCCCTCTTTGGTTGCCCTGGAACTCACTATGTAGACAAGGCTGGACTAAACTCAGAAAATCACCCCGAGTGCTAGGATTAAATGCACGTGCCACCACATATGGCTTCAAATTTATTTTAAAAGGGAAACTCCCCATAAAACCCAATGACACCCAAAGGCTTCCTGCCTGGTGAACGGAAATCTTACACATACAGTGAAGAGTCTGCAGCTGTGGCAAACCAGCACCTGAAATGTGTTCAAGTCTTGATTTCTAAGGTTAACAAATGACTCACTTAAAAACATTCTGTTTTAGTGGGCATGCTGGCACAGGCCTGTAATCCTAGCACTCAGGGAGGCAGAGGAGGGTGGATCTTTGTGAGTTCAAGGCCAGCCTGGTCTACAAATCCAGAAAAGCCAAGGCTACGTGGAGAAACCCTGTCTTGAAAAATGAAAACACAAAACAACAAATAAACAAAACAAAAACAACAACAAAAAATCCCCAACATTTTGTTTTGAGGGAAGCTGGAGAGATGGCTCAGACTAAGAGCACTGGCTGCTCTTCCAGAAGCTCTGAGTTCAATTCCCAGCAGCTACATGGCACCACAACTGTCTGTAACTGTAGTCCCATGGGATCTGACACCCTCTTCTAGCATGCAAGTGTACACGCAGACAAAACATTCATATACATAAAATAAATTTTAACAAATTGTTCTCCTTTGTTGTTGGTGTGTGTGTTTATGTGTGCAACCGCCTACAGGGACCACAAGAGGGTGTGGGATTCCCCAGTCGGAGGAACAGGATGCTGTACGCTCCCCATGCGGGTAACAGACTCTAACTCAGGAAGAGCAGCAGGTGCAGCTTGACCGGAGCCACCTCTCCAGGCCCAGCCTTCACTTTGAAGGCTGTAACACTTACCTTTTCCTCTCTTCCTTTGTTCTGTTCTTTCTTTTCACGACTACGAACAGCTTTCCCTCTGTCATTGTGAAGATTCTGTGCAGATGGACGATGGGCTCTGATGACTGCGCCTGGACGGTTACTGTGGGGTTTAGGGTCACTGTACTGAGAAGACTGGCGTTTCCTAGGTCCTGGTGAGGGTCTAAACAATATAAGATCGTTAAAATTATAATCAAATCCTGAAGGAGCCAGGCATACACAGAGAACTAACGAAGTCAAGGCAAAAACGGCACACTGCATGATAACAAATTTCAGGATGCTGAACCCCAGGATCTAAAATTTAAATCTGACATAGCTGCTATGGTCGGTGACAGGAATGCAGGACTGTCATAGTTTACAATGAAAGGAAAGTCACTTCCACTGAGGACACCCCTGTACTACAAGCAAAGTCTGAGAAGTGAAAGAGAGGAATTATCAGAGAACACTGTTCTACCAGAGCCACCAGAACACAGTGCAAATGCTGTTTCTTCTCTCCACAGCTACAAATGCAGTCGCTGTGATTTACTGAGAGTATATCATAATTTTCGTTGTTTAACTAAAAGTTTTAATAATCACCCCATTCTAAGACTAGGATGAAAACTGGGTATCGTAATATGTGCCCTTTAATTCCAGCATTTGAAGGACAGAGGAATGTGGATCACTGTTGAGTTAGAGGCCAGGCATACACAGCAAGTACCATGCCAGGGCTACATAGTGAGACCCTGTTTCAAAAGGGGGGAAAAGTGATTGAAGAGATGGCTTAGCAATTAAGAAAAATTGCTGCTTTTGTTGAGGATCTGGATTTTCAGTTCCCAGGATCCACACAGTGGCTCCCAACCCTCTGTGATTCCACTTCCAGGATCCAATGCCTGCTTCTAGCTTCTGCAGGCACCAGATATAGACATATACACATGCAGACAAAACACTCCTACAAATAAAGTAGGAAAATAAAAATAAATACTGGTGGGAATTATGTCTTATGCCTATATATAACCCACTCATTTCATTTTTATTTCAGGAGAATTTAGACCTCCATATTTATTGGCTCTCTGATCTATGTAGGATAAATAAAAACACAGAAAACCCAGAAAGAACAAAATGGAAAAGACCTATTCTCAAGTGCCTCAGGGTCTACTTCAACATGAAGAAGGTATGTTACTTCAAGTCAGTGCACCTTAGTTGTTTTCAATATAGAAAAACATGGCTTATTGGAAGATTTATTATGAGAAACAAATGATCCATACAACCTAGACAATACTCGGAAATCCACAGGTGCTCAATATGAAGATCCAGTTTTTACAAAATACAATTAAAAATTAAAAAAAAAAAAAAACAATGACAGAATACCTAAACTGGGCCATATCGTAGTGCAAGGGTCCCAAATCAGTTAGGAGAAAACGAATCACGTCATAGTGTTCTTTCCAGACACCTGAAACATTCATATATTTAAATCCATGATACAAAAAAGAGATTATGTGAAACAGGTAATGGACATCTACAGTACACCTGTCACTTAAAGAGTGTGCTGTGGAATTAAGCATGATTAGCTGGGAACAGAATTTTAGTAAACAGCAATTTCATTGACTGTTTTTGTTTTGTTTTTTTGTTTATTGAGACAGGGTAGTCCTGTGTTGTCCTGCTATCCTGGAACACCCTCTGTAGACCAGGCTGGCCTTGAACTCAGAGATCCACCTGCCTCTGCCTCCTGAGTGCTAGGATTAAAGGTATGTGCCTCCACCATCTGGTATCTGCTTGATTATTCATTTGGCATCACTTGGTAGAAGAAAGCTAGGGTTAAAAATGCCAGAGAACACCAAGCAGGGTAAAAAACCTATCAGTCTAACTCCCTCAACTTAAGAAAAAATCTGAGTTCTAGACAGTTTTCCAGTTTTGAGAGTGGAGACCTCAGTTCACAGATGCCCTCAGTCCCCAAGACAACGAGTCTGCAATTTTCAGCCCATGCACCAAAGCCTAATTCTGGCAAATTTCCACCTAAACTTGATACACATTTAGACAATTCTAAATTCTAAACTTTCCTCCTAACCCCATCCCAGCAGCCCAGTGCTTCTCCCAGAAATGGGCCACGGCTACAGCTGTGAGTTTCTTGGGTTAGTAGTTTTGTTAAGTCTCCACTTACCTTCGTTCAACTGGTACAGGCAAGGACCAGACTTCTCCTTCAGAGGCCGGAAGCTCCTGCTGAGCAGCTTTCAAAGGGGTGCTGTCCAGTTTAAAGCTCTCGAGTGTTTTCATGATATCCTTAACGTGCTTAGCTTCCACATTTATTTCCTTCCAAACCTGGTTTCAAAGAAAATTACTCTAAATGTCCTTAATCACTGCCGTGATTAAATTGTTTCCTATGTCAGTAGCCTCCACTTCGACGATAGCCAACAGACATCAAAAGTCTTCACAAAACTGCAACGATTTTTAAATTTTCTGTTTTCAATTACAAAATTAACTCTGAAAGAATGATTTAAAATGCTGTCTATGGGGGCTGGAGAAGTGTCTCAGAGGACAAGAGGCTGCTGGGGACATGAGTTTGATTCTCAGTACCCAGAGCGAGCTCACTAACAACTGTGACTTCAGTTCCAAGGGGTCTAATGCCCTCTCCTGGCCTCACTGGACAGTGTATGTACCTTTTACACAAACACACATACAGGCAAAACACTGAAACACATAAAATAAAAGTAAATCTTTTAAAACAAATCCTGGCTAAATTGCTACCCACACAATTCTTACTAAACTATAACAATTGAACTTTCCATTTTGGCAAAACGAAACTTTAACTAAAGTTGCCCTTTGATGGTTTACTATTTAATTAACTGATTTTGATCTTTAACCAAGGTCCCATGAGTATTGTACAGCGGCCTCAAATTCACCATCCTCCTGCCTGAGCCTCCAAAGCGCTGGGGCTGCAGGCATGCACCACCATGCTGGGCTTAGTCAATGTTTAGAAGCACGGTCAAATTCCATTCTATGGAATAATGGTACAGCACTCTGAATGCATTTAACACTGCTGAACTATGCATTTAAAGCAATTTATTTATTTTTAAAGTATATTTCCTTCCTGGTAACATAAACATGGAGAATCAGATTTAAGGAAAGTTCCTTCCAGAGAGAGGCTAGTGCTGCCCAAGCATTGCAGGCAGATGTGGTCTGCATTTAGACAGTACCCAGGAACAAGTACTTTACCCAAGCTCAGCTCAAAAGGACCACTAATTCTAGGACATTCTCCCTCTTACGACAGCTGAGCCTGCTAACTGCTCCCCTGAACCAGATTTGTGAGTTCCACGGTTTCCAACTGTAAATTTTTTTGGTCCTCAGTGTCTAAAATTCCTTAACTGGTATTCAAATATATCAGCTTTGTGAAGTTCTATGGGAAAAAGGTTCTTGAAGACATCTGCTGTCATTTGCCGTTTCACCAATGTCTTCATCACGTCAACTGTGGGGCCTGGGTCTGTTGGTGCCTGCCATTAACCCTAGGAGTAGGCAGGCAGAGGCAGGAGGATTGAATATGAGGCTATCACAGCCCACACAGCAGACTCCAGGATAGCCAGGGCCACGGAGTGAGAAAACCCCACCTCAGAAACAAGAAGGAGGAAAAGAAAAAGACCTACTTTAAAACTACTATTAGGTAGCAATAATTAGAATAATGAAGTAGCCTTAACGCTGTTAACGGTAAACAGATGTTGCTCACTGTGATGGCTTTTCTTGGTTGTCAACTTGACTACATCTGGAATTAACTAAAAACCCAAGTCACTGGACACACCTGTGAGGATTTTCAGTTAATGGGGTCATTTAAGGTGGAAGAAGACCCACCCCAAATCTGAAGCTTCTCATGGAAGCCTACACAAAGGAAAGAAAGAAAAGCTCTTGTTCCTGGCCTGCTTAACCTCATTCTCGCTTTCCTGGCTTTAAAGCCTACTTCTTCAGAATTCCAACATATACTTTAGACCAGCAGAACTATCCAGCCTTGTGGACAGAACAAACTACAATGTCTGTTGACTTTCTATTAGAGACAACGGTTGTTGGACTAGCTGAATGGCAGACTGTACGCCACCCTAACAAGTCCCCTTTTACACGCATTTCCTTCTGCCAGGTCTGTCTCTCTAGAGAACCCTGACTAACACACTAATTATAGCATCCCAATAACACTATATAAAACCCATGTAATAAAACTACACTCGCTGAAGCCTGCTGGTGGCGCACACCTTTAATCCCAGCACGAAGGAGGCAGAGGCAGGTGAATCTGTGAGTTTGAGGTCAGGCTAATCTTCAGAGCTAGTTCTAGGACAGGCAAGGCTACACAAAGAAACCCTGTATCAAAAACAAAACAAAAAACACCAAAAAAATTAAATAAACACAATAATACTATACTCTCTGAATGTGTGTTCAGCACTGAAAGTTAATCTAGATTTCTGAGTATTAAACGCTATAGCCATGATTCTTACCTGTTGCCATTTCTGCTGGAGGTATGTATCTTTGACTGAGTATAGATACTTGTTCATTTGGTCAAGAACTCCCTGATAATAGACCATTGCAGAGTCATAGTTTCCCAGCAATGCATATTCACGAGCCAATTTTACATTCTCACTAATCATTAGAAGACTCATGCTCATATGTAAGCTAAGAAAAGAAGAAACAAACATTTTCATGTTATACATCTCTTAAAAATAATTACAAAATTTCTTTAAAAAATATAGTTTGCAGGACTCCTTTAATAAGAAAGTTTACAGTGGGGCTAGTGAGACCATTCAGATGAGCCAACTTTAATCCAAGAAACCCAAGTAAAGGTGAAGCCAGAAAACCAAGTCCACAAGGCTGCCCTGACGTCCACGGATACAGACCACAGTACATACTTGCCCTGCACTGACAAAATAACATTTTTAAATAATTCACTTATTTTATGTGTAATGAGTACTTTGCCCCGAAGTATGTCTAAATACATGTATATGCAATGTGTGCAGAGGGCAGAAGACGGTGCCCGACACTCTTGAGGGAGATGGTTGTGAGTGTTGGTGTTAAGAATTGAATCCAGGCCCTCTGGAAAAATAACTAGTGCTCTTAACCACTGAGTCATGTCTCCAGTCTGAGCAAGTAATTTTTAAGAAAATTAAGTTGACAGCTGGGTGTGGTGGCACACGCTTTCAACCCCAGCACTCAGGAGGCAGAGGCAGGCAGATCGCTGTGAGTTCAAGGCCAGCCTGGTCTATAAATGGAGCCCAGGTCAAGGCTGCACAGAGAAACTCTGTCTCAAACAAACAAACAAAATTAAGTTCACAATAACACACATGACACCATGATATTCACTCCTATAATTTCCATCTAAAGAAACATCTCGGGACTTGGAGATAAAGTTCAGCCCAGCACTGGATTGCTGAGCATGCACAAGGCCCTTGCTTCAATGCTCAATAGCACACAGACACATCAACAACAACAAAACAAACAACACAACTTGTGCTGCAGACAGAGTATAGACATAAAGCACTCACAAGACCCGGCCTTGGCTTCAAATTATAGTACCATCAAAAATAAAACCTGTACGTACGTACAAACACGCATCATTTTAGCTCCCACAGCTGAGCCACACCTTCAAGCTTCACTCAGACATTATTTCTTAGGCTGTCTACCTCCGTTCAAAACCAAGATTGACCCCTGTCAGCCCTGTGGCATCTGACAGGAATGCCCATCTCCAGACATTGTCCATGGTTGCTGTGCACTCATGTCTAGCAGACCAAGCTCGCTGAGAGCAGAGTGTACACGTGAAATGGGTAGGACTGGGCCTTCAGTGCACAACACACGTTTTCCTACACATCTACAGAGCTAATGCTCACTGCTTGGCATAGTTCTAAGAAGTACAACAAATCAGCAGGTAGTACATGTGTTTTGAAGTTAGAAAAACCTTGGTTAAAATTATAACTCTGCCATCTTGGTTAAGCCCGTGATATTTCTTCCAAGTCTCAATTGTTAAATTTACTAGGACAGCAATGACTTCCAAGGGTTACACAACCTGTACAAAGTGACTAGGCAGGGGTGGTTAGTAGGCAGCTCCCGGGTAACTGAAGCAGCAGGATCACAAGTTTGAGGCTAGCCTGGGACACACAGCAAGTTCAAAGTGAGCCTGAGCAGCTCAGTCAGACCACATCTCTGAGTAAACATTAAAAAACAAACAAACAAACAAACAAACAAAGTGGATGCTGAGGATATAGGTCAATGGGGGAGCACTTGGCTAGTACTCATGAGGTCCTCAGTATAAAGTAGATAAATAAAAATAAGTAACTTGGGGCCAGGCACGATGGCTTTTGGGATACAAAGGAGGATCCTGAGCTGGAAGCCAGCATGGGCTAGTGGTCATACTACTCCGAAGACAAGTATGTCATGTCTTCAAGAAAAGTCTCTGCACATGAGAACTAGGCTATCTGCATTTAGCAGGACACAGATATGTGGAGATGGACATAAATGAAGACTAGAAGCAGGCACTGATAAAGGCCAGCTCTCTTCATGGTAGCAGTGACCGCTGTTCTGTCCTGGACAGGTAACAACGGAAGATAGCTGGAAGGATCTGCATGATCCGAGGGGAATGAGGGCGGTGGCCAGGAGAAAAGCGAGTCTGCACCACTGCAGGGAAGAACTGCTGGCTGCGTGGAAGTCCCCTATACACAGGAGCAGCAGTTTAGGTCTGGGGAAGTACCAAGGTGACAAGAAAAGAGGAGAGGGAAGTATGAGGGAAACGAAACGATTTTTACTCCTTTTGTCATCAGTAGACTATCCCAATGGGAGCTCTTGCGCAGTAATGGAGGTTTACAGGGCTGGAGCATAGCTCAGTGGTTAAGTCACTGACTGCTCTTGCACACTCACAACTGTCTGTAACTATAGTGTCAGGAGATCCAACATGCACATGGTGCATGCATGCACACTCAGGCACACACACATTCCCACAATACAAACACTAAAGCCAGGGAGCTTCTCTGTGTGGGACCCGCCCAGCTTAATCTGTGCACGCTACCCACACTAACGGTGCTTCTTGACTCATCATGTCACCATGGTTAACGCCAAGTTAAATGGTGATTTTTTTTTTTCTTTTTAGTTTTTTGAGACAGACTGGCTTAGAACTTATTATTTAGCCCAGGCTGCCTCTAACTGGCAATCCTCCTGCCTCAGCCTCTCAAGTGGTAGGAATACTAGCATGTGCTACCATACCTCACTAGAGAAAAGACAATCTTTCTTATTTTCTTTACTTTTGGACAGGACTTCTTTGGGGAAAAAAACAACAAAACATGTCAGATAATGTCTCCAGTATAATTTTAAGTAGAATGTTTGATCAGTGGGCAAAAATGATGGCGGTGGGGAGGCATCTGGGGAAGCAGTGAGACTAACCACGCCATTGGATGACCAAGATTTTCTGCCAAGTAGCCAATTATGGGAAGCAACAGGAATGTCAGCTGGGGAACGAGCAAAATGAACTCTCTTTACCAGACCACATGAGGCTAGGACTGTGTCTACAGAAAAGCCCTGGTGGGAGACAGTGTCACCTCAGCTGGAGAGAAAGCATGGCAGGGTCCCGCCAGCCTCAGGCTTCCATTCTCTCTTATCCCTCAGTCCTCACCCTTTATCCATCCTGAGTTACAACTACCGATCCTCTTCTGAACTAGGTTGTCCTGTGCTGTGTGTTAGCTACTGTGTTAGAATCATCAAACTCAAAATCTTTCATCTAATTATCAGACTCAACTTCTAAGCACAAGAAAAAGACAAGAAGCGAAGACAGATGCCAGCCCCCTTTTGAGAGCCAACCCTCGGGAGCCACAGGCAGTTAAAAGAAGGGTGATAGACCCAGCACCAAGAACATTCTGAAAACCAGTGCGATGACAGGACTGGGTCCTGGTGTGCAGGAGGAGGAACAACAGCCCCTAAGGAGAGAGAGCTAATTGAGTTTTCTCCAGTCCACCTCCCTGCAACCTGGTTCCGAGGCCCTCAGCTCAGCACAGGGCAGAAGAGCAGCAGTGCGGTCTGTGCAGACCAGACAGCAGGCACCGCAGTGTGGAGCTGGTGAGAACACAACAACCGATCAGGCTCACTCTCTGGTCTTCCTCTTTACTCACCTCAGCTAGAAGGATGGCAGCTAAGAAAGCTAATTCTCAGAGAACGGTGGGTCCTGCCTGAAGACCTTAAGCACACAGCATCAAAATGATAGGGTGGAGCGAATACCAAGGAAGGAATGCTCTACATCCAGAACTGTAAAAAGAGCAAACATGACCAGCAGCTACCAACTCAGGGACCTGGAAAAAGACTAAGAGCAGGCTAAAGATGTAAGAAAACATGCAAACAAGTAAATGGCTAAATTCAATAAAAACAAAGAAACAAAGAAAATTCCCCAAATTGGAAAAGAATTATAAAGCCTGAATCTTTGAAAAACTGAAAACAATTCTTTGATATGATTCTGATTATGAAAAAACAAAAAGTTGTATAAGCAAAACAAAAATAAGTAAAAATACAGATACAACACAATTTAAGATGAATGGAAATAATATTTTTTTCTTTCACTGTTTAAAAAATAAAATTTTAGGGCTGGAGAGATGGCTCAGTGGCTAAGAATACTGTCTGCTCTTCCAGAGGTTCTGAGTTCAGTTCCCAGCAACCACATGGTGGCTCACATCCATTTATACTGGAATCTGATGCCCTCTTCTGGCATGCAGGTGTACATGAAGATAACGCAAACATTCATAAGGTAAATAAATATTAAAAAAAAATTTAGCCAGGGACGGCAGTGCAAATGCCTTTAATTCAAGCACTATAAAAACAGAGGCAGGCAGATCTTTGAGTTTACAGCCAGCCTGGCCTACATAGCAAGCTCCAAGACAGCCAGGACTACACAGGAAAACCCTGTCTCAAGACAAAACCAAACAAAAATCAGAAGTTTAGGATGGCTTTTAGTGTGGGAGGGGGAGGGGGATGAGAGAGTGGCGTAGGGTGACCACAGACTATAATTCTTCCTAGTGCTCTCCTCCTTCCTAAGCCAGGGCTCACTGACTGGCTAGCTTGGCTAGCCTGCAGCTCTCTGGGCTCCTCCTGTCTCTGCCTTCCCAGTACTAAGATTACGGGCATGTGATCCCCAACCAGATTTTCATGCTCACCTGGCAAGCACTTTACCAACTGAGCCATCTCCTCAGCCTCGATGGGTACGTTTTACCTGCCTTCTAAACAGTAAGAATTCCAGTTACAGCAAAGTTGATAAAGAAAACAAGGGAAAACTGACCCCTCTTATTCTCTTGGCTCCTGCTGGTGTAAGCCAGGGCTTTGCACGCCTTCCACATTCTACTACTGAGCTATATCCCCGGCCTTCTGACCAACTCTTCTTATGGGTTTCAATGCTGAAACTGAGTGAAAACAACATGAGGCACATTTCACTGAGATAGCTAAACACCCGGTAACCTTCAATGAATGCGAGAGCGCACACACACGCGCACAAACTCACTCACACACACGCACACACTCACTCACTCACTAGGATCTAGAAGGGTTTAGACCAGGAGTATAAGGATAACATCAGAAAAATCTATCACTATAACTCCTTACACTAAAGGACAAAGCACTTTACACAAAAATGGGTAAGGAACATAAAAATTGAGTCGCAAAAGGGAAATTCAAATGTCTAACAAGTATGGGCACGAGTAAGCGATCCTTTTACATCTAGGAGACTTAAAATACAGCAAGTCTGGGGCTGGAGAGATGGCCCAGTGGTTAAGAGCACTGTCTGCTCTTCCAGAGGACCTGGATTAGGATCCCAGCACCACAGCAAGCATCTCACAACTGCCTGTAACTCCAGTTTGGGGATTCTAACATCCCCTGCCTCCACAGACACCTGCCTGCAGGTGGTACACATGAACTCATACAGGCACATGCCTATACGCATAAATGAAATGCAGCAAGTTCAATAATGCTAGAGATGAGCAGGGATTTAGGGAGACAGGAACCCTCACAATTTGTAAGAATAAAGAACAATCTGGAGACACTTAAGGATATCCATCTATATCTGTATACGTGAGTAACTCTAGAGAAAGCCTCACAATGATTCATAAAGGGGCTTGGTTCTAGATGTTAATGATAGAACTAGGTGAATAATCAAGAAGTTGGAAGCAGGGGGTTAAAAATCAAAATTATGTGCAATTCATATATTTGAATATAAAATACTACAAAAAAGTTGGAGATAATTTGTCCGTTAGGAAAATGTGCTAAAGAACATAGTAAATGGAAGCAATGAACAACTTTATAAATAACATGAATAGATCATCAAAAATAAAGGGTTGGAGTAAACAAATCAATTACTGGAAAAAAAACCAAAGGATTGGGAAACAAAAATCTTCGACATAGAACAGTGTCTAATTTGAATATCACTTGACTAAAGTAAAAGCTACTTATGCTGCATAAACCACTCACTTTAAAATGCACACCCATACCTAAGAATATACATTGAATGTGCCAGTCTAAAGAGGAGGAGGAGGGAACGGTGAACCAGAGAATCAGGTGCAGGGGACACACCTGCTGTCCTAGCGCTTGGGAGGCCAAAGCCACCCTCAGCTGCATTTGTGCTCGAGGCCAGCCTGAGCTACACGAGACCTGGAATTTGTGCTTGTAAGTAGGCAAAAAAGATGTGGGCATCTTCTTCCTGCAGTTAAACTGTGACTTCTATCCTCCTCACTGTCTCTTGCTTATGCACTCAGAGAGAAACCAGGTACTATAGGGCAAGCTCCTCTCTGAAGAGGCTCACTCCACAAGGAAATGAGGGAGGGCCCACGCCAGCAATTAGTGACGAACTGAGGTTGTCACACCAAGAGCCTTCGAGGAGCTGAACCCTGTTAGCAACACAAATGAGCCTGACCCCTCCTTTGGTCAGATCTTGTGACGACTTCTGCCCTCGGTGACGTCTTCATTACAGCTTTGTGGACGCCTAACACACTCCTGACCCAGAGCAACTGGGAGATAAGTGTGTGTGTTTTAACACTAACCCACGCGGTAACTGATGAATACGGAGTAATAAAGGTTAGGCCTGAGCTTAGCCCACCTTATCAGCAACTCAAGATCCAGCAGCTAAAGTGCAAAAAAACAAAACAAAAACAAAAAGGGAGGGGAGGAGGGGAGAAAAAAAAGAAAAGAAAAGAGAAAAAAAAAATCCCATGACATAAATAATGAATGCCGGAAGTTGTGGCCACTCATGTTTCACCTCAATAAAAGCTGCAGAACAGATGACACCTTTCTTTTGTTAAATGTTCAGCACCCAGGACCATGCTTGGCACTTTGACGGGATAACTGCTTCTAGGCTTATCTTAACACCACCACCTCTTCCCTGGGTCTATCTTCTGATCCCGACTCTCCCGTTCCTTGATCTCTTCTCCTCCTGTGAAATTTTATTTTATTTATTAGGGTGTTTTGCCTGAGTACATGTGCACCAAGGAAGCATCAGACCCCGACACTGAAGTTGCAGACCTTTTTAAGCAGCTACATGGGTGCTGGAAACTGAAGTTAGGTCCTCTGGAAGATTGAGCCACCTCTCCAGGCCCACTTGATTCCTGTGTCATTACTTCTGCCCTGAAACCATCTCTGCCCTACAAGGAATGCCTAATCTGGGCAGCAGCACTGGAAGAGAGGAACCTGGCTAGCTCTGGAAGGTGTACAGCTCATCTGTATGACCTTCAACAACAGGTCTCTCTGAGTTTTGTTTTGTTGTTGTTTTCCCTTGATGGTCATGGTTCAGAGTTCAAAGCTCATAAATGTTAATCCTAGCCTTCTTCAACAGCATACTGTTTTAAATTTCTTTACCTAGTCAGATAAATTTCCTTTCAAGCCAAATCTTTTTCTTTCTTTCTTCAGGGAGGGGAACAGCAGGGTTTCACACTAGCTCAAGTTAGCCTAGAACCCACAGTAGCTCTCTTGCTCAGCTTCCCACGTGCCATGATTACAGTTGTGAGTTTCCACGCCTAGTTTGATAATTTCTAACAAATAATATAAAGCCAATCCAAAGTCACATTAACAAATGACATGCAAAGTCCCTTGGCTATCAAAAAAGCAAAAACAAACAACAAAAAAAAAAACAAAAAAAAAAAAACACCAAACTATTTATGGATATATTGGCAAATCAACTTTATCTCACTAATGTCAGATAAAAGTCATCATTTGTCTATTACTGCAGCAATATCTAAGCCAGAATACTAACACCTATATTTATAACCTTCTTCAATTTCCCTTATCATTGCTGAAATCCCACTGTAGGAGAACAGAAACTTTATCTAGCATAGTACCTGGCAGTATTTGAGGAAGAGTCTATGTAAGGGAAAAAAGCTAACAGACAAAAATTTAACTACTAATTGTTAACACTACTTACTGGCTCAAGGTTAATGTTCATATCACCCTCCAAAAATGTTGTCTCAAGATTCAGAATCTTAGTTCTCAGAAAGACAAGCAGCTGCTTCATCTTACTCAAGCCCTTCCTTTACCCAATATGCTCTGCTTTGTTTATAAGACATAATTTGAGCATAATAATTTGACATAATAATTGAGCATAATTTAGCCAAATGACTAAATTCATTTATTCAAATTAAACAAGCTACAACAGAAAGTTTTAATTCAAGCATAAATTTAATTACTTACAAAAAATTTACAGCTGTTTTAAGCAAACTTAATATCTGACCAAATAAAGTTCCTCCACAGAGACAAAGCAGGGGCTGGAGAGATGTCTCAGTGGTTACGACCACTGTCTGCTCTTCCAAAGGACATGGGTTCAATTCCCAGCACCCACATGGCAGCTCACATGTGGGTCTGTAACCCCAATTACAAGGGATCTAACACCTTCACACTAATGCACATTAAATAAAATTGAGAGAGAGAGAGACAAAGAGAAAGAGAGAGAGAGAGAGAGAGAAAGAGAAAGAGAGAATGAGAACTCCCCTGCCCTGACCATGTACAGCTAAAAAAAAAAAAAACAAAAAACAAAACAAAAACCCCACAACTAAGGAGCTCCAAAAGAGGCAACAAAATCAAACTTTGAGCACTAAGATCTAGCCAACCAGCATGGCCTCTCGGGTCCACATCTAAAACAGGTACCACAGCCATTTAATTTTTAAAGGTATGTAATGCTGGGCTCCACTGAGAACTGCCATTTTTACTGTAATGTATAGAGGTCAACCATTCAAAAAACATTTAAGGAGCAAAGAATTTCTTTGAAGCTAAAAGACAGAAGCAGAACCAGGTGTGGTAGCCTTTAATCCCAGAGCTTGGGAGGCAGAGGCAGTTGGATAGCTGTGAGTTTGAGGCCAGCCTGGTCTACAAATCGAGTCTAGGACAGCCAAGGCTACACAGAGAAACCCTGTCTTGGGGGGAAAAAAGGGAAGATGAACACCTGAAGGGGTAAGGCAGTGGTCGTCCTTGGCTACAAAGCAGCCAGCCTGGACTATAAGACACCCAGCCTGTCTCAAAAACACACATAAAAAGAAACAAATGCTAGCAATAAACACTTTCAGGGAGAAAAAAAAAGTGTGTGCCACAGTGCATGTGTGGAGGTCAAGAGGACAGACAACTTTGTGAAGTAGATTCTCTTTCTACCCTTAGCTGGGTTCAGGTTGTCAGGTTTGCCTGGCAAAGCACCCTCGGATGTGCTAAAGACAAACAATTTCAGGAAGTTTACCTCTGGGCTATGAGGAGTTAATTTGGCAGCTGAGGCTGTCAGTGAATGGTTTCTTTCCTTGAAGGCCATGGATGCTGCCTGACAGCTGTCAGCCGCCCACCCACCCTTGTGCATATGGGTAGCACTAACTTGATTCACAGATTTATTAATAGCAATGGGGGTTTATTAATAAAACAACAAAACATCTGAAGTTGGAGAAATGGGGCACTTGAGGGGTTGGAGGTAGTGTTGAATAGAGATGATCAATATGCATAGAGTAAGTGTATAAAATTTTCAAAGAACAAAAAATATTTTAAAAAAAGCAGTCACTGTGCTGCAAGGAATTATGCTAAAGACAAAAATAAAAGCCAGACTCAGTGGCACCCACCTATAATCCTAGTGCTTGGGAGGCAGAGGCAGGCGGATCTGTGAGTTCAGGGCCAGCCTGGCCTACAAATGGCCTACAACAGCCAAGGAGCCAAGGCTCCACCAGAGAAAAGCTGTCTCATAAAACCAAAAACCAACCAATCAACCAAACAAACGAAAACAGGTATTAGGCCTGGAAAATCTTTTTTAACTTTTGTGGAAATTATATGTAGGCGTTTATATTAATGGGAGGGAACAGGAAGCCAGAATGTTTCTACAGCATAGTTTTAAAATAAAAAGCATCAATGTTGGAAACCTAATATTTTAATATTTATCTGGATAGACCAGGGATGTAACTCAGTGTGTGAGTAACAGCTTATCATGTGTCAGGCCTTGGGTTTGTTACACAGTGCTGCAAAAAAAGTAAAAACAAAAATTTCTAAAATTAAAGTTAAGTAATAAATCTATAAATGTATTCCTGGGAAAAACGAAAACAAATGAAAGCCTGCCATGGGGCTGGCAAGATGGCTTAGGAGGTGAAGGCCCTTGACCCCCAGGCTAACAAAAGAAGCATGACCCACAGAATGGGAGAACCAACTCTCTTGGCCACTGAGCCAACTCTCCAGCGCCTGTGCTGAGGACTGGGTTCAGTTTCCAGCACAACTGCCTGAAACTCCAGTTCCAGGAGTCAATTGCCACCTCTGGCCTCCTCAGGCACATATGTAGTACACATACATACATACACACACACATACATAACTCATAAACATAAAATAAATGGCTCTTTAAAACAAAACAACAAACAAAAAACATGGGGTCGGGGGGAGAGACTGGAGGGTGGGAGGGAGGGGAAACTTCGGTCAGGATGTTAATATATGAAAAAAAGAATTTTTTAAAAAGCAAGTAAACAAACAACAAACAACAGGGAGGGCTAGAGAGATGGCTCAGAGGTTAAGAGCACTGGCTGCTCTTCTAAAGGTCTTGATTCAAATCCCAGCAACCACATGGTGGCTCACAGCCACCTATAATGAGATCTGGTGCCCTCTTCTGGAGTGCAGGTGTACATGCAGGCAGAACCCTGTACATGTAATCAATAAATCCATCTTAACAACAACAACTAGCTGGAGAGACGGCTCTCCACTTGATTAAAAGTTCACTGCTCTTGCAGTGAGAACCCAAGCTCAGTTCCCAACTGCCCGGAACTCCAGCTCTAGGGGATCTGATGCCTTCTTCCCTCAGGTACTGTCCCCTCACATGTGCCCATTCCCCAACACACAAACACAATTAAAATAAAATAAAGTCTTTTAAAAAGAAGCAAGATTAAAGGCCAAAAACCTTACCCAGCACTCTCTTGAAAGCATTTGAATAAGCCATGTGTAAATTTGTGGGTTTCTAATTTTGTGTGTGTGTGCGCGTGTGTGTGTGTGGGGTGTGACACAGCACATGTGTAGAGGTCAGAAGACAACCTGGGAAGCAATTCTCTCCTTCCACCCTTAGCTGGGTTCTAGGACTTGAACTCAGGTTGCAGGGTTGCCTGACAAAGTACTTTCAAAGATGCTGGAGAGAAGCAATTTCAGGAAGCTTACCTCTGGAACATAAAAGCAACTGCATAATAATTCACCTAGTCACTAACAACTATGAATAAGCACAAAAAAAAAAAAAAATGACAGACCCCTAGAGAACAATTAGAGCATGGCAGCATGGCATAGGTTTTTTTTTAACCTTTATATTCATCATACGATACATATTCAAGCACAGTAAGGTGCCTGCATTTTATTGACATGGGTCACACTGATTTGACATACTATCTTTTTTCATAGTCAAGTAGAAAGGAAAAATCAACATGCTGTTGTTGAACAGAAACACAATACAGTAAATTCCATGAGATTCTTTGATTCTTAATATTTATCAGAATTTTGGTACCAGCTTCAAAATCAAACACAGAATCCTCTGAAGTTTTTTTTAGAAACATACACACACATGCGCAACAGCCTTCTGGAATAATAAATGCCATAAAGGCTCACGTAGCTTTCTGTGGTCTATGATGCTAAAAGCTGATCAACAGTATTTTTTGTAAGCACGATACAGGTCAGAGGTTGCCGATATCGAAAGGAGGCAGTTTTCCTTCTACTAATTACCAAACCATCTCCTTCATAAATAAAAACAAGACAGTGATACATTAGGGCTGTTAATAACACCACAATAATGTTTCTTGACACCTACTAAGTGCACACCTTCCGAAATATCAATGTTGCAAGCAGGAATTAAAGTCTGATTTTAAAAGGAAGACATAAATGGGCGCCTTTAAGAGAAAGGGGCATTACTGTTCTGTTGGGAGTACTAATGATTACTAAGTAAAGGCTTGAACTGGACGTGAGGAGCCGCCTGTAATCCCAGAAGGCAGAGGCAAGGAGGATCAGGAGTTAAAGCTAGTTTTGGCTACAAGAGACACTGTCTCAAAATAAATAAATAAGGCTGGTAACAGTTACCTCTATGTTTGCAATTTTGCTGCCACCAAAACAAACCAAAAGGGCCATAGGCCTTCGTGAGAACACTGGGCTCTAAAACACATTAAGAAATAACTAACTTCAAGCCTGGCTTGGCGGTGCATCACCCCTTGTGATGCACACCTTTAATCCCAGCACTAGGAGGAAGACGAAGCTCTGAGTTCGAGGCCAGTCTACACACACACACACACACACACAGAAAGAAACAGCATCAATAATATCACACTTAAAAACCAACCAACCAACAAGCAGTGAGTTGGCACAAGCTGGTAAAGGTGACGACCGGAGTTCAACCCTGGGACCCACAACAGTGGTGGATGGAGGGAAACCACTCCAAAGAGCTGACCTCTGACCTCTACTCGCGCGCCCACATCTACATTATACTCACTCATTAGCAACAAAACTTAAAACCAATAATATAAACAAATACAAAGGAGAAACGGAACAAAAATAACCAAGCCGCCCAAAGGCAGTACATCACCAACATAAACTACGAAAAGAAGCTGAATCCCAACGTCCAGGCTTGGGGGACTTTTACTGGGCGGAGGTTTCGGGGCGGGGACGTGAAGGTTTCAAACCTGTTCTCGGGTCGGGTGACACCTGCACCGACCCGGGCCTGAGGTGGCTTCGGAGCGCGTCGGCGAGCGCCGCTCGGAAGCCGGACGCGGCGCCCTGCGGCCCGAGCACTCACCTGCGGCGGCCGAGGCTCCGGGACAAGCTGCCCGCCGAGGGGCGGGGGATGAGGCCCGAGCCACAGCGTCGCGCTCGCTCCGGGAGCCGCACGGCCGAGGCCCGCGGGCGCCGCCGTCCCGGCCCGCTGCCAACCTGAAGTCAGAGCCCGGCAGACCGACTCACAGCGCCCTCCGCCAAGCCCGCAGCCTCGGGGCCACGCCCCGGAAGTGAGGCTCCACGGGCATGCGCGCACAGGCGAAAGCCGCAGAGGGGCGTGGCCAGGCTCTGGGTGCGTCTGCGCAGTCCACGAGGTCGCTAAGGAGTAGGCGTGGCGAAGGCCTGGGCGCTGCCTGGCCTAGTTGAGTGCCTGCCCTGTGGCCCTTGTTGGCTAGCTCTTCGCAAGGCCCGTTCACGTTGCCTCCACGTAGACTTTCACCGAGCTGCTCTGAGGATAGGAGGTCAGGGGCACTCTTACAGGTCAAGCAATTCGTTATGACAAATCTTGCTTTAGAACCTGGTACTTACAGGCCGGGACCCGGGTCACAGTTTAACACCAATACTCTCAAGACACGCTACGTCCCTGATTATTTTTAGGGGCTACCGTTTTAATATAGTCATACAAGTAAAGTTATGTTTCACGACAGGGAGAGTCATCTACACGTTTCCCTTTAGGGATGCACGTAATGTGTGTCTCTTCGTAACATTATCGCATCCCAGCCAAGGGCCAGACCTTGTGCTTGCTTTTCATTCTAGCGCTTGGGCAGGTTAGGTGGGTCTCTGTGAGTTCCCGGCCAGCCTGGTGTTAAAGTATGGTAATCATTTTAATATCAGACAAGGGTAAGTATGATAACCTCAAACTCCAGGGTGGTCTTCCTGCCTCAGCTTCCCAAGTGCGGTGACACCATTTCTTCTCACCTGCTTTGCCTTTTAACATTTGCAGTGCTGAGCCCAGCTCTGTACTGCGCTACATCCCAGCTCTTCTTAGCTCCGTCCAGCTCAGCTCACAGCTGGATGGATGCAATCACTGGAACCGGAAGAAATAAATTAATAAGTGGAGGTGGGGTTCCTATTTAGTTTTATGTCAACTTGACACTAGCTAGAGACATCTAAAAGGAGGGAACCTCAGCTGAGAAAAATCCCTCCTTCAGATCCAAGTATAGGACATTTTCTTTTTTTCTTTGATTCCTTTTATTTTTTTCTGTGCTCAGGTTTTTCTTTTTCTTTTTGTCGTTTTAGTTTTTATATTAATTACAGTTTATTCACTTTGTATCCAAGCTGTAGGCCCCTCCCTCCCTTATCTCCTCCCAAGCCCTTCTCCAAGTCCACTGATGGGGGAGGTCCTCCTTCCCTTCCTTCTGACCCTAGCTTATCAGGTCTCATCAGGACTGTCTGCATTGTCCTCCTCTGTGGCCTGGCAAGACTGCTCCCCCTCATGGAAGTGGTTAAAGAACCAGCCACTGAGTTCATATCAGAGACAGTCCCTGCTCCCTTTACTAGGGTACCCACTTGGAGACTGAGCTGATAGAGCATTTTCTTAATGAATGACTGATGCGAGAGGATGAAAACCACTGTGGATGGTCCTAGGCCTGGGCTGCTGGTCCTGGGTTCTATAAGAACGCAGGCTGAGCAAACCATGACGAGCAAGCCAGTAAGCAGCACCCCTTCATGACTTAGGTATCAGCTCCTGCCTCCAGGTTCCTGCCCTGCTGGAGTTCCTGTCCTGATTTCCTTCAGCGGTAGACTATGATGTAGAAGTACAAGCCTAAGACAACTTTCCTCCCCAACTTGCTTTTTGCTGTGGTGTTTTATCACAGCCGTAGTAACCCACACTAGGATAGGGATGTGATGATGCAGGCTTTTAAGCCCAGCACTCTCACAAGGCAGAGACAAAAGGATCCCTCTGAGTTTTGAAGTCATAATGGTCTACATATCAAGTTTCGGGACAGCCAGGGGCTACATAGAGATCAAAAAAGAAGAGGAAGAGCAGGAGCTCAAGGAGGAGGAGAGAGTATAACGTTCCGGTACGATTTAAGTGATGATGATTACAACAGATCTTCTCTGAAAGTGGTTTATTAGGTGGAGATGGAGAGAAAGAGGACGTGATGGGGAAAAGAGAGAGGAGGGTGCCCTGACAGAGAAAGGGGAGAGGTCCAAGAGAGGCCAAGAGAAGGGGAGCAAGAGAGAAGGGACCAAGAGAGGAGAGACCACATGGCTGGCTGGTCCTTTTAAGGAGGAAGGTAACCACGCCTTCCAGGTGTGGCCACCTGGCGGGTGACACAATGACATCATTAGTTGCTAGGCAACCCAGGAGCAGGTTTAGTTCCAAAATCCTAACAGAATTGCATAGTTTCTGCCTGGATAGGATACAAATCATTTCCCCTCACATTTCATTACCTAGAGCAAGTCATGTTGTCATTTGAATTTCAAAGGGACAGACACGCAATCTGCAGTGTCCTCTGGAGGGATGCTTAGGAGCCATCTGCTCATGAGTCATTACCCATCATTGCTCTGATGGTGTGGCTTGCAGAACCACCTCCATTCCCAAACAATTGCATCCCAAATGGGGCTCAGAAAACTAGACTGCTTTTTTTCTGGTAAACAGCCAGCCTAATGTGGCAGGGCTATGGGGAAAGAGGTATAAAGGTAGTTGGCCAAAGATTTAAGCTTTATTAACAACAACAACAAAAAAAGGTAGTAAGTGTTCAAATGAAGGTATAAATTATGTGTCAAACAGAGGATAAATTTGGCAGATAGAAGAAGAGAGAAGTAACTTGGAGGAGAGAGAAAATAGGGTGATATCTGAAAGAGGTGTGTGGCCTCTGGAGTTACACAGGAATTCCACAAAGGGTCACTTCCCTGACAGTGTTTATTTATTGTCTCTTGCTGCAGAAGAGAAAATTAAGTTACGCACCATGCCTAGCATACAGTAGGCACCCACTAGATGGTTGTAGAATAAATGAACTCAATGTATACTTTACAGTGCCACAATCTTTCCAAGGTTTCTCATTGTTATGTGTGTGAATGTCTTGCTTGCCTCTGTGTATGTACACTGCATGTGTGCCTAGGGCCCGCAGAAACCAGAAAAGGGTGCGAAATTTGCCAGAATGGGATCTGTAGAGGGTGAGAGCCCCCGAGCGGATGGTGGGAACTGAGCCCATGTCCTCTGTAGGAGCACTAGTGCTCTTAACCACTGAGCCACCATCTTCCCAGCCCCTGGAGAGCATCATTTCAAAAGGAGAGAAACTTCTTCTGTCTCACTGGAAACCAAAAGGGAGATTCAGGTCCAGCTCATTAATTTGCTCAGTTGTCAACTTTCCTTTATGTACTGAAAAACTTTGAGACATCTCTTAGCATATACGGCAATCTCATTTTTATTATCTGCGTGCCCTCAAAAACATTTTTTACATATTTTTCTCCTTGTCTCCTTTCTTTGGAGATTTATTATGTGCGTTTATTTATCTCTCTTTTACCACCTTTTCAGTTAATATCCTTTTCTGTATTGACTTTACTTAAACTCTTTCCAATCTTAACATGGCTTATTCCTTTTGATTTATTTAATTCAGTCTTTAAGGATTTTATTTTATCGAATTTAAACTGTATCTATCTGTGATGTTTCACATACAGTGTCTTTCCTTCTTTAACACTAAAACACATGTTTAAATGTTTTTTGCCTGGTTGATTGAGTTTGAATTTTTTCTCTGTCCCTCTGTGTCTGTGATCAGTTCCTGTCTCCTGTGCTGTGCTGTTTGGCCACACCAACCATCCCTTCACTCACAGAGAGAGGCCTTTCAGCCTTCTGCCTTACTCTAGCCTATGGGCAGTTCCAGGTCTCATGACTTTTTGATTTCCTGAAACTCATATGAATGTTTAATTTACAAAAGAAATTTTTTTAAAAAAAATTCTGTAGAAAAGTAACATATCAGCAAATCTAATATAACAACATTCTGAGAGTAACAGGTAAAACTGCATCCAACAGAATGAGTATCAGTTCTTCTTAGCTATTTGTTTTGTAACCTTTATAAACAAAGTGTGTCCATGGTCTGAAACTAACACTTTTTCTGTGGGCACAGATGTTGGTAATCAGCCACCAATGGAGCTCAGCCACTTTTTGTACACTCAACATCTACTTTTAGCCCCCACCTCCCACTTCTGCCCCATGGAACCATGCTAGGGAGAGGCCCCCATTTGCCTTGGGGCGCCAGCTTCTGCCGTTTCTCTATTTAACAGGGTTTTGTTTGTTTGTTTGTTTTTCTTAAAAAGACAGAGCTTGCTTTGAATCTGTTTTGTTTTCGCGGAGGTCTTGTGCCTCTACCCAGGACTTTTCTCACGTTAGTTTGGATTCTGTGCTCCCCATACACTATGCCATTATGCTGCAGGGGGTTTTCCTCGTGGCCCCAAGCTCCTGGAATCTTAAGACTCATGAGACTCAAAATATATCTGCAAATACCTAAGCCATATAGGTAGGCTCTTCTCTGACTAGCTCATAACTTAAAATAACCCGTTTATTCTAATCTACCATGGCTGGTTACCTGTGCTCAGGTACCATGCATCTGTCCACACATCTTCCCAGATGAATCTCCTGCATCTGGCTCCATCCCAGAATCCTTTCTGTCTCCCAGATGTCCCACATCCTATTTACTGCCTAACACATCAAATTGTTTATTGACAGGTATTGCATTCATATAATACACAAGATAGTCCCTCAACATGAATCCAAGCCATAAATTACATTACATTTTAGGTTATATCACACAGTATCATTCCACTGTCTTTTGGCTTTGCTGTATAAGTTTTTATAAGCCAGTGGGTATTCACTATGTAATATAATGTATTGTTTTCCTTTGTCTGCCTTAAGATTTTTCTCCCTGGTCTTAGTTCCCAACCATTTGCCTCTTGCCAAATGTCAGATGCTTTCCAGATGTTGCTGTAGTTTAGGCCTTCCAGCAAGTACCCTCTACACATCCTTTCACTGGAAGAGATTCATGCTCCTGGGTAAATGGAGAGTTTATAGGAGGCTGGGATACATTGTATCCTATTGTAAGTCTGAGTCTTATGAAAGAGAGAGGGAACACTGGATGAGAATGGTTTCAGACGCTTATGATATTCTAAGAGCATTTTGATAAGATGGATGTGGAGGTTCCAGTTCACTGGAGAAGCAATCTGGATTTGGGGGTGTCTTAGCATCCCTGCTGATCTGATCAATAGCTGGAATCCAGTGAAGTCTGTAAAATAGATGGTGGTAAATTCAAAGAAGAGCAGCTTGGGCATTGATTATACTTCTCATAGAAGATCTGGCTGCTTCATTTTCAGGGCTGCCAAAGTTCCCTAGATGGAGGCACTTCTTTTTTTGCCCTCTATTTTTCTAAATTGTTTAAATTCTCTCTCTCCCCTCTCCCTTTCCCTCCCCTTCCCTCTCCTCCCTCTCTTCTCCCATGCAATCCTGCTGTATCAGCCTCTGAACACATTCTCTCTCACACACTCTCATCTCTCCCTTTTTCTCCCGTTCCCTCTCCTCCCTCTCTTCTCCTCCCATGAAATCCTGCTGTACAGCCTTGAACACACTCTCTCTCACCTCTCCCTTTTTCTCCCCTTCCCTCTCTCCCTCTCTTCTTCTTCCATGCAATCCTGCTGTATCAGCCTCTGAACTCTCTCTCCTTCACCTCTCTCTCTCCCCTTCCCTCCCCTCCCTCTCCTCTCCCATGCAATCCTGCTCTATCAGCCCCTGCACACAGGATTACAGGTACAGGTGTATGCCCAGCTTGAGTTACTTATATTATGTCCACTAAATTTGGTAAACTTATGACCAATATTTCTTTTAAAATTTTAAAACAAAACAACCCAAAAGCAAATAATCAAACCAGGGTCTCTATCCCTTGCTGATCTGGAACTTACTTTAAAGACTAGGCTAGCCTCAAACTCACAGAGATCCTCCTGCCTCTGCTTCCTAAGTACTGGCCTATTTCTTCATTTTTATGCACTGTTATCCTAGCAAGAAGAGAGGCGTATCAACAATGTTTAATGGATACTTAGATTTTGTTGCATAAGAAAGAACAAATTGAAAAAAAAACGAACAAACAACATGCTTGTACAGCATACCAATTCCAAACATCAATCAAGCTCACTGAATGTTTCCTCTAAGCAAGTCATATTTTATATTTCTTTGTGAAATAATTTTCAGTTTTTTCTTAGGAATTGAAAATGTTATGTTGATAGAGTAAGAAATTGTCTTGGCATGGCCATTTCTGTCCTGGGCAGCACTGCAACTGCCACTTCATTTTTGTTGTTATTCTTCTTTTGTTTGTTTGTTTGTTTGTTGTTTTTCTCTTGCATAGGATATTTGAGCTCTTCCTGCATACGTGCTTCAAGACTTGGCCAGAACTCAGGTGTGGTTGTGTATGCTTAGACTCCTAACACTTCTGCAGCGGAGGCAGGAGAACTGAGTTTAGGCCAGCACTGGCCCAATAGAATGACGTCCCCAAATCAGCAGACAAGCAAAGGAATTTTACTGGTTTCACTGACCTGTGTCGATCTTGTCTGTCTGCAGAACCTGGCATCTGAGGCCCTGGAAGAACGGGGCAGAGTACAGTCTAACCCTGTAGGCAACCTTACTTTCATTTCAGTGCACTGTTATATGGGACTATGGCAAAAAAGCAATGATCCCAGGAAAGCTGTTCGAGTTCAGAAAAACATGTAAACAAATGTCAGTAAGCACATACTGACATAACAGAGCAGTCCTTTCCCAGAACTTCCTCAGAGCAGAGCAATTTAAACCCAATTGCCTGGCATGTATCTTGGAAAGCATTGGATTCTATAGCTACGCTCTGACATTCAACAAGAATAAACACGTCTTATAAATTTAAATTTAATGCAAATGCCTGGCATAGGAGGCATAGAATGAAGTCCAGGAATAGCATGCACTGGAGGTAAATGGCCCTCTGCCTATTTTTTTTTCCCCCTCCTGGAGGCTCTTTCACAATTTCCTAAGGCATTGTTCACCATGCATCATTTTTGGGCAGTGTTCTGGTAACAGGTGAAGATATCATCCAAATGGGCACTCATCTTGTGCCATTTGTTTCCTCTTTTAAGTGGCAGCTGGCTTGCAGAATCTGCTAGACTTGGTTCTTCCTGGGTGTCTTCAAGTAGGTTTTCCCCAACAGCTGTTATAACTAGTATATATAACAGAACATATCCATTAGAAACTGATAAGGTGTTACTATAGGCATGGTCCACCTATGAGGTCTTGCCTATGCTGTCTTTCACGTAGGACATGTGGGTGATAGATTAGGTAATAAATGTGAAGAGCTAGAGTGAAGTCAGGCTCCCTTGAGGCAGTTTTTAGTGACTCAGTAGCAGGCTTTGATGTGCTCGCACGTGGTTAATCTCAGCACGGTTGACACAGCGGTGCCACCCGTTTGCAGCCTGGGCCACACTGTGGGATGCTATCTCTTAGAAAGGAAAGGAAATACAAGCTGATGAGGGCTGTGGTGGCTAGAATGAGGATGTTTGGGAAGGATTAGGAGGTGTGGCCTTGTTGGAGGAGGTGTCTCACTGGAAGTGGACACTGAAGTTTTAAAAACCCATTCCAGGCTCAGTCTCCTCCTTAGCCTTCTGTCTGTGCATGACGATGTAAGCTCTTAGCTGCTGACCCAGCCCTGTGCCTGCTAACCCTAACCCTAATCCTCTGAATGTGTAAGCAAGCTCCAATTAAATACTTTTTCCTGTAAGTTGCCTTGGTGTGTCCCTTCACAGCAATGGAACAGTGAGATAAGGGCCTCAGGTAACTTAGTAATAATGAACATGAAAATAATGAATTAGAGAAAATTATGAAAGATAAAAATAATTTATGATGAAATTCATGGGAGGGAGCCAGAGTACAAAAGGATCTTCTTAAATTGTTCTGTAAACCAGATTGTACATATTATGCACTTTATTTATTATTATTTTTAGCTATGCTGTGGATTTGTTGGATTTTTTCTCTCTCTAATATTGTAGCTAATCAGCTCCCAGTAGACAGCACTATTTCTGGGCATCTCTTCATGTTGATCTAGTCCTTAATTCATTCCTGGTTTTTATGGTCAAAATAAACTTACCACTATGTCTGGGCTCCATCTTGTGAGAAGAAGGCAACAGCAAGTAGACAGGAAGGAATTTCAAACTTAGTGTGTAAAATCTGCTTGTGTCCTAGTGATGGCCACATGTCCCAAACTGTAAAAACTGAGTCTGTTGTGTGAGAGCAGGGGCTATCTGTAAAAGAGGAATGCAGAAGGGATGTTGGTAACAAGGAGAGCCTCTGTCGTCATTCCACCTAAGGCTGAGTTACTGTAAGCGTGCAGTATTAGAATCCAGCTCAGGGCTCCTCTCACAGGGACTGGCAGGCGCCCTGCCAAGTCACTGTCTGTGAAGCCAGAGCCAGCAGATTTGCTGTTGAGTCTACATCAAAAGACCGTCACATCCAGTAACCCCAGCCTCTTCCTGAATCCTACCTGAGAATCAGAGCCTGGCTTCAGGCTCTTGCTATGATCTCTCAGCCCTCAAAATGTGGAAGAGGCTCCATTCTCTTCAGAGACCACATTGTGCTGTCTGTCTTTGGTACAGACAGTCTGGTCCTAAACACTCCTTGGACTCTCATGCCATGCTCTTCCCAATCTGTCTGTCTGTGGTATAACTCCAAGAAGTTCCTTAATCCCCAGTAATCTGTCTTGGAGTTCTCTTGAACCACCACCTCTATTCAAAACCTATTATTGAAGACCAATTTTTTTTTTTTTCCTGCTGAACAAACTGAACCCTCCCCAGTAGAAACTAAAAATTAGAGTTATAACCAGGTTGTAAATCCAGGAAGATGTATGTACTGGGTACCTGGGTGTCAGAATGACTGATGAAACACTGGATACTGGGGGCAGAAGCTGTCCATGCCTCACACGTACCTGGCAACTTTTTTCCACCTTTCAGAAATAAGCAGACTAACATTAGAAATGTTTTGTGTTCAACGGATTTGAGAGGACATCTTAGAGCCTGATTAGCACTTCCCATGATAAAGCATTCAATGTAAAGGAAGACATCACTTTCATCTTTAAAAATTATACTCAGTTGGACATGGTGGTGCAGGCCTGTAACCACCAGGTGGGAACCACTCGGGGAGGCAGAGGGTGGATCTCTGTGATTTCCAGGCCAGCCTGTTCTACAAAGCAAGTCCAGGACAGCAAGGCTACACAGAGAAACCCTGTCTTGAAAAACAACACAACAAGCAAACAAACAAGTAAATAAGTAAATAAATAAATAATGCTCAAGGCCAGCCTGATCTACAAGAGCAAGTTCCAGGACAGCCTGGGCTGAAAAGTCCTATTTCAAAACACACACACACACACACACACACACACACACACACACACACACACA
>NW_026590654.1:96878-137394 GCF_907164565.1 Psammomys obesus | reverse complement strand
ACACACACACACACACACACACACACACACACACACACACACACACAGATACTAAATGTAGAGCTTTGTTAGGAAAATGTTTTAGGATCTGGATGAGATGGTAAATATGTATAATTCTAGCACTCAGTATGTAGATCCGAGAGGACCAGATGTTCAGGGCCAGTCTCGGCTACCTAAGTTCTAAACCAGCCTGAGATGCATGAGAACTTGTCTCAAAAAGCCAAAAAGAGAGAATAGTTTTAAAATGGAATTGCAAGGCTGGAAACTGGGTCAGAGATTGAAAGTACTTGCTGCTCTTTCAGAGGACTGGAGTCGAGTTCTCAGCGCTCACACTAGGCAGCTCAAAAGCCACTTGTAACTCCGCTTGGGCGCTCCAGGGAACCCAGAACCCTTTCCTGGTTCCTTTAGGGCACTCTTGCACATGCACATGCATAATTTTTTCAAATGTATAAAACAAAATGGAAACGTAAAAGAACCCTTTAAATCTTGGTTTTGTTTTTTTCGAGACAGGGTCTCTCTGTGTAGCTGACCAGGCTGACCTTGGACTCAGGGTGCTGGGATGACAGGCATGCACCACCACACCCAGCTTGGAACCCTTTAATTTTAAATACTGGCTTTACTTCTACTAGAGAAAATGAAATGGCCCCTACCTCACTATGTAGGTCTTATGTACACCACAGTAATATCATTGGCTATACACACTTCAACTCCAAAGCACCAGAGTTTTAATTTTAAATTTTCTAAGATTGTAGAAAACGAGGCTGGAACAAGGACGCACAACAGACATCCTAACACAGAAAGGGCAGGACCTCATGAGGGCAGGACCTCATGGGTTCCAAACCTAGACAAAGAGCTATAGGCAACTAAGCAATGTTGCAAGTGAAGGAAACTCTTCCCCAGGAAAAGCCTATCAAATGGTCATCCAAAAAAGTGGTCAGGCCTGAAATCATGTACATACAAGTAACAGTCTATGGACTGAACAGGTTGTATTTACATATTCAGAAACAAACACTCACACATGAAAGAGGCCATGAATTTGAGAGACTGCATTGGAGTACTGGAGGGAAGAAAGAGAAGGAAGAAATGGTAAATCTATTTTAATTTTAAAGAAGAAATTATATAAAACTAAAAAATTCTCAAAAAAAAAAAAATTGGGACAGTAAAATGGCTCAGCAGGTAAAGGCGCTTGCCTCCAGGTCTGTCAACCGGATTTAAGCCCTAGGAGCCACATGGCGGATGGGGAGAACTGAATCCCACAAGTCCTCTGATCTCCTCATGCATCCTGTGGTATGTGCACACACACACACACACACACACTACACATAAATGTGAAAGGAGCGGGGAGAGAGGGAGGGAGGGAGGGAGGAAGGAAGGAAGGAAGGAAGGAAGGAAGGAAGGAAGGAAGGAAGGAAGGAAGGTGGGTTGCTGATTGCTCAGTGGGTAAAGGCTCTCATCACCAAACTTGGAGATACAAGTTTGATAACAGGACCCAAATGGTCAAAGGAGAGAAAAGACTCCTGAAATATGCCCTCTGCCCGTGTGTGCAGGCACCCCTCCCCCCAAATAAAACATAATGAAATTAACACAATTCAGCTTTCCACACATAGTTAAAAGTCTTGAATTTTTTTATTATCCCAGAAAGGTTACACTAGAGGAAATGATTGGGAAAATACAAATAGATTCATTAAAAACAGACTGATTATTTGTCCTATTACATTCAGAAATATGCAAAACAGTTGTTATATTGCAAAGCTGAAGTTTTTTTCTAGCAAAGCATTATTTTATAAAATGGTAGTGTTGCCATTGGTTCCATTTTAATACAAAATACTTATATACATAATACAATATAAAAGTAAACAGGATAGTGCCCTCCGCAAAGGAATATACTAAGGCACTTTACAAATATACCAATATGTTGACCAAATTACACTTTATTTTAGATAAAAAACAGACTGTTTTACTTTAAATATCAAAGGGGTTTGTTTATTAGAGAAAAATTTCTGAAGTACCTTGGGTAACAGCAGCAGCATATCTAAGAACTCCTCCCACTGTTTCTAATTTCTAACGTAGTTTTAACTCAGAATAAAACATTTCCACTCACAGTTTGCACTTCTCAACAGCAGAAGGTAATAACTTTTTAAAAAAGTCAATCTCAAAGTGACTTCTTAGTCATACATTCTATAGTTTCTATTACAAATAGGAAGATAGGACAGATACAGCAACAGGGCCTGCCTCAGGACGTCACTCAACAATACACAACAGTATGTACAATTACATAGTTATAGAACACATTTTATAAATACTATCGATACTCATCACAGGGGCAAGTACAAAAGACGGCCAATTCTAAGGGAGAGCATAGAGAATAGCGTCTTTGCCCGTTTCAGTTAAGAGTGTCCAGGTTTTTATGCTGTTCTCACTGTTTGCTCAGAAAGCACCCACTTCTGTGCTGGAAGAACTGGATCGAGTCAGGGAGTAAAATAACCAATGAGTCTCCAAAACATTAGAATTGTGGACAGAATACTAAAATCACAGATCCTAAATGCTTGTATACCGCCTCAGACAGATGTGAGAAGCTCATACCGTCGGGGCAAGTGTAGAATGACAGAGTTTGTAGTGTTTGCGACCTGAGGAAGCATGGCTGTGGGAGGAAGAGACAGCACCTTAGCCGTCCTGCAGTGTGAACATGACAAAGCTGGTTTTCTACTGTACTGCACCATAATGCAGGAGTACATGAAATGTCGATCTGAGTAAACAAGCCCAAAGAACAAGAGGGCTTTCATACGAATGTGGGAAGCAAGTCAGAACTTCCTTAATAAGTATGTGTTGCATAGGGTTTTACAGACTTCAAATGCCTCATGTTATAAAGACTGTCTCACGATCGCACATCCTCTTACAGTTCTCATCAGAAAGCCTTCAGAAACACAAGACATTCCAGTGCCCTCAAAATAGTGTTAAAAACGTGTCAGTGTCGCACCAGCATTCACAGGGCCATCACATCGCACTCTGCAAACCTTTACAAGACAGATCATTATTTTACAAAATGTGCTCATTTAAAATGCTGTGCAATAAATAAAGTTTAATATAGCCATTTACTTCTAGGACGCAGGTCTTTAACCTGCCGTCTGTGAGGTTTTATCACGTCCAGGGTCTCCTCAAAGTGCAAGCAGCACTTCCTGTATGTGTGCTGATATGCACAGAGTTCACAAGCCTTCATCTCAAAAAGAACCAGTGGCCCCAAAGGCTCAACATGAAAGTGTATGCTAGTAATTTTTTTCTCTCCCCAATTCAACCAAATAGCTTGCGCTAAATTTTATGATACATACCATTTTAAACCAAGTAGCTTTTATAGGAAAACTAGCTAGGTAAATGTCATCCCTATCCATAACCATGAAGTCTGATAATGTGAGTCGTGTCAGTAACCCTTAAGAAAATGAAGTAATACCCTGCCCCACTAAGGTCAGGTCACAGCCTGGTTTTTCTCCCTGAAAGACGCTACTATGCACTTTGTTATTCACCCACAGTTGTTGCTTAGAACCTAAACATTATGTAAATAGGACATAAACCTTAAATAACTCGGGAGGTCTTACCTTCCTAACCTGCTTTGTAACTTCTAATTAGGAATGGCCATCCCAATGAAGAGTTAATTAATAATTATTTTTAACCAATTAATCTACTCTTAGGTATAATAGTGCCAAATAGTCACATTTTCCTTTGCCAATGATTTGTGCTGTAGCACTAATGGGAAAGGGACATCGGCAGCACTGTTCAAGATTGCTCACTGTCAGCAAAGCTACCTTTAGGGGGCAGGGGGCTAGGAACTGAACCCAGGGCTTTGTGTATGTTAAGCAAGTGCTCTACCACTGAGCTATATCCTCAGCCCCTAGAAAAAGTACTTACTTAGTGAGTACACACATTCTAATCCAAGTTTTACAAACTGAAAATAATTTCTTTGCTTAGGAGATGAAAATTTTTCTTCTAATTTTAAGATAAAAATATTAAAGACCTTATTTTTCAGTATTTGAAAATTCAATTTATGGCAACTTTGTTCCATTTTAAAACTGGAAGCAGCCAGGCAGTGGTGGTACATGCCTTTAGTCCCAGCACTTGGGAGGCAGAGGCAGGCGGATCTCTTTGAGTTCAAAGCCAGCCTGGTCTACAGAGTGAGTCCAGGACAACTAGGGCTACATAGAGAAACCCTGTCTCAGAAAAACAAAACAAAACAAAACAAAACAAAACAAAACAAAACAAAAACTGGAAGCAGCATTAATACCAATGTGGAAACAAAACTAGTAGTGCTCTGGCTTCTTTTAAAGCCGGTAATTGAGAGAGAAATGGTAGGTTAAGGATTTCTGCAAAGGGAAGGGTAAACTGCATTATTTCTAGTAACACAGTGTTCCTGCTCTGTATTTGTGATTCCAGGACATGACTTCCAGATTGGCATTAGCCTAGAAATACCTTCTAAAATGATGGCTTGATTTTGTTTATTTATTTTTTTAAGCTTATTGTTATCTAAAACCAAAGTTATAAGGGAAATATGGATGTCTTTTATATTTGGTTAAAGCAAGATAAAACTGTCTTTCAAAAATCTTCAAAAACTCTTGAATTTTAAAATTATTTAGCATATATACAAATAGATACCAGGTTTCTCTTTTTAAACAGAGCACTATTTTTTTTTAGGTACTTTAAGTACCAAGAACTGACTATAATACTCAGTTCATAATTTACTTTCCTTATAACAATTTATTCTAAATTATTGAATTAAAAGAGTGGAATAAATTAACATTTTAAAACAATTTCCCATAATTTAGGAAAATAAAATATTGTACACAGAGCAAACTCTGTCATATTTGCATAATCTTCTCAAAACCTCAAAAACCCCTGCATTTCAGGCCTTTCTGTAAATTCATACAATTATCTCCTAGTGTATTAAACATAGACTAGATCACGGTTTTTTACATCAGAGCCTGAGTGTTGATCATCTTCGTCAGACTGTTGCTCTGAGCCTTGTGAATTCATGTATTCATACTCAATAGGCTTTGGATAGTTATATGGGTAGCCATTGTCATCAAAAAACCTCCGAAACGTAAACTCATAGAAAGCATGTTCAGGGTGCTTTCCATTTTTATACCATCCATTCAGAGTGTCGCTAATATTTTCCTCCTCGTTATCATCACTCCACAACTTATCAGGATCGACAGGGTCAAAATTGGATGTGTCTGTGGGGTGCGTGATCTTAGGGATGTACGAGGCAGACTGCTGCCTCAGATCACTGGAGAAGTCAATGGTCTTAAAAAATGGGTGAGCCTTTATTTCATCAGCACCATTCTTGCCGAGGCGGTCTTCTGGTCCTCGGCAAAGTTTGACAATGAGGTCAGAGGCTTCAGGACTCAGCTTAGCTTGAGGAGGGATATGGAGAGAAGTTTGCCAGTTGATAACCTTTAGAGAAGAGTTTTAAAAATTAGGAAAAGATGAAAAACAATAACTTTCCAAGTGTTATATCAAATGTTTTACTGAACTACTTGGTTTTCTGAATAATTTGCACGGTATTTTACCTGTCATAGTAAATCACTGCTAGAATATATTTTCTCCTGTCCTCTCCTCTTCAGAAGGTTCATGGTGAGGTTGTTTGTTTTATTGTTTTTGTTTTTGAAGACAGTGTTTCTGTTGTAGCCCTGGCTGTTCTGGAACTCACTCTATATAACCCAGGCTGAGCCTCAAACTTACAGAGATCAGCCTGCCTCTGCCTCCAGAGCGCGGGAATTAAAGGTGTATGCCAATGTTGCCTGGATGTTTGTTTGGTTTCTGAGACAGGGTCTCATAGCCTTGACTCTGCTGTCTTGGGACTTACAGAGATCTGCCTCTGCCTACCAAGTCCTAAAAATAAAAGTGTACATCAACACGCTAGGCTCAAAATTCAAAATCTGAACTACTTTAAAAACACAAAAATTCTGAATGTTGATATGCTGTTGTAAGTAGGAAGCTCTATACCTGACTTGTGTTTATTGCGTCCAAAAAAGAATTCAGTGAGCTGGGGATACAGCTTGGTGGCAGCACACATCCAAGGTCCTGGACTGAATCCTACCACTCCAAACCCCAAACAGCCAGAAACTACACAACACTAAAACTGTCATATAACATGACCTTCAGGCTGGTTAACATATAAGTGAATATTTTACGCTTACACTGGGACCTATCCTTAAGAAATTTCAGTGTGTATATGTAAACATTTAAAAATCTGGACGCAGTGGCAGATCTCTTTGAGGCTGAAGCCAGATAGTCTACATGGTGAATTCCAGGTCACCCAGGGCAACATAATGAGACCCTGTCTCAGAATAAAACAAAACCTGAAAGAATGTGAAATGCCAGCGTCAAGTGTTTTGGAGACGATACATGAACGGTAGTGTTTTAGTCCTGCAGCACATAAAGAGGTCTAATGTGTAAGGGCTGATGACTTTTTGTGCAGGGCCTATACCTTACCTTCATTTGTGTTTCTAATGGTGTTTGTGCCAAGAAAGGAGGTTGTCCCACCAACATTTCAAAAAGAATAACACCGACACTCCACCAATCACATAGCTGTGTATATCCTAAAGGTACCAAAGTTACATTGTTATTCCAAGAACGTTTTTAAAAGTGCTCAGAATTCAAACAACATTTGCACTAAGTCAATAATATATAATGTAAAATCAACACTTTTATCTTAAACCTGAAAGAAGTAAGGTATATCCTAGTGTAAGTTTGGCTGACTTAAAACACTGAACTTATTTATGAAACAAACAAATGCGTTACCTGTTCGCAGTAGCACTTCAGGTGCAATGTAATTGGGAGTCCCAACCAAAGAGTGTGCCAGACAGCGCTGGTGCTGCCGTGCGGCTCTCCGCTCCAGCGGCTTCAGCCTGTCCCCACAGCGACAGCTGGAGGGGTCTCCCCACTCATGACTGAAGTCCATGCTGTCTTGCCGGGGATGATCCCCTGTACAATAAAGGAAAATTAAATGAAAGCAGTGAGGACAGAAGTAAACTCCAAGTTTGCTTATCAGCGTAAAAGGCTAATAATACGTTTCTTGTGATTTACTGATGCAAAAAAGACATCAAATCACCGTCAGCATCACTATTACTGATGAGATCCTGTATGCTGGGGCATCAACAGAAAAGTTTTTAAACTAAGAAAAATTGAATACTCAATAATTTATTTAATGCTAAATGACAACAATGTGATGAGTAAGTAGAAGAAAGTATCACATTAAACTATATTGTTATTTTTTTCCCCCTGGGGTTATTTTTAAACACATTTGATCAATTCTATTAATTCAAAAGGTGCTAGTAAATAAATATTCTTCACTCACACACACCGGCAGGGGAGAAGCACAACACACACACACACACACACACACACACACACACACACACACACACACACAAGAAACACAGTGATGACAGGGGGTTGGGGTGGATCTCAGCTGGCTGAATGCTTGCCTAGCCCTGGTTTCCATGCCCAGAACTGCAATCATTTGGCTTGGTGGAATACACCTGTAATCTCACCACAGCTTTGCTGGCCCCTGTTAATTCTTACTCCTTTATAAGATGTTAATTATGTGTATACATGTCGGTATATGCACTTGAATGAGCACAGTGCCCTACGAAGCCACAGCAGCAAGTCCGCCTGGATCTGGAGATACAGCCAGGTGTAATGTAACTACATGGGTTCTGGGAACTGAGCTCGGGTCCTCTGTAAGAGCAGTGTGCATTCTTAACTGTTCAGCCATGTCTCCAGCCCTAATTTGGTTATTTTTGGAAACTGTCTCTCATAACCCAGACTGGCCTCAACCTTGCTATTATAGCATGATCTTAATCCCAGCACTTGGGAGACCTCTGTGAGTTCAAGGCCATACTGGTCCACAGAGTGAGTTCCAGGAAACCGGAGTTATGTAGTAGAAAGTTTGTCTCAAAAACAAGAGGACCCAGCAACACAGCCAGTCCTCAGGATTTGAGTTAATTAGGAACTATGTGGTAAAGGAGAGGAGCAATTCCAGCATGTTGTACTTGATTTCCACATGCACACATATACAAAATAAAGGGTTTTTGTTTATTTGCTTGTTTTAAAAGGCTCCCATGGTAAAGTGACAACTGAAAAAGCTTAAGGACCTGACTTTGGATTCCTCACACCCTGTGACCCTACCCCTGGGAAGGCAGAGAGACAGGGACTGTCGAGATGATTCAGCTGGGACAGAAGCATGTCACCAAGCCTGATGACCTGAGCTAGATCACTGGAACCTACCTGGTAGAGAGAAAGAACCAACTCCTACAAGTTGTCCTCTGATCTCCAAACATCATGGCATGTACATACTCATAAACAGTTATAACACACAAACACAAACGTAAAAATTCAAATACTCACGGCAGATACCTGACACAGACCTCTGCCTCCCTATGTGCACATAACCACATGAATTGTACATACACATGAAAAAAAAAAAACCTGTAATGACCATGATGGTACTAAGGGTATACTTGGTGGCAGACTCATGGAGTAAAACATGTTTAACATGGAAGAGGCCCTGGGTGCCAGTCCTCAGCACCTCATACGCACACAAAAGGTATGGCATGGATTTGCAGTCCTAGCTCTACAAAAGGCAGAGGCAGGAAGAATACTCGAACCCAGGTATTCAAGAGCAGTCTAGAGAAGACATAAAAGAAGACACACTGAGTATCCTATAAAGACAATACAGGAGATGACACAAATGTGACTTGACAGTTACATTAGCTTGGATGGCAAGGAAGACCTAATGAGAAAGTAACATTTAGTAAAATGTACAAGGCAAGAACTCAATCATATGAAAGTCAGGACAAGGCTTTCCACAAAGAAACAGCAAAAGAAGACAGGCTAGTATAGTGATACAGGAGAGATGCAAGGGCAAGACAGATTTACAGTGAAAAGCTCTGGGAGAGTCTGCAGGCAGAGAACAAGAAGATCCGATACAAGGCTGAAGAAAGAAGAGCACACGTTATCTGGAGGCAGTAGCAGGAAGCACACCGGTGCTGTGCTGTGGAGAGCAGACGGGGGTGGGGGTGGGGGAACAGGAGGAGACAGGCCAACCAGGAATCCTGGCGGAGGACAGCAAGAATGGAGCTGCAGAGGGGCTCAGGCACCGGGCAGGGGCCAGAGCTAGTGTTCTAACGCAGATAATGGATGGAACTGAGCACACAACTATGGCAGTTATTTAAGTTTTAACAGCTATTTGAAATCCATGTGGAAAAAGGAAGAGACCATTTCTAGAAAGAGAGACATGAAAATCATTAACATATTATAGGATATTTAAACCACTTACAGTATCTGAAATTAACCTAATTGTAATGAGCCACCTGGAAATTTTCATTAAATATGGCTCCCATTTTCCAGAAAACAAAGTCTGGAACAGAGCTTAGGATTTATACTTTTGAGGAGAATCGGAACTAATAGAGTTAAATGGGGAGACATGTTAATTCTCTCCACTCAGTGTGCTGGGTATGGAAGAACATGCCTATAATCCCTGAACATGGGAAACTGATGCAGGAGACCTGTGAGTTTGAATTCACCCTAGGCTAGACAGTTGAGTTCAAGACTAGCCTACGCTACCTGTGCACCCATCTCAGAATTAAATACATGAAAAAGAAAGAGTCACTGTGCTTGTGCTCACAGGAGCACAGAAGGCAGCACTTATGTTCAGGATGCTATAAGCACTAAACTAGAACATATGTACAGCACCCGAGATACAGCAAGTATTCAACAAGCATTAGAGCAACTTACACTTCCATTAGCGCTTGAAGGGTTCTTGGTGAGGCAGTTTGGTAGAGATAACATGGGCCCTGTAATCAGACAAACCTGGGTTCAAAGCCTAGCCCTTACACTTAACTTCTGTCTGACCTTGGACAAGTTACTTCTCCTAAGTCTCCTGTCTTCATTCTGCTCCACTGTCGTAAGATTAAATAGAATCATATGCATGGGTTTAGGGTTAAATAGGTTGTGTGACAGTCATATGTAACTCTAAATAGCAGTAAAGACAAAAATATACAGCAACATGGAAAAACCTCAAAAACAAAAGAAGCAAACATAGCACTACATTTAAATAGTTTCAAGAACAGGAAAAGTGAACTAATATGTTGCTGACAAATACAATGCTATAAAATATGGTGTCCAGCCTAGCAGCACAGTTACGTAGGAAGCTCAGCCTAGACGGATCCAAGCTGAAGGCTTGCCTGAGCCGAATATAAGTTCAATTGTAGTCTGGGAAACCTACTGAGATCTTGTTTCAAAATAAAAATTATAAATGGTTAGGCTATACCTCAGGGTAGAGTACTTGTCCAGTGAGCAAGGGGCCTGGGAAAAAAAACAACTGCAGCAAAACTGAGAAAACTAAAGAACAAATTACAAAGTTCTAAATAATGGATGTCTCTAGAGGAGAGAAGGGAAACTACAACAATTAAGGGCACCTAACAACTACTGGTTATCTTGGTGGACAGAGAGACTTTATTCAAAAAACTGACACATTTCAGAAGTGACAAAATTTTGTAGTAGTTAATTAAAAAGATTGAATAAATATTTAGAAGTAACCTTATACACTCTTTAACTTTACAAACGTACAAGCTTAAGGAACTCACCTAAATTTAATAAGAGAGTTAAGAAACAAACTGTGTCCACTGGTCTCAGGGTTGAAGCCATCTTAAATTGTACTACATAAGTAAGTTATATTACGGTGAGTGAAATGAAATTTGCAAGCTCACTTACCACTCTGGTAGTACTTGGAATCATGTGTCCATCTGAAGCCAGTGCACAGACCAAAGTCAGTCAATTTAATATGACCATCACGGTCAATCAAAATGTTATCAGGCTTAATATCTCTATGAATAAAACCCATTTTGTGAACACTTTCAACTGCACAGGTAAGTTCTGCTATGTAGAATCGTGCCAGATTTTCTGGAAAGATGCCCATTCTAATCAATAGGCTCATCATATCACCCCCAGGAATGTAGTCCATCACAAAGTACAAATTGTCCTTATCCTGGAACGAGTAGTACAAGCGAACCACCCACTCATTGTCAGCTTCTGCTAGAATGTCTCTCTCCGCTTTAACATGAGCCACTTGATTTCGAAGCAGAACATCTTTCTTTCGCAGAGTTTTTGTTGCATACAAAGCTTTAGTATCGACTTTTCTTGCTAGACACACTTCACCAAATGCTCCTATTCCTAATGTCTTTATCTTCACAAACATTGACTTGTCCATTTTAGCCCTTTTAAGACGAATATAGTTAGACTCTTTCTGGCAAAGCATCTTTCTCATTTGATCCTGGGCATCTTGAGATAATCCAACCTAGGTAAACAAACTAGAGGTTAAATAAGAAAATGATATTGAATAGTAAGACACAGCTTAAGAACAAGTCAGGCATATTTTTTTAAAGTTAAATGCATAGATTTTTAATAAAGCATGTTAGAATTCTAGGACGTATTCCAGAGAAAAATTAATGATCAAAGTCAAGCTTTAGAGACAGTGAACAAATGCACAAGGTGAGGAGTCTATGTACACACTCTGCCGTGGAGAGCAAGAAGAAGGAAGAGGCTATCAACAGTCAGGCTTCCGTCCCTCTCTAAAGCACTCCCGGAAGAGCTTCCCAACACACACTAAAACGTGTCTGTCAACATGCACTCTCAACTCCCTCCATGCATGTTCCCAGTTCGCAGGAACAGAATGCCATCACTAAACCCTTTCTTTAGAATGTGTAGGCCTCAGATATTTCCCCGATTTTATCTTTTACAGAAGAAAATTCTTTCACTCCAGGTGCAATCATTCTTAAAGACAAAATGAAAGAAAACAAGAAGAAAGGAAAGGAAGGAAGGAAGCAAGCAAAGAATGAAAGAAAAAAAACTAACAATTGGTTCAGCTGGTAAAGGCACCCATGGCCAAGTCTGACTCTCCCAGTTTGATTCCTAGGACCCACATGGGGGACAGAACCAACTCCTTCCTCTGACCTCTACATGTTCTCAGAGGGTGGGTGGGTGGGGGCAGAAAAAAGGTCATGGTAATCTTCATTTTCTTTCTTAGAGCACAGCATAAAGATAAGACTCCGAGAAGTCCATCTCTAACAAGGGACAATGTGCTTCTTATCTTTTAGATATTCCAAAATAGTTTTTAAAGTTATTGTGAATAAGGGCATTATCAAACAACAGATAAACACAAAGGTCAACTTCTAAGCATCGACAGGATACCTGAACTTAGAAGACAGGGGGTTTCTTTGGCTAATAAAGAATTCACTAAAGTTCACAGGAAAAGTCTTAGAAAAGTAGAGTCCAGTTTTAGAAATGCAGAGCTAATTTCAATACAGCAATCTCATGCTTCTGTTAGGGTGTGCATTTCCATGCAGTCTTTTCAGAGTGGTAGCATGCCAGACTTAGTACAGAACTCTTTCTCTTAAAATCTTACTTGCCTACACAGTAATGGAGACTACAGAAGTCAGCAAAGCTTCCAACACCATGAAAGTTTAAGTCAGCTATTAGTGAAAGTGAAGAGGAAAAGGGAAAAATAAACTAAGAAAATACATAGACAGACTTTAGTAAGAAATTCTAAGAACAATACGAGTAAGAGAATTTATGGCATTTCTCACTTAACATAATTATTTATAGTAAGGAAACAGTGCATTGAACTATAAAGTGAGACAGGAAATGCTCATTTTCTAGCTCTTTCATCCTGAGAAGCAGAATCTTCTTATACTTTAAGTGGTATATGTAGAAGGGGAAGGATTCAAAGCTCTGCATTCTGAGCATATAATATACCCATGATGTGATGGCTCTACCATCACCTACCAAAGACATCTACATGGGCGCAGAGTGCACACCAGTCTGAAGAAGCGCTCAGTGCTCCGATCTCCTTCAAACAATTTTAAATTTAATCCCAGCATTCGGGAGGCAGAGGCAGGTAGATCTCTGTGAGTTCAAGGGCAGCCTGGTCTACAGAGCCAGGACTACACAGTGAAACTTTGTCTTGAAAAATCAAACAAACAAACAAACAAACAAAAACAACCAAAACCAAAGTCAAACCAAACCGCAACAAAAAACCCAAAAACCAAAACCCTAGAAATTAACCCTTGTTCCAGTTCCCATATCCCATACTTTAATATAAAGCATGTAATTTAAAGTCATATAGGAATTTTAGTAGATGAAATACTTAATAAGTCACTGGAATGCTAGAATTAAAAATTCTCACAAAGTTTACTTGAATTATTGCCAACACATTACATTTTGCTACAAGAATACTGAAGCGTAATATTTTAAAATACCAAGAAAAGATCTGATCAAGTATGCAAATAATTTTAAAAGTTTTACCCGCATCATCTCATTTTCTAATTGCTTTTTCCGATGCAGACGCTGCTGATGAGATTTCAGGACATTTTCTACATGCTGCTCCATAAAGAACTTAAAGGCCTGAGGGGAGTAACTCTGAATCCGAGACTCTCTGCGTTCTTCATCTTTCTTGTGTTTCCGAACAGTGATAGGTGAAGTTGTAATCTGTTTCTTTTCTTTATCCCCACAGTCAACGCCGTCCACACTCTTCTCACCGGCCTCCTCCTTTGGTAAGCTAGGCTGATCGTCTTTGCAGGGCTTATTTACCGACTCATAGGGAGGAACAGATGGGGTTGGGTGTAGCAGATGTTTTGGATAAGGTGGTGGTGGACCTTGATAGCTTGGAGCTTCAGGAACAGGTGAGATGACAGGCACATTCGAAGCTGCACCATCAGAGAAAAGGCTAGGCTGGACAGGCTGGACAGGCTGAACTGGCTGTGGCATCCAAGAAGGATGGGTAGGGGCTAATGCCGTCTGCAGCTCTGGTTTCAGAACACGCATGCTTTTCACGGGTTGTTGAATAGGAGCTGGTGTGATCGCAGTGACGGTAGTGGCCGAAGGCTGAGAATTAGCAGAGTGGCTTGTTCTGCTTCCCAGTGGGTTATTAAAAGAATTTGACCTCACTGGTATGTTGGGTTGCCATGCAGGAATGTCCTGCCCACTGCCTGGGGACGACTGGACAGGAGCAGAGGATGACTGGGGCCACGCTGTCTGCAGCCCAGGGACATTAATATTATACAGCTCCATGTTGTGGCTGTTCCTGTTGGGCACCACCATCGACTGAGGAAGGTTTCCGTTTGCATACGATGGAGCAGCAGAGCCCCCTGTCTGTACAGCGGAAGGGCTCTGCCCATTAGATGGGGTAAGAGGATATGGAGGTGGTGGCTGCCGTGTCACAGCACCAGCGGGGACAACACTTTGGTGCATGATAAAATCAGTCTGACCACCACCATTCTGAGCTCCAGGTCTCCCTGGAGGAAAGTTAAATTTGTTAGTACTTTGCATGATGATTGGTTGTCTGCCAACTGGAACAGAATTAATGCCTCTCTGTCCCTGGTTGGGAGGATTCATGGGAGAAGTGTTGAGAGGTGGTGGTGGGTAGCCCTCCTGCCATGCTCCAGGTGGAACAGGAGAGATTCTGGAAATTACGTATTCCATGCTCCCAGAATAGCGCTTTGTCTGGGAGTTTGGCTCCCATGAGGGAGGAGGTGGAGTTGTGCCTCGTGGAGGGGGAGTCTGGCCTCTTGGAGGTGGTGGAGGAGTAACACTCCTAACTTGAGGAGGTGGCGGGGGGTTCACTCTCTGTCCATTGCTTGGGTGAGCTTGAGCAAATGCTGCAATGCCAGATCCAGACAGAGGTCTTCCTACATCTGCCTGTGAATTGGGGCTTTCAGAACGATAGGCCACATTTTCTCCTAGAGGTGGGCCGTGTCTCTGAGGAACTAAAGACTCTTTAGAACCTTTCCAGCTTTGTTTTCGGTTAATTGATTGTTGCACATTTCCTATGATTATAAAAAGAGAGAAGTCATGTTTTTAACATCTCATTTTAAAATAATTTTTCTCAGCTGGGTGCATTGGCGCACACCTGTATTCCCAGCACTCAGGGAGGCAGAGGCAGAGGCAGAGGCAGAGGCGCACAGGCGCAGAGGGGCAGAGGTGCAGAGAGGGGCAAAGGGGCAGAGGCAGGCAGATCTCTGTGAGTTAGAAGACAGCTTGGTCTACAAAGCAAGTCCAGGACAGAGAAACCCTGTCTCAAAAAACAAAACAAAACAAAACAAAGTCTCAGAATTCTGATGCTACTGATTTGGTTGCTAACAATGCACTCTTGGGCTGGAGAAATGGCGCAGTGGTAGAGAGCCTGCTGCTTTTGTGGAGCAGTTCCCATTACCCACAAGGCAGCTCACAGTGGTAACTCCAGGTCCCGGAGAGCCAATACAGTCTTTTGAACTTCACAGGCACTAGACAGATGGGTCCATATACATACATGTATGGAAAAACATTCACAACACAAAATCATGGAAGTGGCTCACAATAGTTTATCAATTATTTCAAGGTCTTGTTTGCCATGTAGCCCAGGCTGGTTTTGAATCCTTGAACCTCCTGCTTTAGACTTCCACGTGCTGGCAAAAGAATACCACCCCAGCCCAGATCTAAGAGAGCAGAATTTATTCCATCAACCCCTCCCCAATCAGGTGAAGCAATTTATATGTTAGCTTGATTTAGCCCCAACCCTCAAAGGTTATAAAATAAAATTTCAGCAAGTTGTTTTACTTAAAACTGTACTTTTTACATCTTACTTATTTTGTGTTTGTGAGTGGAGGTCCATGTGCCAGGGTGAGCATATTCGCACCAGAGAACAACTCAAGGGAGCTGCTCTCTCCTACGGCATAGGTCACAGTGGTCAAACTCAGTTCCTCAGTTTGGTGGCAAGTCTTCACCCAGTGAACTGTTCAAACAGCCCTTATTTTACTTTTTTATTTTTATTTTTTGAGGAGGAGAAGTCAGGGAGGAATGCTTTTAAGACATGCAGGATGACCTGGAATTTAAAATGCATATACCAAGTTTGAGGCTAGCCAAGGCTATAGAGACCTTGTCTATTTTTTAAAACTTATTTTTATTATTAATCTTATCTTCAAATTTTCTTTTTATTAATTTATTTTTATTTTTTGAGACGGAGTTTCTCTCTGTGTAGCCCTGACTGTCCTGGAACTCATTCTGTAGACCAGGATGCTATCGAACTCAGAGATCTGCCTATCTCTGCTTTCCAATTTGGGGGTTAAAGGCTTGTACCACCACTGCCCAGTTATTTTAAACAAAATTTTTAATTATGTGTATGTGTCTGTGCACCTAAGCCCAGGAGTCCTTGGCGGTCAGAGGTATCAAATCCCCTGAGCTAGAGCTGTAAGCTACCTGACTTGGGTACTGGGATGCAAACTTGGATCCTCTGCAAAAAAGCAGTACACATTCCTTTCAGGTTTTTGTTTGCTTTTGTTTTTTTAAATCTTGATGTGGCTACTTTGAATAAAATTGGCCTCCATAGGCTCATTGGGAGTGGCACTATTTGTTGGAGAAAGTGTGTCACTGGGGGCGGACTTTGAGGTTTCAGAAGCTCAAACCAGACCCAGTGGTTCTTTCTCTCTTCCTGCTGCCTGCCAATCCAGATGTGGAATTCTAGCCTCACATCATATCTCCAGCATCACATCTGCCTGTGTGCTCCATGCTTCCCAGCAAGACAATTATGGACTAAACCTCTGAACCTGTAATCCAGGCCTATTAAAGGTTACCATGGTCATGGAGTCTCTTTACAGCAATAAAACCCTAGCTAAGATACTTGACATGTTTATTTCTTTGTTATTTCCCCAAAGTACACATTCTTAACCACTAACCCATCTCTCCAGCCTGGAGACCTTATCTCAAAACAACAACAAAAAAAATATTTTTAGTGGAGAAATTAGGTTTTGTTGGTGTTCTTTTTTTTTTCCCAAAACAAAACAAAAACCTGGATTCCAAATTAAGTTTCTGTTTTTACTTTCAATTCCTGTAAAAACAACAACAACAACAAAAACCAAACAACTAGTTCTTATGAAATGATTTCTACTTGGGGGACATATTTACACTCTCTCACCTGATAGACCCTTCCTCTCTTCCTCTCCTTTTTCTCCTCCCAAATACTAGGGCCTGAACCCAGGGATCTCCCCCACCCTTTTCTTTTCTTTTGTTTGTTTGTTTGTTTTGTATTTTGAGACAGGGTCCAAGTTAACCTTGATTTGCAGCAATCCTGCCTCTGCTTCTTGACTGCTAGGATTACGGGCCTGAGCCATCCTGTTCAGGTCCACTTTGTCACTCACCCACAATCTGGCTTTTGGTCTACCCTAGGAAGTGTAATCATTATGTCATTTTTACGAGATGGATGGATGTCCACTGCTTTCATCGCAGCTTCATCGACTCCTGTGCTTTATAAAATTATTAAACTGAGGCACACCTTTAATCCAAGTACTTTAGAAGAGGAGGCAGGCGATCAAGTTCAAGGCCTACCTAGTCTGCACAAGAGTTCCAGACCAGCCAGAGCTACATAGTGAGACCCTGTGTCTCAATAATTCATGATTAACTGAAAATTGAAGAAACCTGAGATCTTCCCCCACAGACAGTTTTGATTTGTACTGTTCTCATCAATGCCTTCATTCTGTCATAACAAAAAAATGTCTCTGAGAGTTGTTTGCACTTTTGCTCCTCAGTCAGTTCCACCTGTAATTATGGTCCCATGAATGGACAGCAATGAATTACTCAAGTTTTATGGGTCAAATTGTACCCTGTTCCAAAATCACTATGCTAAAGTTCTAATGCTGCTTCTTGTGCCTGACTGTGACACATTAGTGAATTCTGCTAGTAAGGTTAAATGAAATTCTTAGGGTAGGCTCCAGGCGACATTACCTGTCTTCTCTGAGAGGAAATCTGAAGCTGTGGTAATGACTCATGCCTGTAACCCAGCACTTGGGAAGTTAGAAGCTACTGCCAACTCAGAGCAATCTGTGCTATAATGAGTTCTGGCCCAGCCTGAGGACACAGCAAGATTCTGTCTCAAAACAAATAAACAAGAAAGCAAAATCAAAACAATCCACCCCCCCCACACACACACACACAAGAACCCACTTCTTAGGAAGTTTTTCTCTGAGCTTGATCTTCAACATTTTGTTTTTTCAGACAGGTTTCCTATGTAGCCTAGGCTGGCCTCAAGCTCATGAGTTGCTGGGATTATACATGTGACCTATCACGCCCAGCTCTGATCTTCTTGATTTAAAGCAAAAACCTCTTTCCTGTAATTCTTCCCCCTTTACTCACACAACTATAATGCCACATGTATTGTGACTGTCTGGGTTCTGATACTAGAATATAAGTTCTACAAATTACCAGGAACATGCTCAACTAACAGGAAAGGTCTCAAACAGTGGTTAATCAAAAACTGTTGAACGAAAGGAAAAATGAAAAAAAAAAAAACCCTCTTGTAAGTCTCTGGCAAATAGAAACACGATTGAAAACAACCAGTAAATACAACATATATTTACTAGTATGTACAAGGCTGCAAATTCAATTCCCAACACCAAAAACCAAACTACAAACCCCACAAAAACCCTTAAACAGGCTGAGGAGTTGTAACAGCAGCCATGTAAAAGGTGGGTGATACACAGGAGCCTAAACTCTAAGCCCTGAGGAGATGGAAATAAAGGGTCCCCAGGGATTGCTGGCCAGGCGGTCTAGGGAAAGCCGTGGACTCCAAGTTTAGGGAGAGATTTTGTCTCAAAATACAGGGTGAAGAACACCTTAGAAAGACACCTGACATCCACCTCTGGTCTCTGGCAGGCAAACACATGTGAGACTACACATGACCACAAATATATACTTACACACACACACACACACACACAGCAAGACAAAGTCATTAAACCAGTGCTCAAAGCAATGTGAATGAAAACGAGGTAGGGCAGGGCACGACGGTGCCTGTCTTCAATCCCAACGCCAGAAGGCTGAGATGGGCACGCTGGCGCCATGTCTTTGTGGACCACGCACAGTTTTTACCCTTGCTCATACAAGGGCCGATTTCTCTAACCCACTCTTTGGTTTCAGTCTGGACACGGCCAGCCTGGAATGCCCATATGCCATTTTCTTAAGATTTAAACCTTCTCTTTATTAAATGTTATGATACTAATCTTAGCTGTCAACTTGACCATATCTGGAATCAACTAAAACCCAAGCACCTGGGCACATCTGTGAGGGATTTTCTTGACTGTATCATTTGAGGTATGAAGACTCACCTTCAATCTGGGCCACATCTCCCGATGGCAGCCCATACAATAGGACATGGAAGAAGGTGAAGAGTTTAAGTTAGCCTGGATATAACTCCATTTTGAAATAAAGAGCCTTCTTGACTGGGAGCTGAATTCAGGTACCAGGAAATATCACAGAATGTACACTTGGCAGAAAACAAACTCTCCTAGCAACAGCTTCCAGGAAATATCACAGAATAAATACTTCATTGAAAATTGAGACAATCTCCCTGGCAATAATCAATGAGAATCGGGGGGCTGGAGAGATGGCTCAGTGGTTAAGCATACTGTCTGCTCTTCCAAAGGATTTGGGTTCAATTCCCAGCACCCACATGGCAGTTCACAACTGTTTGTAACGCCAATTCCAAGGGACCTGATACTTTCATACTAATGCATGTAAAATAAAATTAAATAAAAAAATATTTAAAAAAATCAATGAGAATCGGTTGGGAATTGGGTGGGAAAACTCTCCCCAATGTTTCAGATATAGTTCAGAAGAACAGCAATTGTGATTGTATGCCTTAGGTAATTGTGATTCAGAGAAGGTCACCTTGTCCTCTAACTTTTACCTAATCCTGTAACATCAAGGCCTGTGCCCCCTCTTGTTTGCTGTCATGGAAACATGTGCCCCCCTGCTTGCTGTCATGGAAACCCTCTGCTCACAGACTTTCCCTTTAAAAACCCTGCTCACTCAGGGCTCGGCGTCCCACTTCTCTACTGCTGTGTCAGGGAGACTTGGGTGCCGAGTTCAATCGCTTTCGTAATAAAGCTCTCTTGCTAGTGCATCGAGTTGTCTCCTGGTGGTCTCTTAGGGTCCTGTGATCCTGGCATTACAAAGGAAGCTTTTGGCTTTTGCCTGCTTAACCTCACTCTTGTTGGCAAATTCAACTCTTGTGGCTGAGACATTTCTTTGCTGGCATTAGAACCTACTTCTTTGGGATTCCAACAAAGAAGTAGATGGAACAACTGCTGGACCCTTGGCCTTTCAATCAGGAGACAGCAATTGTTGGACTAACCAGACCATATCTTGTAAGTCACTGTAATTAATAAATTCCCTTGGTTGGGGGTGGCTACAGAGATGGCTCAAAGGATAAGACTACTTGCTGTTCTTGCAGAGGACATAGGTTCAGTTCCTAGTACCCACAGGGTTGGTAGTTCACAATCACCCCTGAGTCCAGACCTCAATGGGCACCAGGAATGCATGTGATATACACACACACACACACACACACATACACACACTAAATAAATTTTAAAAATAAGTAAAACTTAAATGTATCCCCTTTCATTTCTATCAGTTCTTTTCCTCTAGAGAACCTTGACTAATGTAGATGCTAACAGCAGCGTCTTGTCAGTCTGTCTCTCCACCCCATACCCCTGCCTTTCTTCTTTCCTTTCCTTCCTTCCTGTTTTTTGTTTTGTTTGAGACAGGGCCTTCTGTAGTCCAAGCTGATTTTTAATTCACTATGTAGCTGTGTCTGGCCTTGGATTCTGATTCTCCAGCTTCCATCTCCCAAATGCTGATATTGCGGGGGTGTGCCGTCATGTCTGGCAATGTCAGCAATTTCTAAGACCAGAGATTTTGACATATTCAGGTGTTTTACACTATATCTTAAAAAGAGAGAGAGAGAGAGAGAGACAAGGAAAAAAATGATGAATCACCTGGTTTCATGCTGGCATTAATAGGTCTGGCAGCTGCTGCAGCCATCTGTTCTCGACGAGGATCTTGGTAACTCATTTTACTAATGAATTCAACAGCTGCTTCTATGCTTCTGTTATTAGTTTTCTGAAGAGCTTGAATAATCATGTCCTATTACAAAAGTTTAAAAAGAAACATAATTTAAATATAATTAGCAAAAAGAAAGAACAAAAGGAGTAAGCACAAGAGAAATTCTTAGCTATGAAAGACAGTGCTCCAAACCTAATGATTTCTTTCTCATTTCTTTTGTGTGCATGTGTGCACATGTGTGTACCAGAATGCCAAGGTGAAGCTGGGTGTGGTGGCACACATGTGTAATCCCAGCACTCAGAGGCAGAGGCAGGTGAATCTTTGTGAGTTCAAAGCCATCGTAGTCTACAAAGTCCAGGACAGTCAAGGTTACACAGAGAAACCCTGTCACAAAAAACAAAACCAAACCAAACCAAACCAAAAAAGAATGCCAAGTAAGTGTGGCAGTCAGAGGACAACTTGCAGGAAGCCGTTCTCTCTTCATTATTCAAGGATCTTAGGGACAAGCTCAGGTCACCAGGCATGTCAGCATGCAACTTACCTACTGAGCCAACTAGCCAGTCCCCAAACCCTATTATTAGTGTCTTCTCTGTAATTACTAGAAATAGCCCCATAAATCTCAAACTACTGAAGAAAGAAAACAAACCTTCACAGCTCAGCAATGTTAATATTTTCGTCTTTATGCAGCACACCGCTGTTTCCTTCTAATGTTAACTTTTTTGGAGTAAAAAAAGCAATGTGGCTTTGATTACTTTTTACTCTTACATAAACAATGATTATATTTCAAAAACCAATAAAAATACTGGAAATGCTCAGCAGATAAATGTGCTTGCCACACAGGCCTGGAAACCTGAATTCAATCTCTAGAACCCATATAAAGATGAAAGGAGAGAACTGAATCCATAAGGTTCTCTGACCTCTAAGTGTGTGTCAGAGCACATGCCTGCTCCCATATCATGCACACACCCAAATAATAAAAAATAAATTAAAAAAAACTTTAAAACTCTAGAAATGATTTTTTCTGTGTCATTAAAGCATTTGATTAAGTACCTTTGCCAGTATGTCTAACAGTAAAGGAATTCCTTACTAGTTTTTATTCTCTTAAGAGGTAACATTTGCCAAGCAAAAGTGTGAAAGCCTTTAATCCCAGAACTCTTTCTGAGGACCTGAGCATGATTCTCAATGCCTGTATCAGATAGCTCACAACCACCTATAAATTCAGTTCTAAGAAATCCAAAGCCCTTTTCTGGCCTTAGACGATACCTGCATTCATGAGCACAAATGCATTCAGACACACAAATGCAACTAATTTAAAATAATAACAAGCTGGGCAGTGGTGGCACATACCTTTAATCCCAGTACACAAGACAGAGTGGAAGGCAGCTTTCTAAGTTACAGGCCAGCCTGGTCTATAGAGTGAGTTCCAGGACAGCCATAGGTACACACAGAAACCCTGTCTCAAAAAAACCCAAGCCAAGCAACTAGCCAACAACCAAACAACAAAATCTTTAAATAAATAAATAAATAAACATAAAACAAAACAAAACAAAAAAACCCTGTCCCTTGTACTCCCAGTGAGGCAGAGGCAGAGGCAGAGGCAGAGGCAGGTTATTTTCTAAGTATGACGCCAGCCTGGTCTACATAGCAAATTCAAGACCAGTCAGAACTACAAAGTGAATTCCTGTCTTAAGGAAAGAAAGAAAAAGAATGGGGTTGGGATAGCAGCTAGACCAAGGGCTCAGTGGTTAAGAGCACTGACTTCTAGAAAATGCGGTTTGGTTCAGTTGTCTGTAACTCCAGTCTCAGCGGATTTCATGCCCCTTCTGGCTTTCCCAGGCATTTCATGCATGTGATACATAGACATATATGTAGGCAAAAACCATACACATAAAATAATAAAAATTTTAAAATTGCATTTACATTTCAAAGAAGTATATTACAGGGACACAAATTCAGGATAAATGAAAGAAAAATAATCAGACTAGTTGTGATGAAGAATTTTAGATTAGATACTAGCTGAAACAAATACATGTTTTGTTGTAATTTAAAAATTTTTTAATGATTTATTTATTTTTATTTTATGTATACTGGTGTTTTGCTTGCATGTGTGTCTGTGTCAGGGTGTCAGAGCCCTTGGAACTGGAGTTATGGACAGTTGTGAGCTGCCATGTGGGTACTGGGAATTGAACCCAGGTCCCCTGAAGAGCATCCAGTGCTCTTAAACACTGAGCCATCTCTCCAAGCCGCTGTTGTTGTTGTTACTATTGTTATTATTATTAAAATGTTTGTATGTCTATGTATCACATGAGTGCCTGGTGCTTGCAGAAGGCAGAAGAGACTGTCAGATCCCCTGGAACTGGAGTTACAGATGGCTGTAAACCACCATGTGAGTGCGGAGAATCAAACACAGGTTGTATGGAAGCGCAGCCAGTGCATTTAAGCGCTTTACTATCTCTCCTGCCCCAAGACATCTGGAATCAGACTGATCCAGGGTTGAGTTCCAGCAGCTCCACTTCAGAATTGTGAGTATTTTCTAAGGATTTAACTCTTCATATTGCTTCCTTCCCAAGTGTAACAAGTTCACAGACTGACTCCAGAGTTAACTAAGAAAGCATACAAAGCACATAAGTGCAATGCCTGGGCCTCAGATGCTGGCAGACTCTTGAAATTCCTCATAAACATCACCAATACACTATCATGTGGAAAGCACGGTAGGTACACTCTTCAAGAGGGAGGCAGCTACTTACTTGTCCCAAAATATTTAGTATTTCAAGTGACAATGAAAAATAAATTAGAAAGATGCTGAATGAACAGACTACTGAAAATGCTTTTTCCTTGTAGACTGACTAGAAATGACCCTGAGCTAACCAGACAGGTGGCCGGAACCTGTTGCCCACTTTGACCAACCTCTCTTGGAAAGGGTACTGAGTTTCACTTTTTGTACTGGGAACTGGACCTACAGCCCGATTTGTGCTAGACAGGCATTCTAACACTGAGGTGTTCCCATTCCTCTTTCTATTTTTCTTTCTGGAGTGTGTGAGTTGGGGGAACAGCATTTCACTCTGTAGCCCAGGCTGGCCTTGGACTTGTGATCATCTTGCCTCAGCCTTCCAAGGTGCAAGGGTTACGGGCATTACATTATTGATCTTTGGGGAGAATAAGGGTTTCTGGAATAAGTCTGTTATTTAATTTATGTACTGGTCCTTGCAACTTGATGCCTAGGCATTAGAAACTGTATCTATACTACAGCAAACTGCAACCAAGTAAAATCCAAGAGACTCATGAGAGTTCCAGGTTGACACCTTCAAGAGGCCAAGCCAATGATATAAGAACTTAAAATGAACCAGTCTTGCAAAAAATATTTATTTATTTTGTGTATATAGGAGTTTAGCTTGCATGTCCATATATGCACCAGGATATGCCTGGTGCCCATGGAGACCAGAAGAAGGTATCAGATCCCCTGGAACTGGAGTTACAGACCACTGAGGGGCCATCTAGGTGCTGGAAATTGAACCCAGATCCTCTGGAAGAGCAGCTAGCTCTTCTCTAACTGAGCCATCTCTCCAGTCCTGAATCACTGATTGGGTTTTTGTTAAAAGCAATCAAACTCAGTCTCTAACTGAGACAAGGTACACTGTGATCATGCTTTATGCCAATCAGATTTTGAAAATTTGTAATAAGATACAAAGAAATCACTTACTTTAAATGCAAATTTAATTTAACAACTGGTTAAATCAAGCAAACTGTAACCATGCTACTAGCCATCATGTGCCACATTAGCTGGCACAACAACTGGCTCCCATTATTGTTCGTCAATACTGTGGGAATCACACTTTTGTTAAATATTCTAGAATTTCAGCTTTGGCTTTGGTGAGTATTACCCTGGCTTTTGTTTGTTTGTGACAGAATCTCAAGCAGCCCACGGTAGCCTTAAATGGGATGTAAAACTTAGGATGAGCTTGATCACCCCACTTCTAACACCCAAGCACTGTAATCACAAGGCATATAAGATCACACAGCCAGTTCTATTACACTAGCTGAACAAGCCGGAACTTTGCTATGGTTTAAAGTATGTTCACATATGTAACAATGTCAACCCAGTGGTCCCTACTTAAAACGGAGCACTAGTACCGATGTGAAAGAGAACCTTCTAAAAAAGAGAAAATAGAAAAATACAGCCCTGGGTGTGGTGGCGCACGCCTTTGATCCTAGAGCTTGGAAGGCAGAGACAGGAGGCTCTCTGTCAGTTCAAGGCCAGCCTGGTCCATAAAGCAAGTTCCAGGGCTACACAGAGAAATCCTGTCTTGAAAAATCAAAACAAAACAAAACAAAACAAAACAAAAAACAAGCCACAAAAGCACATAACTATGCTTTCATTTTCATGTTAAAAAAAAAATACACTTCAGTAATTATATATTTGTATCCCCGAAAAAAGGCATCAATATTATTTAACATTTACGCTGGTGAAGAAATTAACCTTGAAATGTTAAATTTGAACTTTTAATTCAACAGTTACCAGAAACACTCTTAGAAATACATAGAAAGATAAGAAAGGTTGGGCATAACTGGCATACACCTGTAATCTCGTCACCTGGGAAGCAAGAGAGTGATGAATTTGAGGTGAGGCTGGACTAAACAAAAGTTCCACGGTAACCTGAACTACACAACAAGACCCTGTCTCAAAAAAAATAAAATAAAATAAAATAAAATGAAAGAACAAGCAAATAAATTGTGCTGGCTAGTTTCATGTCAACTTAGACATAAGCTAGAGTCATTTGGAAGATGGAGAACCTCAACTGACAAAAGCCCCTACCAGACTAGCCTGTGTGCAAGTCCAAGCAGCATTTTCTCAATTGGTGAATGATGTAAGAGGGCCTAGCTCACTGTGGGTGGCACCACTTTGATCAGGTCGTCCTGGGTGCTCTAAGAAAGCAAGCTGGGGGCTGGAGAGACGGCTCAGAGGTTAAGAGCACTGGCTGCTCTTCCAAAGGTTCTGAGTTCAATTCCCAGCCAGCACATGGTGGCTCACAATCATCTATAGTGAGATCTGGTGCCCTCTTCTGGTGCCCAGGCACACATGCAGGCAGAACTCTGTATATAATAAAAAGTAAATAAATAAATCTTTAAAAAAAAAAAAAAAAAAAAAAAAGCCGAGAAAGCTGAGGAACAAGTCGGTAAGCAACACTCTTCCCCAGCTTCTGCCCTGATTCCTACCTCCAGGTTCCAGTCCTGAGTTCCTGCTTTGGCTTTCTCAGACAGACTTAAAATTTTAAGGTTAAATAAGTCCCTTTCTCCCCAAGTTGCTTTTAGTAATGATGTTTTATCATAGCAAAAGAAACCCTAACTAAAACAGAATATTGGTACCAGGTTCATATGGGATATTGTTATGACAAGACCTGTCCATGTTTTTGGGAGGACTGTGGAAAGACTGGAATTCTGGGTAAGAAAAGTCATTGAGAAAAGCTCATTAGAACCTATAAATTGCTGTGGGAACCTGAAAGATAATGCTGGGACTAAACCAAACCAAACCAAAACCAAAACAAACAAACAAAAAGAGCTATGATTAAGAAGAGACCAGCATCACTGAGCTAAAGTATTCTGGTAATTGTTTCTTCAGGGTAAGTCCACAGAAGCTGTGGTCCAGAAGTAGCCAAGGCTTTACCTTGTGCCAGCAGCCACACTCGGCAATGTGTAAGTTTCCCAGATGGTACTGGTTTTGAAGGCATGAAGGAGTGATGGAGATCAGCTGAGGCTTTGCAGTGTGAGAAGCCAGTGGTGAGTGTGTAGCCTCAGCTGAAGTAGAAGCCCCAAGATTTGAAGAGATCATGGAGGTAAGTTGAAGGCTAGCACCAAGTAGAGGGTCAGAGTCCCTGAAAAGAGCCCTAGTCTGGTAGGGGCAGCCCAGTTGCGTCAGTGCAGACCCAAAGATTTTGCAGACACCAGTACAATGGGATGACTGCCAAGGACAGCAGTTGCTCTAGAGTGGAGCCAGCCTGAAGCTAGGGCACAAGCTGCACGTGGTATAGATGGCACAGCCAGAGAAGTGCCCTGCCAAGGCCCCAGGCGCCCAGAGTACCATGAGTGGATCCCAATGTTAAGCACTGAACTTATTTTCATACCGCTGAGCTTTGGTTCTGTTTTGATCTCATGGTAACTCTGCCCTGGATCTTTCTGAAATAAAAAGTAGGTAAAACTTATTTTATAAGAGCCCACAGTTATCCCAGAACTTAAAATGCTCCAGCATGGCCTATGACTCTTGATTCTTCACCATTAGTCACATTTTATATATCCTATTGTTAAAATTAATTTGTTTTATGTATATGAGTATTTGCCTTCGTGTACGTGTCTGCTTGAGGAAGCCAGAAGAGTGTCAGGAACCCCCTGAACTGGAGCTGTAGATGGCTGCAAGCCTCCATGTGGCGCTGGGAACAGAACTCGAGTCCTCTGCAAGTGCAGCCGGTGCTCTTGACCTGTGAGCCATCTCTCCAGCCTGTTCACAGCCAATTTTTAATCTAAAATACTTTCTGCCCCTAAAACAGTCAGCCACAAACTATAGTGCTGTGAGAAACAAATTTTATTAATAATCTGGATAAAATGTGATGAACTGTTATGAAGAGGTCTCACAAGGAGCTCTAGAGTACACAGTAAAGACTTGGTTTGTTAGTCTGAACTAACATTTAATAGTTTGGGGATTTAAAACTGGGCGGAAAGATAGGACTATACAGCTTGGTTACTGTATCTCTCCCCCTATGGCAAATCTAGACTTCATATCCTTGGAGCTGTTACTTTTCCAGCACCAACTAAGACTACAATGTTATATTTCAAAGGGTTCCCCTGGCCCTGTCTTCACTGTGACTTTCAACTGTACCTCTACTCTGGTTTCATGACCTCACCTATAGAAATTCCAGGATTTAGGACTAGCAGAGAAGAAACTAAAGAAATAACAATCATTTTGTTATACTAATTAGTAGGGTTGTAAATACAGCATTCTTTATTAATGGAACACATAAATCTGTATGCACAGTTGAGTCTTCTCAAAGGAATACTTCTGTATGAGCTCTCCTGAAAGGTGTTTGTCTCATAGGACAAGAAGAACTATTTGGGTGTTTTGTTTTGTCTAGAAAAGTTCTTACCTCAGCTGAGCAGTGGTGGCATACAGCTTTAATCCCAGCACTCGGGAGGCAGACACAGGCAGATCTCTGTGAGTTTGAGGCCAGCCTGGTCTACAAAGTGAGTCCAGTAGAGCCAGAGAAACCCTGTTTCAAAAAACAAACAAAGTTCCTACCTCATCAAAGCCAGCAGCCTGCAAATCCTGAAACATCTGTGGATTAACTTCTGAAGGGCTTCGGGAAGAACTTGTTTCATTTGCGAATGGTAGTAGTGAGTTTCGAATTTCTTGCAAGGCTTTATGATGTGTGCCAAATTTGGGTGGATTTCTCACTTGCCTGGGATCTTCAGTTGACATCTTGCTTAGGTTCTGCTCGGCCTTCACGGCATCAGATGGCTTAGATAAATTCCTAAGGGATTCTCGGATTTCCTGCAGCATTTGCCGGCTGCTGCCAGGGTAGTTACTGGCAGGAAAGGTCTTAGGCCTCATCTGTCTGTACCCTTCTGGCTTTTCACCCCTCTTCATGAAAGCATCTGTATGTGGCCTCCTGAAAGGCACTTCTTCAGGAGCTAAGCCACAGACTCAGAGCTTCCTTCTGAGCAAAGGTGAAAGGGGATGTTCCCAGGAACGTTAAAATCCTTTATGACTGAAGTTATTGACCTGAGAAAGAAAATACACAAACATTATAGTGATTACTAAGGCAGTTCCTTGTATTAGGGGAAACCCCACTGCTATGGGAGCTGACAGCTCCCAGCTGAAACCCAGACTTCATCAAGTAGTACCGTAGAATGGAGATAAGTTACTTCACCTTTCTGTGCTATTTCCTGGTTTCTAAAGTGGATTTACATTATTTCTAACTAGAGTACTTGTGATGAAAAAGTAAATCTTAAGATTACTTTAGTAAGTATATAAAGCATATACAAATGTACAGATTAGTACATGAACCTTAAGCAAACTCCCCCTCCGATTTTAAATCTTGGAAATTAGACTTCAGTATAAGATTTCTTTAGAAGGATATTAGTGCTTTTAAAAGGCTTTATATTACTTTTTCAGACGATTCAAACCTGTATTTGGGTTTACACCCCAAACTACAAGATGTGAAAAATGGATCTATATCCTGGGAGTGAACCTCAGCCTGGCAATATGCGCCCTTCCCTGAAGAACCATCTCACTGGCTCTCCAATTGTTTTCAATTAAATGCATTACAGCAGAGGTTACATTCACAGTAATTTCTGTCTTCCTGGGAAGCTCCAACAAAAGCCCTTTAAAAGGGGCCACATGTCTGTTTTGGACTAAGCAGTTAAAAGTTTGGGTGCTTTCCTTGCTTCAAGGATATTAACAGGGCACATTTTCAACTAGTGGGATTATAATATGGAGGGATAGTGGCTCTCTCAATCACTGCATTGAGTTCCTCTTGACCTCCACTGGACAGAAACTAAACCATCAATCCTCTCTCATTCTCACTTCTAGCATGCAGGCTTGTTGTAGCTGGATATGGCGTGTCCCGAGACTTTAGGAAGTGCGCCCTAAAGGAAGGAAGCAGGTCGCTGGAGGACACCCTACGCTTTATCCCGGACCCCTTTCTGTCCTCCTGACTGCCATGTGCAACGTTCTGCCAGGCGTCCCTGCAACCTCCAAAACTGTGAACCATCATGCACTTTTCCTCCCTTAACGTGTCTGAAGTAATTTGTCACAGTGATCTAAAGTCTAAGAGAGGGGCCAGCCAGATGTCTCAGCAGGTAAAGTTGCTTGTTATCAAGCTTGATTACCTGGGTTTGATCACTAGGACCCACTACGCAATCCACGAGACAATCAATTCCACAAAGTTGTCCTCAGACCTTCACACATGTGCCATAGTGTGTGCAAATGCATACACATACACATAAATAAACTAAATAACAACATTTTACCTCTACTTATAATAATTTCTGGGCCCTTTTGCTAAGATCAAGTATAGTATCTGTTCTTATTGTTATAACATTTGAATCTTCCTCTGAGAACAATTTATTAGACATATTTTTGGAGCTGGAATATGGAACTGGTGTTCACATACCACCCTGATACTGCAGTACCTACAGGAAATTTACCCATTTAGGGGACTTTAAGACTCTCGTTCTAAAAACAGCGGGGACTCACTTTGAGGCTAACTCTCTTGAGGTTTTACTTTCTATGTTGGAAGAGCATTTATGCTTTGTAAGTAACCAAGTGTTTTATACTCAATAAGCTGTTTTTCCACACAAATACAAAAGCCTACTTGTATAAAAATATTCCTAAATTGTTTTTTTTTAATCTAACAAAAAAACTATAATCAAAGAAGGGGGGGTCATTGCTCTGACCGTATGGTTCAGAAGACTTTGGAATTTATTTATAGAAAATAAATTTATTATAAACAAATAAATTTATTTTTAGAAAACTTTGGGAATGTGGGCTAGAGAGGTAGTGGAGTGATGTGAATGGAGTCTCAGTGGCAATGCTGGTGGAGGGGCAAAACCCAGAACAGTTGTTGGGTGTGGTGGTGCAGCACTTGGGAAGAAGAAGCAGGCTAAGCTCTGTGGGTTCAAGGCCATCCTGGTCTACAAAGAGAGTTCCAGCGTAGCCAGGACCATTATACACAAACCCTTTCTCAAGAAAACAACAGTAGGAGAACACAAGCAGGAAAGGCTGTGCTCACGAGATTTCAGCTGGAACAGGAACTCAACTGAGAACTGAATTAAAAATTAGTTTGGCCAGAAAAGAAGTTTTAGACAAGGTTATTAAGAGTTGGCGGTGGACTATCAGTGGACTTGGGGAGGGGCATTCGTGAAGAAGGGAGAGGGAGGGTGGGATCAGGAGGGGAGGAGGGAAGGGCTTATGGGGGGATACAAAGTAAATAAAGTATAATTAATAAAAAAAATAAATTAAAAAAAAGAGTTGGCAGTATGGCTGGAGAGATGGCTCAGAGGTTAGGAGCACTGACTGTTCTTCCAAAGGTCCCGAGTTCAATTCCCAGAAACCACATGGTGGCTCACAGCCATCTGAAATAAGATCTGGTGCAGGTGTACATGCAGGCAGAATAATTTATACATAATAAATAAATTAAAAAAAAAAAGTTGGCATTAAAATTAGTGAGCCAGGCAGTGGTGACCCACGCCTTTAATCCAGAACCTGTGAGGCAGAGGCAGGCAGATCTCTGGTCTACAGAGCAAGTGCCAAGGCTACACAGAGAAACTCTGTCTTGGGGAAAAGGCAAAGAGAGAGAGACAGAGAGAGAGAGAGAGAGAGAGAGAGAGCGAGAGAGCGCAAATGAAACCACAGGGCTAGAAATATATCTCAGCGGTTAAGAGCACTGACCACTATTCAAAGGATCAGGGTTCAATTCCCAGCATCCACTTGGCAGCTCATACCACCTGTAACTCTGGTCCAGAGTATCCACTACCCACTTCTGGCCTCTGCTAGCAACAGAGATGCAAGTGGTACAGAGACATACATAGCGGCAAAACACCCAAACACATAAAATTAAAGAGGAATAAAGAAAAGAAAAAGAAATCCCTGCTTTGGATCAGGGTCGTAAGAAGACACTTTAAGGGCATCTTAGATTTGGCAAGACTTCACCTGTCACAGGCTCAGTAAAAGAAGGAGTAAACTCATCTGATTTCCATCAAGAAGACAGCACCTGGGGTGACCTGCTTTCAGGGAGCTGCTTAGAAAGTTATGGTGGTAGGAGTCGTTTTAGTGTCTCAGTCACTCAGGCACTCACAGGCCAATGGAGCCATGCACAGGATGGCCCAGCTAGGAGGCGAGTTTGTAGAGGCCTTTGCAGCATTCAATTCAAATTTCATGTTACAGGGTTCTTTAAAAGGAAAGCCCAGAATACTAGGTAATGTTTAACTGTGCCAAAGTTCTTGCAGACAGCCTAAGAAAGAACAGTGCAAGAAACTGTTGAGGTAGACACCTAAAATACAATGGGAATCCCAGGATGTTGGAATACAGAATATATGTCAAGGGCCCAGGAGTCTTTTCTGAGACTCATACTCCAACCAAGGACCATGCATAGAGATAACCTAGAACCCCTGCACAGATGTAGCCCTTGGCAGTTCAGTATCCAAGTGGGTTCCATAGCAATGGGAACAGGGACTGTCTCTGACCTGAACTGATTGGCCTACTCTTTGATCACCTCCCCTGAGCGGGGAGCAGAGGAAGACAATGGAGCCACTCCTGATGAGACTTGACAGACTAGGATGGGAAGGAAGGGGAGGAAAACTTCCCTTATCAGTGGACTGAGGGAGGGAGGGTGGGGTTGGGAGGGGAGGAGGCAGCTACAGGGGGGAATACAAAATGAATAAATTGTAATTAATAAAAATTAAAAAAATAAAATGTGTGTCACTGTGAATTAGACATAAAATTTGCTTTTTTATTTTTCAAGGGCTCACAATTATGAATTTTCCTTGAGTCTCAAGGAAACTTAAAGTTTTTTCTGTTTTTGTTATTTTTTATTTTTCTAAGACAAGGTTTCTCTGTGTGGCTCTGGCTGTCCTGAAACTTGCTCTGTAGACCAGGCTGGCCTCACACTCAGAGCCCCCCCCTTGCCTCTATCTCCTGACTGCTGGGATTAAAGGCGTGCACCACCAACACTTGTTTTTACAAGGTTGGAATTATTGACACTATGGACACACTTGGGGGAAAAAAAACTGACAGCATTTTGAATTGACCACAGCCTTTGGAGGCTGGTGTGGGGAATGGCTCTAGAGGCTTACTCATCAAAGCTTATGTGCCCTGCTGGTAACCCCTATTTTTGGGAGGTTCCAAAAACTTTAGGCAGTAGAGCCTAGTTGGAAGAAATTAGTCACCTAGTTTTGTCATAATGGCTGTATCTTGTTCCAATCCCCTCTCTGCCTCTACCTCTCTGCTTCCTAGCTGTCATGATGTGAGATGTTTTGCTGTAACCGCATCATGATCGACTAAGACCTTTGAAACCCTAAGCCATAATGTATCTTAACTCTTCTGTTTATCTGAAGTATGCTATCAGCGACGAAAGTGTTATGCAAGTATTAATAAAAAGTGGAAAACAAAGACTGCCCAGATAAAAGCAAGCAAAGACTATTGAAAACTTGCCATAGGAAGAGTCAGTCAGTACCACTGTACAGAGATAAAAGGGCAAGCAGGAAAGAGAAATGGTATAATGAAAAAGAAAAAAATCTAGGTTGTTGGAGGTTGGCCTGGTGCTGTGTATTCTGATGTTAATTACTGGCCCCCAAGATCTAGTCCCTGCGCAGAAGAGTACATTCTTACCTACACCCATCCTTGTGTAAATCTGCCTAAGTCATTATACCTGATTCATTGGTTAAACAGCCAATATCTGGGCAGTGTAGAATGGGGTAGGCATGGCTAAGGTTCCAAGGACACAGAGAGAAAGAGAGGAAGGACACGGCAATGACTGAGAGGAAGGACTCCAAAACCAGCATGAACTGAAATGGCCAAGATAAAGAATACAAGCAAGTGCCATGGGGTTATGTATGAAAGGTAGTCCAGATGAGGAATGGCTAAGGCAGAAGGCACTGGATGGGGGCTGGGAGATGGATGGTGAGGTTATGAGACAGTGTAAGTGAAATATCTGCCCGGCCCAATTATAAATCTAACAGGTGCCTGTGTCTATTATTTGTGATGGCGGGTTAAATAATGCCACCATGATAATCTAAGGGCTAATAAATAGCATTATATAGCTCCAAACACTCATTTTTTATCTACTACAACAGGAGTTGGAGAGATGGCTATGGTTAAGAGGATTTGCTGCTCTTTCAGAGGACCTGGGTTCAGATACCACAACCATCTCTAATGCCAATTCCAGGGGGTCCTCCCGACAACACCCTCTCCTGGGCACTAGGCATGTACATATTATGCAAGAAAACCACTCATACACATGAAATAAATCTTTTTCTTTTAAACCCAAGAAGACTTTAGGTAAACTCTAACTGCAGGTCATTAGCAAGGGGAAAAGGCAGGCAGGCTGGATAGAAGGAAGATCTTGTGTGACTTGTTTGAGGAACATACCTGACTTTTAAAACTGGTCCTGAATAAGAACTAGGCACAAAAGTAGAGAACCTAAGACATGCATGATGGCTCAAACTATTGAACTTCCAGCTACAGTGGTTAGAATTCTAGTATTCTATATGATCCTGCCATTGTTATTTGTATATTTATTCTCTGATTATAAAGTAATGCTAGGGCTCAAGAGATGGCTCTGAGGTTAAGAGCACTAGCTGTTCTTCTAAAGGTCCTGAGTTCAATTCCCAGCAACCACACGGTAGTTCACAATTCTATAATGAGATCTGGTGCCCCCTTCTGGGTATGCAGGTGTACATGCAGGCAAAACACTACATAATAACTAAATAAATCTTAAAAAAATAAATAAAAGTAATGCTGGAGGCTAGAAAAATGAAGAACTGTTTCACAGTGACAAAATATTCAAACAAACTATGGTTTGGTACCAGGCATGTAACTCCAGTGGCTGACAGACTGAAGCATATTACCAGTTTTGGTCCAGCCTGGCCTACATAACTCCTTGTCAGAAACAAAATATCTGCTGCCTGTAATAGCTAACAATGATAAAGAACCTTACCTTACAGTCCAATGGAAAGAATTTAGAAGGGACTCTTGATTCTTGGAAGATTATACTGACTACTATTGGTTAATTGGTAATGTACACTCATGTGCCATGTATTGATCTTTCACTAACAAAAGGCAGTATGAAGACAGTTGTCCCAAGCTAAAAAATTCACTACACCAGATAATGACATATCACAGTACACCACTCTCATGCCTGTGGTGATGATGTAAACAAACTACTGTGCTGACAGCTGTACAAAATGACGGCACTTACAATTATGTTCAGTATGTAATACTTGACAATGAAGATAACAGACTGTGTTACTGGGCTACGTACTTACTTGTTATGCTCATCTTTACAGTATACCTACTGGTAAGGAGTGAGTGAAGTCATGAGCGGCTATGTGTTGTTGACATAGGCATTGCCATGTGATGGATCAATGCCCCAGACCTACAGGAGAGGTAACACCTTCCCCAGATAAGGCTCAGAGGGATGGTGAGGCCTCCCTCTGGTCTGAGTATGAATGTTGATAGTGTGCTCAGAAAAATGTCCACCATAGTGGCCCCCCAAATGTTACAGCCCGAAGACTGCTCCCATTCAGAGATCGCTCATAATAAGGCTGGTTAAACTTGTCTTCTTGTTCAGCTGTACACCAAAACCCCAGCCTCCTTTTCAGCTGTATATAATGAACACACTGAACTTTTGGAGTACTTCAGCTTCTCTGAGTGCCCAGACCACCAAATCCCAGCTTTTCTGTGATTTAGGGTGCATCCTTTCTTCATTCCCACACTGCCCCTCATCACCCCTCACTAGGGTTCTTGGATCCAAGCTGTGCAAGGATGTGGCACTTACTAAAATGAAAGTTTACTGTAAAACAGTATGCCAAGGGCCAGCAAGATGTCTTAGCTGGAAAGGTGCTTACAACCCAGTCTAAAGACTTGAGTTCAATTCCCGGAACCCACACGGTAGAACCAACTCCCACAAGTTGTTCTCTGATCTCCACATTTGCCTGTAGCATGCACACACACATAAACATGAAACAAACAAACAAAAGCTCCAGGATGCCAGGTGACGGCCCCATGTAACTTGTGCTTATAACATCTCCTGAGTTCTAGGCCTGTCTGAGCTATAGAGAATCTGTCTCAAAAATAAGTAAAAGGGGTGTGGATACAGTTCAGCTAGTAGAGTACCGGCCAAAATAAAGTCATGGGTTCTCTCCCCAGCACCAGATTAAACTGGGTATGATGGTACCTTGGTCTGTAATCCCAGATCTTAGGAGGTAGAGACAACAGGATCAGAAGTTCAAGGTCACCTATGGCTCTACAGAAAATTTGAGCACAGATGAAATGAGACCCTATCTTAAAATATAAAATGATATAAATAGTTGATAGTGTCTAGCAAACACAAAGCTCTGGATTTAAGTCCCCAGCACCACATAAATTAAGTAGAGTGCACACCTGTAATCAAAGTTCAAGATCATCCTTAGCTACATAGTGAGTTCAAGACTAGCCTGTGTAATATAAGACTGGTAACTTCAATTATGTGACTACTCTAGTTCTCCAAATGCGGAGGCCAATGGATGTTCATTTATTATGCTTTATAGGTTATATGCACATAGCATATTCTTTGAATGTATCAAAATCAGTTAATATAAATATGCTACAAGCCCGACACAGTGGGACAGGTCTGCAACCCCAGCACTAGAAAGTTGAAGAAAGCAGGATCATGAGTTCCAGACCAGCCTGAGTTACACAGCAAGATCCTGCCTCAAACAAAACATCACAATCAATCATATAATAAAAGCTCTCATGCACATACTATTGAATATTTTCTAAGGAAGATTCTCAGAAGCAGAATTGCTGGATCATGGCTGTAGGTGCAGTTCAGTGAGAGGTCCTGGGTTTTAGACCCAGGTTTGCAAAACTAAACAAAAAACCCCATATATACATATGTTTGTGAAAGAAAACATATTTATAACACACTGGGCTGGAGACATAACTCAATGGTAGAGCAATTGTCTAACATGTCACAAACCCCAGGTTTGATCTACAACACCACAAGAAAATTAGTTAAATAAATTCTGGTACTGTCAGCTCACCTTCCAGAAAGGTATACTAATTTACAACCTCTTCAACAAAGTACGACTAACAGACACAAACAAGTCTCAATAATCTTTATTACTATGATATGTGAAAACTCAGTAATAGGCAAAGAGAATTTTAAAAAGAACCCAAGGCAAAACAGCCGACTGCCTCAGCTCAAGGAATGACGGTGCCACATTAGCATTTCTTTTTTTATTAATTTTTTATTTAACTTTTATTAATTACACTTTATTCATTTTGTATCCCCCCATAAGCCCCTCCCCCCACATTAGCATTTCTAATGAACAATCCTTTCTTTTCCTGTGACTTCCCTGTCCATAACTACAAATGACTCCTTCCTTCAAGAACTCTTCCAACAGCACACTGTCCAGGCAGAAAGCCTCACCCTCCTTTGGCCCTCTCCAGGTCTCTGTGTAGCTCTGGCTGGCCTAGAGCTTCCTATGCAGACCAAGCTAGCCTCCAACTCAAAGATCTGCCTGTTTCTGCGTCCAGCCAGACTCAACTTTAAACCCATGTGTGATCTTGAGCAAGCTACTTAGCTCCTGTGTCTATTTTTCACTTTCTAATGTGTACAAAAATCAGATCTATCTCATAGGGTTATGAACATCAAGTAAGTTCAATACATGTTTTCAACAAGCACCGACTACCTTCAACAGGGGCCCTGAAAATTGGTAGCCTGAACTTTGTGTCTCAGGTCCATACTTCTCTCTCTATACTCACATTCTAACCAAGCCAAACCACTGGTTCTCAGTTAACATAATTCGTGATTTTCTATTTTAATGTCCTTACTTTCTTACGTGTTCCTTAGAGAGCCTCTGCCATATTTCTTGTAGAAATTATACTCAATTTTTGATGCATCATTCAAATATCCTCGACATATAATCTCTTCCGGAACTACTTATTCCCTAAGCATTTTTCATGATTCAGATAGGATCTGGTGTCTTGAGTGCTTGTTTAATGGACAAAGAAAAAGATCTAGAAGAAAAGTGCCTGGTATCAGGTTATTTTGTAGTCAGCTGGAGGTAATGCAACAATAGAGTCCACATTACGCTATCCTAGCTCAGGGTACTTTTCACCACATCTAAGTTTTAAGCTTTCTAGATCAGACTCAAGCTTGAAAGGAGTTAAAGTACTTCAGATTGAAGAAACATAACTTCCATTTTTCAAAAATGCATTGTTTGGCCTATTAGGAAAAATAACAACAATAAAAAAACCAAAATAGGTACAAATACACAGTAAGATTTCAAAGCTTTACACTGAGGCCAGGCATGGTGGTATACACCTTTAATCTCAGAACCCCAGAGGCTGAGGCAGGAGGATCTCTGTAAGTTCAAGGGTCTGATAGGGCTATACAATAAGAACCAGTCTCAGAAACAAAGTCAAACTGTTACCTTGGGCTGGATTAAGTTCGTAAAGACAGCCTGCTAAAATACTTGGCGACTAGTGATATGTATTGCTCCTTAGCAGCAGTCTCACGTGCTCAGAGAGCACCACTGACACATCTGTTCGCTGACCTTTTCTCCCATTTACTTTCTAAGAATTAACTGATCGAAGGACTAGACAGATGGCTCTCAGCGGTTAAGAGCACTAGACGACCTTCCAGGGGACATAAGTTCCAACCCCAGCACCCACATTGGTAGATCATAATTATCTGTGACCCAGAAAATCTGAATCCCTCTTCGGACTTCAGCAGGCAGATACATGGTGCACATACACACACGCAGGTAAGACACCCCCCACACACAAAATACGGAGAAGGGGGGAGGGGAAGGGGGAGGAGAAAGGAAGAGGTGAAAGAAAAATCAGGAAGGATAATTACTAATAGACCAAAAGTGAAAATGGGGTTGGGGTCAGTTTGCAGAGCACAGCTGGACATGCCCCAAACCAAGGGTTAGATACCCAGCACCACCAAAAAACTGGGCTTGGTGGTACATGACTGTAACCCAGAAAGATCAATGTAAGGTGAGTGAGGCTGGAGAGATGGCTCAGCAGTTCACTGCACTCCCTGGCTGCTCTTCCAGAGGTCCTTAGTTCAATTCCCAGCACCTACACGGTGGCTCACAACCATCTATAATATGATCTGATGTCTTCTTCTGGCCTGCAGGTGTACATGCAGATAGAGCACTCAAATACATAAATAAATCTTAAAAAATAAATTTAATTAATCCTCAGCTACATAGCAAATTCTAGGCCAGCCTGCGCTAGAGAGACCCTGTCTCAAAGACAAAGAACAAAAAAGTGAAAACTGCTGGGTGCGGTGGCAAAAACCTAGGCAACTTAGTGAGATCCTGTCTTAAAGAGAAAAGGGTGGTGGGAGGAGGCTTCCTTACCTTCCATCTCTAAGGCCTACCTCCATACAGTGCTCACTATGTGAAAACAGTCACTTATATTTTATGTTGGTACTGAAAAATGGTCATTTCTACTTGATAGTATCATAAAATTTTGTGGTGTACAAAAATATAAATATTACATCTAAATGAAATTATATCATATTAGAAACTGTTCAAGATTATATGTATATAGAACAACAAAGACAAGCATGAAAACCAGAAACTTAAATGATGGAAATAAAGCCAAATATCATACACATAGCTTAGGAGAATTTTTATTGCTTTGAAGACTCTCAAGTCATAGTCAGTCAATAATCAGGCACAGAAAAGAAAGCACCTTTCCCCGCATGGGCCACGATCTAATTTCTTGCAATAACAGCCTATCAGAAAAATGCCAAGACTCCTCTGCCTGCCTCCCTGCTTTAGGGGATCACCGAGCCCATATTACCTACCTGTCTATTCACTAGGTAAGGGTAAACCTTAGTTAAGGCAATACAAACTGAAGGTATCTTAACTTTCCTTACTCACGGAGGAAAAGTGATTAAAAAACAAACGCCCCAAACCTCAACATTTGTGGCATGGGGGCACACACCTCACACACCAGAGGCAGGAAGATCTTTTTGAGTTCCAGGTCAGCCTGGTCTACATATTGAATTTCAGGCTAAGGACCACATAGTGAGACCGTGTGTTAAGAATATTAAACTAACCTTCAATAAATAATCCATAAACATCTGACAGCCTTCACGATGCCAGACATTCAGGCTAATTTCCAAAACTAAGTGGTGCCATATTGTGTGAGACTGTATTGACGGTTCATCGGACTTACAACCTGTAGAGGATACACATATTTTAAGTCGTATTTACAAATGGAGAACTTTAATCTTCTTCCCCTGGAAAATTATTTTCAATGGAACAAGTTGGAGAACAGGGATACGTCACCTGAGAGTCTTTCTCTTCTCTCCGGGATCTCTTTCTAGGTACAATAAACAACCTTGCCTGAACTGTCGCTCCTTCGTTTTCCACCCTTAAGAGTCTGGCTAAGTGACACCGTGTCTCCCGGCCCTTGCCACTAATCGGTGACCTAACGTACTGCAGCGGGCCGGAAAGATTCCCAGGATCGCTTCAAACCGACCCCGACTCCAGGCCCGCAGCGGGGCAAAACAAGTGTGGCCGGTTTGGAGCAATCTTACTCGGAAAACCAAACCAACCCAAAACCCCAACACCTCCCGCTTATCTCCCCTCTGAACCTGGGAGGGGCGGCCGCCGCCCGGGGCCGCTCGGCCCTTCCAGGCCGGCTCGCGCTCTCGGGCCTCGGCGCCCCGGGCTGTCCCTGCGGCGCCGGGTGCGGCCAACCTTCACTTCCGCAGGGCAGGGCAGGGCTCGGCGCAGGTCGGCGCAACCGGCGCGGCCAGGCCCGGACCCGGCCGGCGAGCCCGCGGTCCACGGCGGCCGCTGGACCCCGCCAGCGGGG